>NC_086194.1:3390000-3765000 GCF_035770615.1 Melospiza melodia melodia
AATGGAAAATGTAAACACCCTCCTTCTGAATTATTATGATTTTTAAATTAGGGGCTCTCAGGCAAAGATACGGGAGTAGGAATAACAGTTCTTTACTAGGAGAAAATAAAATACAAATGTAATAGTACAAAACCACTGCCAGAGTCAGAGCAGTCCCTGCCCCCTGTGTGTCAGGGGGTGTCCCAGCCCCATCCCAGGGGGGCTCAGCCCTCCTGCAGTGCCAGCTGTGGCTCTGCTGCAGCAGGGATCCTGCACAAGGGGGGAGTTTTCCTCTGCAGCTCCAGGGCTGCTGCAGATGGGCCTGGGCTCCCTCTGGCCATGCAGGGCAGCAGAAAGCTGCTCCTCTGGCAGTGCAGGGGGCAAAGGCTGCTGTGCTGGGCCAGGCTCAGATTGGATCCAGGTAGGAATGCTTGGCTCCTCCCCTGGGCGGAGCATCTCCCCATGGGATGCTGGGATTGGATCAGCCCTGCAGGGACACTCAGTGGCCATGGACAGCAGAGATCTCCTGCAGGGAGGGTTGGCTGGGGGAGAGAGAAAGAAAAAACTGCCCCATGAACAGAGATAACTGCCCCACCTCTGACAGATGGAAATAGAATGCACACTCCCATCCACACCTTGCATTTTCAACCCAAGATAATGGGATACTTTGGTTCTGAATTGTTTCATCAGTTTGTGCTCAACCTGCTGTTCCAGAGCTTCAGTGGGGTATAATTACACATTTCCTTTCTTAATTAATCAAGTCAGTCCAGTTGAAAGAATAGGAGGCTCTGCAGGTGTCTAGAAATCTTTAAAGGGAAAAGAGACGGTGCTGAGGGAATTGAAGTGTCTCTGGCTATTGATGACTGAGTTATTTTGGATGTTGGCATTGTTTGAATTCCCATTTGAAGTTCAATTTGGGTCATGTAGAGAGCTCAGTATCTTGATGCCAGCAGCAGTTATGAGAGAAATGAGACCAAGAGGAAAATCAGAGAGTCCCAGAATGTTTTGGGTTGACTTTAAAGATCCCCTAATTCCAATCCCTTGCTGTGAGCAGGTGCACCTTCCACTAGAGTTGCTCAGAGCTTGGTACCATTTCACTCCTTTTGCCTGTTTTATTTTTGGGGTTTATTTTACACAATAGTGTAAAATTGATTGTCCCTACATTGCCCATTACCTTCCTTTCTAAACGTGAAGGCTTTACTTCATATTTTTATGAGATGCCGAGGCACAGATTCAAATATGATTTTCCTGTTCCTGAGCACCTTCAGGGTCTTCCTGAGATTGGAACTCTACACAGTGACATATATAAAACTTCCAGCTGCTAACACAAAGCACTTAAATGTCCCTCCAGGCCACACATGAACCTCTCAGGTCAGGTCAGCTGTGGTATAAATTGCTAATAACAGCACGTTTGTCTCCTTGCATAATGCAGCTGTGGCATTAATTACCACTGGGGTTATGGGTCAGGCTTAGAAACCAGCTGTAAACTTGAAGTATTTGACCCCTTTTTTCCATAAATCTCAAAATTTTCTCCTTATTGACTCGGTTGACATTAAATTCAGCTGTTCACCTTTTTAGCTGGATCCTTCTTCTTCTGCTTAATAAAGGGCAACAAAACATAGCCCAGTTATGGGAAAAGAGCAAGACACATTTTTTACATTAAGAGTTTGCAGGCGGGAAAAGAAATAAACAGAAGGATTAAAAAAAAAACCAAAACCAAAAATCTCCACCAAACCTAAACTATTGCAACCAACAAATTTTCAGATACAGCCAAAACACTCCAACTATTTATTAAGAGTCAGGAACCCCAAGTCCCATACACAGTGTGACACAGGCAGCTTCTTGGCTGCAATATATTCCTTAAATCATCATACTTTCAAAAATCTCTGACAATAAAATGGCCTTTCACCTTTCCAGGTGCAAACACACAGAACTGCCTGGTGCTCTCACTGCATCTTTCATCCCATTTTGTACCAGTATCTGGGAGGACGTGGGGAAGGAAGAGAGAATTTACAGGCTGCTAAAGGGATGCTGTAGTTTACCACCTCATGTACTTTGGAGTACATGTATGTATAAAAATAAAAATAAAAGAGTCACACATAAATATAAATATAAATATAAATATAAATATAAATATAAATATAAATATAAATATAAATATAAATATAAATATAAATATAAATATAAATATAAATATAAATGTAAATATAAATATAAATGACAACACACATATAAATATAAAATATAAATATATTAAAATTAAATATAAATACTTGCACATAAACGAATGTATGTATGCATGTGTTTTATATATATATTTATAATTTATTGCTGTCTCTCTAAAATCCCTCTGGCTTTACAAAGATGTTGCCTGCCTCAGATCACTGCCTCTAAAAGCCAATCCCAAATCTGATGCTAAAGAGTGACACTGAACAGCAGAGCAGAGGATCCATGGCTTGGCTCACATTCTCTAAAGAGGGTGGAATGAATGAATTAGGACCATGAATTGGGGCCTTTGACTCAGATTTAAGTTTATTATTTGTGCTACAGGGTGAGCCAGAACATGGCTTCTTTTTGTGTGCACCAGCAAACTTGTTATGGGCACAATCTGTATTTTTTTTAACAATTTGCACAGGTTTTTACATAAACAAGTCGATGTAGCAGTCACTAAAACAGCAGCACTCATAAAGATCCACTCAGGATGAAAGTTTACTGCTTTATTCAATACTAACCCCCTTTAAGCTGCTGAAAGGCCAATTATATGTTGCTGGTATGAGTTTTCATTTCCTAACAGTGTCATTTTCTGCTGTACAACCTGCAGCATGTATTACAGTTTGAACAGCACTGGTTTATCTCTGCTTTTCATTCATTATTTCATTTTCCCTTCCTGCCTCACAAACACATCTCCACCAGGCTCAGCTGGGTGCTTGTCGCCATGATATTTTCTGAAAAATCCTTTTGCCAGGATTTTTCTCCTGAGGAGCTGAGAAACCTCAGAGGAAAAGAAAAACAATAATTATCTGCTGTTGTGGAATGCAACAGGTGCATCTGTGATTGGTCCATGTTGGTTGTTTCTAATTAATGGCCAACCACAGTCAGCTGGCTCAGACTCTGTGAGAGTCATGAATTTTGTTCTCATTCCTTTCTCTTCCTTCTGATGAAATCCTTTCTTCTATTCTTTTAGTATAGTTTTAATATATAATTTTCTTTTAATATAATATATATCATAAAATAATAAACCAGCCTTCTGAAACATGGAGTCAAGATTCTCATCTCTTCCCTCGTCCTGGGACCCCTGTGAGCACCACCACAGGTGCTGGCTGCTGAGGAGTGCCCTTGGTGCTGTTCCATGGGTGCTTTTGAAGGAGGGATGTTTTCCTGGATGTCACCTGGTGCTTGGTGGCTTTTTTGAGGACCTCTCTGCCCCCCCGATGGTGCCGCTCCCGATGCGTCAGCGCCGTGCTTGGCAAACAGCTGGAGCCACCAGAGGCGGGAGCTCTGAATGCCACAACCTTCCCACAAGGAAAATGAGGATGAGAATGCCACAACCTTCCCACTATGAGAATGAGAATGCCACAACCTTTCCACAATAAGAACCACCCCCTTCACCCCCCCTCCTTCATCCACTGCAGGAATGGCATTAGAGGAGCTCTTGGATCTGGAATGCAGACGGCACTCAGGAGGAAGAACACGAAGACGTTTTTAGAAAACTTCCATTGCGGAGAATTGTAAGAGCTGGAAAAATAAATACTTATATAGACACAAGACACAGGCTTTTATTGTTTTTTTTCTTTCCATAGCAGGAAGCAAACATTTATTCTGAGCTCAATCCCTGCTCTTAATGCATAATCCCCAAACAGCTCTAGCGTCATTAAGAGCTGCAATAAAATGATTTTCCTTTTTAAATAGCCTGGCGTGGAATTTCAGGCTGAGCAGAAATAAAAGAGACAACTGGAAAACCAAACAGAAATTCAGGTACAAAACATTGCTAAGACAACAGACAGTTGTATTACGTGACTAAACTCCCACATGTGGAAGGAGCTACAGGCATTAGGTGATTCACTGTTTAGTGCAAGATATTTGTATATATTTATGACCAAGAGATTGTTCTGCAGGCTTCTCTGTAATGAAAACCAGGAAATTTTACATGGTGGTTCTTAAAGAAACACCAATCCAACATTCTTACATGTTCAGCAGTGCTGATTGCTCTATCTCTCTTGCTTCCCCTCTATATCAAGACCTCCCCACTTTAGGTGGAGGAAGAAGAGGTAGGGATGATGAACAGACTTGTTTTTTCTCACTGCAGGGTACATTTCATATCAATTCCCATTCTCCCCATCCTGTCACATGTTTTATTTCCCATTTCACATTTCACATTTCACATTCCACATGTTTCATTCTGTTTTTATTTCCTGCTGCTGCACAGCCCAGCTGTCGTAGAGTTTGTTTCTCCTGTAAAAACTCTCAGCAAGACTGGTACCTCTACAAGGATGGGCCTGAACTGCATTTTAAAATGGAATTATAAAATCCTAGGATGGGATTTTGTTGCCTAACCCATCATATAAAGCCATGTTGAGGTTCCATCAGAGCACTGGTCTTCTGTGGGTTCCATTTCATATTTGGGATCCCACTTCAGGAGTCTCAGGTATCCTAAGACAGAATCCTGTCCTTCTGGGACATGGATTTGACCCTGTCAGTTAAGAACTGTAAATTTAGCTTTCTAAACCTGCAGGATGATAAAAAAACCGGAGGAGAGCAAAATTGTGGATCAAGATAAAGATCATTGATTAGGGAAAGCAGAAGCTGCACACACAAGTAGTGCAGAAAGAGGAATTTTTTTTAGTAATTCCCATCTCTGGGGAGATTCCAGCCTCTTCCTGGAGAGCAGGGCCACTCCAACAGTCACTTTAGTTGCTGAGTGCCATAATCACCAACAAGCTTTTATTGCTGAGCACATCATCATAAAAACTGAGTGTGAGAGAAAATGCAGTGGAAAATGAAATGCAGCAGAAAATGTAGAAATTAGGGAAAAAAGGAAAACACCCAGATGCAAATATCCTGTGAAGACAGACCCCTGGGTTCAGAGGCATTGACCTAAACTGGATTTAATTAGACTGACAACCTTGGATGTAACTTGAGTGACAGCAAAAAAAAAAAAAAAAAAAACAGTATAAAACCCATTTTTTATAAAACCAGTTCAAGCTCAGGGAACTGGGAGATCAGAGCCACCACTCTCTTCCTTTCACAAAACACTTGACCCATTCAACTCCTGGGGGTTGCGCCAAATTATGTCCAGAGGTTCCTTTCAGCCCAAATTATTCTCTGATTCAAATTTCCCTCCAAGGCAAGCCAGTTTGCACTTCAAACAGGGATTCATTCCTCAAAAGGAGATGCCTTCCAGGCAGGGCTTTTTTCCATCTGACACTGGTGAAGAGGATTCCTGGAAATCAGGAAATGGAGCTGGATCTTCCACCCAAGATTCCCATTGTGTTGATAACCAAATTCTGCAAAGGGATCTGCGTCAATGACAATAATTTAAATAATTTTAAGAGAAGCTCATTAACTTCTTTGGGTTTCTTTGCATTCTTTTCACCATTGGTTTCCCAAAATATGGTCTATATTAATGATCTATATGAATAGAAAATATTATCTACGAAGTCTTTCTGATACATGGTTGAGATTCAATAAATTACAATAACTTAGCTTCAAATGAAAATCTTGCAAACATAAGACCCAGCTCATTAACATTCAACACAAATCTCTTATTCCAGTAAAAATCTGCCTTCCCATCTAGTTACAATTCTGTTTCTGCATTTAATGGGTTGAAGGGTAATTAGTATGGGGTGGGAGAAGCTGCATTCAGGCACAGCATTCTGAACCATCTCCAAATATCATGCAGGTGCCTGTCTCCTGTAATTTCATTACTTACTGAAAGCCTTGTAAATTCATCTTTTAAAACATCAGGGGAAGCAGCACCATGAGATATCTGTTCTGATTAACTTCTACAATTAATAAAGATATTTCCACAGTTTAAACTCATCTATTCCAAGCTCAGCCACGGGTCAGATTCAAAAAGATATTTATTTTTCATTTAATAACCACAGGATTCTAAGTTTAAAATGAATTAAAAACTTATGCAAGCAAAATTAAAGAAAAAATATTTTATTTAATCTTTTAGTGTCAAGTTAAGTCTTTCAGCGGTTTAGACAATGCCTTTATTAGCATGCTTTAACTTTTGGCCAGGCTTGGATTGATCAGGGAGTTGGAGTAGATGATCATTGCAGGTAAATTCAAAGCCAAATATTTCTGTTCTATTCTCTCCTATTTTTATATCCCATTCTTACCTGGTTAGCACTGACCTCTGGCAATGTAGCCTATAAAATAAAGGCAGGTATTTACTGACCCAAGATGTGTGTGTAGGATGTCTTGGAAAATGGGGAAAAAATTTAATTCTGCAGGAAATCCTGGCAGAAAGGCAAGTCTTGGTCACTGGTATGATGTCATGCAATATTTTCTCTGTCCTAAAAATAGTCAGAAAGTGACAGCCACTGTTTATCATTGCAGCCAGTTCCAGAAAGTGCTACTTTAGTCCTAGTAACAATCAATTTTTATAAAATGTTGAACAACATTTACACAATCCCCTGTGATGTCTGCACTTATGGTTAAAAGGAGAACAGCCAATAAAACAAATTTAATAAGTTGATTAAATAATTCAAAATTCTGCTTAGATAAAGCAGTGAACATGAGCCACAGTTTAATGGACTTAATGCCATCCACGGCATTTCCTCCCCACTTTGCATCTTGCTCTGAACAATTAGATGTGCTCAAATATATATTTATTTGTGATTTTTTTTTAATCACATCTCAATATAAGGTGTGAGGTCATTGTAATGGCACAAAACTCTCATGGGAGTTTCACTGAGTGGAGAACAAATGAGAAATGTGGGAGCTGTGCCCACGAGGGGAATGCCTTGGCAAAGGCGATGAAAAAACCCTTTTTATGTATGAGTGCTGGGCTCAGACCTCTTTACTCCCTGAAACAGAGGGATATTCAAACTTTCAGAGAACAAAGCATCCCAGAAAATGTGCAATGTCTCCAGGTGTGCAGGAAAGAAATGGAAATGTAAAAGGAACTGATCAAGTTGATGGGAACAAGGCTGGCGGTGCTCTGGGCTTGACTGGGCCCACTGGGGTCCATCCAGCAACCTGTGCACTCACAACTCCTTCTGCAGGGAAAATAAATGTTCTTCTGTGCAGAGAGAACGCAGAGAAGAGAAGGAAATGGTGGAGACCTGCTCAGAGGATGATTCAGCCTCCTGTCATCAGCACTAGCACAGCCCTCTCCTGAGCTGTTCAAGCTCCATCCTGAAAGGAATTCACATCTTTATTGTAACTTTGGTACTTTAATCAATGTGCTGTCCCTGAACTTCCTGATCACTTCCTGATGCCTAAGATTGCTCTGACCTTGACTGAATGGCAGACAGATGTAGAAAACCAGTAAAGTTCACTCTTGTTGGAAGAATGTAAATGTTTTGTAATGGTTACTCACAGCTGGGGCAGTCCTTGACCACGAGAGTTTGAGAGGAGTTCATTGAAATCCACTTTCCATCCTCAGCATTTAAGTGCATGGGAGTTGCTGCTCTCCTTTTGTAAGGAAGCACTGCCTCTGTGTCACAGCTTTCTGTCAGCTGGGTTCATTTCCCTAATGAAGAGGAAAACCAAATCATGTATTTCAATTTAAAACATTCCATGCACAGCCCATTCATTCAGGTGTGCTAGAACATAAAACCCCATTCACATCACTCTCTAATTTTAACTTGCTGATGCAACCTGTGGGTCATTGTGCTGAATGTTATTTCTTAGCATTTTGAACTTTTGAAAGGAAATGTTTCACAGCGACACCTCGGCATTTGCGTTGTGGTATGAACATTGTGAGCACGTCTTAAATCATGTTCCTTCCTTTCACACTGCAGTGTCAGAGCAAAAGTGAAGGTTAAAGCTATCTTTCCTGAGCTCTAAGCACACTCAGACGATGAACAGAAAAAGAATCTAACAGCCTTCATCCACTTTCAGTATAAACCATCCAGCTAAAACTCAGGGGATGCAAAGGAACCAAGTTCAATGGGTTACAGCTCAGTCTTTATGAAAGTATTATTTTTAAAGCAAAGGGAAGGAGACTTTCAGATTTCTCATGTGTGGAACAAGTCCTGGCACCAGAAAGTGCAGAGCCTACAAGGAGGAAGGAGACACAGCACAGGTCAAGGAGGAGTGCTGGAACTAATCCCACTGACCCAAAGGATGCATCCTCCAAATCCAGTAATCAGTGTCCTGCAGAATGTGTCCCTTAAGCCTCAGCCTGTTTTCTGTGTGATAAAAAATATCCCAACAGTTCCCCCTTGCAATTTTGAGGAATGAAATGCTCACAGGGCTCTGCCAGTCTGAATGTGGCCTGATTTTCTAGTTGAACACATGTGGATGTACAGAAAACATTTTCACTTGTCCCAGTTGCCCCTCAGTATATTTCTGTCTTGTTTTCCACTTTCTAACTGCTGTAGACTGTGTTGCCTTTTCAGAATTTCCTTTTCTCTTTCTCTGACTAAAATCTAGTGAGTACAAAATTCAGTTATAGAAGCCTGCTTGGAGTGTTCCCCAAACATTTGTGAAGAGTTTGCTTCCTGCTGGTTCTCATTTATGGCTGAGACTACAGCTGAAGTTGTGTAGCACAGCTTGGCTATGCCATTCATTTGTATTTCACTGGTGGTTTTGGTCAGGATGACAGGAGTTGGAATCATGGAATGGTTTGGGTTTAAGAGGATTTTTAAAATCATCCCTATCCCACCCCTGCCATGGGCAGGGACATCTGCCACTATTCCAGGGTGACCCAAACCCTGTCCAGCCTGGCCTTGGACACTTCCAGGGATCCAGGGGCAGCCACAGCTTCTCTGGGCACCCTGTGCCAGAGCCTCACCACCCTCACAGGGAAGGATTTCTTCCCAAAATCCCATCTAACCCTGACCTCTGTCATTTTAAACCATTCCCCCTTGTTTTACCCACACAGTAACACTTTCTGTAAGAACTCCCTCTGCCTACACTGTTATCCTGAATGGCAGGATAAAAACCAGCTTGAAGTGCTTTTCTGTCCAGCTCCATTTCTCTGCATTGCTGCTGATCATTTGGACCCAGGCAAGCTCAGTAAATGTTGGGATGTGGGCAAACACAGCTGAGGGAGATGTGTGTTGCTTTATTGCCTTCCTGTGGCATTTGGAGCAAAACCGATCACGTCCTTCGTAGAAACTGCCTTTCAGGGTCAGCAGCAATATTGTGTGTGTAACCTGGATGTGGTTCCTTGAAAATACCTGAAGCAGCTTAAAAACCTGCATTTGGGAAGCCTGGGGAATGTTTGGTAATATTTCTGCGCTGAAGGCAGGATGATCTCCTTGCACTAATGATCTTTTCCCACAACAGCAGATTTTCTCCAACCAGAAAAAGGGTTCCTGTTGAGCGGAGATTCACAAACCTCCTGATACAGCACCCTGAAGGAGGGCTGGAGAAAAACTGAGTTCAAAGAAAGAAAATCTGTAAAGGAAGGATGGTCTCCTTTCATGATGTGATTACCAAATCTCTCTCCTTGTTGCTCATCCCTGTTTTGTGAACAACTGTGACTCCATTCTTTGCCCTGTGCAGGAGACACAGCTTCGAGCACAGATTGGTCCCATGTGGATGTATTTGACAGTTCTGGTTACTCAGTCCTGAAAAGGATTTGCAGAACATGAATGAATTGAAGACACAAGACACACTCTCAGTTTTCCACAGGGAGTGGCATTATTTTGGTGTCTGAGAGACTCCAGTGTGACACACGGGTGATTCTGCAGCAGCTGGACTTGGAACATTCTTGAGACTGTCCAACATCCTCATATAGATGTAGTTATGGTGACAAAGAATTTTCAAGATTAGGTATTTAAAAAGTATGAGAGAAAAAATACATTAATGTCAGAAGTTTCCTGCTTTAGGCTTTGTTACTGATTACAGGGATCAGACATGAGGATGAAATCTCACTCTGGAATAAACTGCAGCCACAGAGAGACATTTCTGAAAATCTAAGGTTGATTTCTCAGTGAGGTAAATACTTAGTATTGCCTGAAAAGTGCTATGTCCTTGTTCTCCTCCGTGAAGAATTAAAATGCTGAGATGAGAAAAGAGAATAGGTTTAAGAATGAATAAAAAATAGAAGATAAAACCAGCCAAACCTTTTTAGCACAGCTGATTTGATTTTCCTTTAAATTGGCATAGCTTTTCCTTGAAGAAGGATGAGATGGGACCATTCACTGTGATACATCTCCCTGAAAGAGCCATCCTTTAGACTTTGAATGAAAATCTGCTTAATGCTAACAAGATTCGAGTCCTTTATTTATTCCCAAGACAGAGAGGCAGGGATCAGACTTGAAGGCCTGTGATGGTTTTATTTGTAGACTATTTTGCTTGATGTTGGTTATCTCTGACAGCATTTGGTTCATTCCTCTTGTCACGATTACACATGTGACACGTGTGGGATGACACCACTCATGCCAGTGCCCTTAAATCTTCTTGTCCTTCTGTGATGCAGAATCCCTGTCCCAGCTCCCAGCCGTGTAAATCTGCAGGGTTTAATCAATCAGGAGCAATTCAATGCAGTCACAGGTCTGTAGCCAGTGACAAATGAAGCAAGCACGCTGTCACCAAGCAGCACTGGGGCAGCCCTGCACCTTTAGATTTGCAATGGGTTTCTCTGCAATGTTAAACTCCAAAATCCTGAACAGCTCCCTTGGCCTCTACCCTTTCACTCCAGGTCAGAACCTGTAGCAGCAAGGAAAAAAAAATCATAAAGGCTTCATAAAATCAAGCTTGCTCTTCTGGAATCAGTGTCTGGCCTTGTCAAAGCTGGCATTTTGCAAGTTCCCTTGAGAAAGCAATCCTAGTGGAAGCAGTTTGTTAACACAGCAATCTATTCCTGGGTGAAAACCAAACTGCACCTGCATAAACTGTTTTTACACCATTAGATAGAAAAATGAAAAATGGAAAATGAAAGTTGTCTCTCACAAACAACATCTCCTGCATGTACACACTGAGTCCGAATGACCAATTAATGCAGAAGAACAACTTGTTAATAACCAATAAAAGTAATTGGCAAGAAAACTACTGACCAGTTGGAGTCACACATGAGGTCTGTAAAACTGTATAAATAGGAGTTATGTGAATAAAGAAGGGGCTTTTTCCACCATGAAGAAAATGTAGTCTGAGTGATTTATTAAATGATTTAATCCCATATGCACCTGTGCATGGCGGCCTTGGATCCATGAGAGGATGTTGCTCCTCTTGAGGCAGCAGATTGGAGAGCACTTCTTGCTTTTCTATTCTCTTTTTACTGCATAAAAGTCGTTCTAAAGAAAATATCACCAAATTTGGGTTCTTTTAACACAGCATTACAGATGCTGCAGCTGCTGATTTTTGAGGGATGAAGCCATCTGTGAATGAAGGTCCATTGGGATTCCAGGAGGTGCTGAAGACTTGAAATCATAGAATCATAGAATCATAGAAAAATTAAGGTTGGGAAGACCTCCAAGATCATCCAGTCCAACCTCTGACCCACGAAGTCAATCACTAAACTTTGCCATTCTCACCCATCCCCACTGAGACTCACAACCCTCAGGGCAGAGCTTGGCTCCAGGTCTCCAAGCTGAGCCTGTTGAATTTTTCTCAAAGATGTTTTTTTGGTGTCTTTATCTCCAAGGGATAATATCAACAGGAAAACTCAGAATTCAGGTCATATACAGGGGCTGAGCTCCTCTCTGTGTGAGATTTTGAGCTCAGCAAGACAAATATACTTTTTTCTCCTGAGAATTCTCTCAGGTTTGGGTTGACTGATGTGTTTCATTTAATTGTCACTCGGAGGACTTTGGATTGTGTAATTTATTTCTTCTAAAAGGGAAGAGAAGTTCCTTGCACTCTCTTTTACTATGAACTAAATGTTTGCTTGCAGGGACTGCTCCAAAATAACTCCAGTGTGCAGGAGTTTTCTTTACTACACATCAGATCTCTAATGGGAAAAGCTGTTAGACACTCAGAAATGTTTTGTTAGGTTCCAAACTCCCTCTTCAGGAATTATTGACATTCCTGTCACTTGTGCTGAGCTGCCAGCTCACACTGCCAGTGCCTGAAGATCCCAGTGCTGAACATCCCTCAATATTTCTGCTGATGCCTTTTAAGGCTCAGATTGAGGTGTGATACTGCTGGAGCATCCCAATTCAGCCAGGTTCCCTTGTTAGCTAGGAAATGAAAGGCAAAATTAAAGAAATAAAGATATTTTTGCTTTTTTTTTTTTTTTTTGTTCCCTGACCTGCTCTCTTCTATAGGTCTTACCTTAGATGTCAAATTAAAGACTTTAAATTATAAAGCTCTGTTACAATTTCCATGTGAAATATGACAAAAATAGAATATTTATGAAAGAAAACACTAACAATTCAGTTTCCCCCATCTCCTGTCAGCTTGGATTCACCACCCAAGGAGCACAGACAAGCAAATAAGACAGCATTTTTAGGTGGAAAAGAATCTTGATCCTCGGCACACAGTGTCACCTCCAGTTCTCAACACACTTCTCCCTGAGTTCCTGCCTGTTTTATTGAGCTCCCATATAAATGGTTCTTTTTTCCTCTTCTGAAATAAAATGAATTTCACACCAGCCAGGTTTCATTACTTTGTTTATCCTTCCAAAACACTTGTGTGTCTCAAACTCACAAAACATGTCTGATTTTGTTTGCAGATGGTTTTTGCCTCCCATGAAAAAAAAAAAAAAAAAAACCAAGAGAACATTTGGTTTGATTGCACTCATTTATTTGCCCATTAGTCTGTTTGTATCTGTAATAAGAAAGCAAATGATTTCCACTGTATATTTTATTTATGGGATTTTTCTGAAGATTAAGCTGCAGAGCCTGATTCAAACGTTAGAAATTATGGGGTTGTGGCATCCAAGGACCTAACTGGAAGCATTGTGCAGGGGATTTGCGAGCTGCAGACCTTGGGTGCAGAGTCAGAGGAAGAATCTGAACTTCCTGCTCCTCCTCTCACTGCATTCAAAATTCAAGATTGCTCAAATTCATTCTTTGCCCACCTTTGCCCAAGTCCTTGTCATCCCTAAAGCAGGTGGGATCCATCAGGAATAGAGACATGGAGAAAGGGGTGGGAGGGATGGAACACTGTGAGGAAAGACTTGGAATATTCATTTGGAGAAGAGAAGGCTCTGGGGAGACTTCAGAGCCCCTTCCAGGCCCTAAAGAGGCTCCAAGAAAGCTGGGGAGGGGCCTTGGACAAGGGCATGGAGTGATTGGACAAGAGACAATGGCTGTAAATTGAAGAGAGTTGATTTAGACTAGGCATGAGGGATAACTTTTTTACTTTAGGAGGTGAAACACTGAAATGTTGTCCAGAGAGGTGGTGGAAGCTCCATCCCCAGAAACATTGAAGGTCAAGTTGGACAAAGCTCTGAGAAACCTGATCTAGCTGAAGATGCTCCTGCTTAAGGCAGGGGAGTTGGACTAGGTGACCTTTTAATGTCCCTCCCAACCCAAACCATTCTATAATTGGATGTTTCTATGATTCCAAACAAACCATGTTGGGCTGTTCACTTGTCTTTGAGTGCTGGGTTTTGTTCTCTCCAGTGGGTTGGTGCCTCCTGGTTAAATAGTTTGTGAAATTTCCTTGTTGTCTTGAGGGATCTAAAGTGGAAGCAGTGGCAAAGCACCTCCCATTTAATAATCCCAGGGTTCCATTCAGGACCTCCCCTCAGAATTTTTCAGACCAACTAGGGAAGTGTCATTAATACTTTCCATTAATTTGATGTTTCTGTTTTAAAGTGAGTGCTGGATTTTGCTCTCTCCAGTGGGTTGGTGCCTCCTGGTTCAGTATTTTGTGAAATTTCCTTGTTGTCCAGGGATCTAAAGTGAAAGCAGTGGCACCTCCCATTTAATAATCCCAGGGTTCCATTCAGGATCTCCCTTCAGAATTTTTCAGACCAACTAGGGAAGTGTCATTAATTCTTTCCATTAATTTGATGTTTCTGTGATTCCAAACAAACCATGTTGGGTTGTTCACCCGAACCATGTTGGGTGTTTTAAAGTGAGTGCTGGATTTTGCTCTCTCCAGTGGGTTGGAGCCTCCTGGTTCAATATTTTGTGAAATTTCCTTGTTGTCCAGGGATCTAAAGTGGAAGCAGTGGCACCTCCCATTTAATAATCCCAGGATTCCATTCAGAATTTTTCAGACCAGCTGGGGAAGTATCGTCAATTCTTTCCATTAATTTGATGTTTCTGTGATTCCAAACAAACCATGTTGGGTTGTTCACTTGTCTTTGAGTGCTGGATTTTGTTCTCTCCAGTGGGTTGATGCCTCTTCGTTCAATAGTTTGTGAAATTTCCTTGTTGTCTTGAGGGATCTAAAGTGGAAGAAGTGGCAAAGCACCTCCAATTTAATAATCCCAGGATTCCATCCAGGATCTCCCCTCAGAATTTTTCAGACCAGCTTGGGAAGTGTCATTAATTCTTTCCATTAATTGTAATTAATGACATTTAGCAGGGTTTGCAATTCTTTTACTTCCAGCACTTTTGAAGCTCAAAGTCCTCCCGTGTTATAAACTTCAACATTTATTGCCAACATCATGGGAATACCTTATGGAGGAGTTTTTAGCAACAGGCTATATATCCTGCCAGAGATGGAAGAAAAATGAGCTTGGATTGTTGTTTTTGAAGCAATGTTCTTTTTGTGAGTGTTCCTAATGATGCAGACATCAGATCCATTTCATAATTGTTTCTGCGTCCTGCTACGTGCAAGACACTTTAAAAAGTATTTTATTAGTAGAAATGAAAGAAAAATCCTGGCTCATAGTTCACTAAAACCTCTGTCTTGATGAGTCAGTGTGTTTCTTCCTTCCACCTCCGAGCAATTATTTTGATCTATGGAACAGCCTTGATGAATCAGATGGCTTCTTTTAGTTATAGAGGAATAACTCGCAAAGTTTTAAGGAAACAAATGACTTAGACTGAATTTCTTATTAAATACAAGAGAAAGTCTGGTAAACAGTGCTTGGCATGAGGTGCTCAGGCCCAGTGATATCTTTTTAATCCACTCTCCATAGCTTTTCCCTGCCACACACAGACTCAGAAGTTAAACAGAAGGGAATGCAAATGGAAACTGAAGTAAAACTGCTGACCTACATATCTGCTGCCACAGTGACAAGGAATACCCAGTCTGAATATTAAATAATAATAAATGAAATTAAACTGTTTCCTGGGAGGATTTGTGAAGATCTTAGCTTTGGATTGAAGCCCTAGAATTAGTACTGTGTAGGGAACAGATCATGCTCACCTTAGCCACAGGTATTAATAGATTGTATCAGAATTTTGGGGTTGTATAAGGCATTTTGGGGTTAATTTATGGGAGAAATCACATTTTTACATGCACTTTATTTTCAGGCCCTGCTTTTTCTCTCGATGGGAAACCCCTGAGTTTACACACTTCCTGTGCAGATCTCCCTGTCCAGGATGGAGAGCTCAGAAATGGATTGAATAAAACCCCCAACCTTCCACAGCCTAGTTCACTTGGTCTATTTTAGACACCTATTTTAGGACCTGTATGCCTTTGAACATCCTGATTAGATTTCCTCTACCTGAAAGGCAGACTAGGAGACAATCCATATTTATATTTAGGCAGATCAATCCCATGCTGTTGTTGCTTCTCTTTTTTTTTTTTTTTTTTTTTTTTTTTTTTTTTTTTGTACTCTTTCATTTGCTGCTGGTTGTTACATAATACCTTTTTCTTTCTTTTCAAAATAAGTTATGAGGTGGGGACAAACCTTTGGCTTCTGGGTTTGCACAGCCCTTGAGGACCAAAATAGCAAACCTTTGAGCCTGGAGCCCAGAGTCTGGAGGCAGTGGTGCCTCTTTGGATCCAGATTGGTTAATTGAGGGTAAAGTCTCATCTTGCCCTGTTTCAGCAACGCCTCAGTGAAAGCTTCAGCTAAAGGTCACACGCACTCCCATCCTGTGCTCTGTGCTCCTGAGGCTGGGCTGCTGCTGGGATGTTTCATTTTAGGTAGATAAATCCTTCAGCACACACCACGTTCTGCTGGACAGACTCCTCTTGGCATTGGGGTGGAAGTGGAGAGGAACCTGCACTGGGCATCACTCACCCAGAACACATTTGCTGAGAGTAAACTTTGCTTTCACAGCAAGAAAAGCAGAACGTAAACTGAGCGGAGAAAGATGAACCTGCTCTCCTGCAACCCCCTTCTTCCACAGAATAGCCACAAAAAATGTTTCAGAGGAGGAAATTGCTGCCTCATTTTCTGGACAGTCTGAAAATCTCTCTCCCAAGTATTTCTGCCCAGGCAATAAATAAAACCAGCAAAAATAAAAACCCGAAGCTCCAGGTGTTTTTCCCTGTGTGTTTGTGTGCTCTCCTTGAACAACCAGACGCTGACCAGGCCCATAGCTCGTGTTTTGGACAGGCTGGGGTGGGTGTCCCACCTCCCAGTGCTCCACCAGTGACATCTGCTGGTTAATGCCACCCTCGGCATCCCAGCAGCGGTGGGACCAGGTGGAGCTGACATGCTCCAGGCACCAGAGAGCCACCACTGCTGGGAGGAGCAGCCATGGGAAGGGCTGGCTCAGTTATGAAACCTTCCACATTTTCCAGGCCAGCACCATCCCTGGATCACGGCCAAATTAGGATTTTCATCACTGATTAATACTCAAAAGGGCACAATGCACATGTGGGAACAACTGCCTGGATTGATGTCAAATAAATCTGATTTAGTGCTGTAGTGCCTCTTGAGTAAGTGGAGTTTTGGGGTCAGCCCCACCTTTAGCTCCATTGGTTTAATTTATTTATTCTGTGAGTTAAAACTATTGTGCAAGTTGGTGTTTTTATGCCTCTTGCAAAAGGGAGAATTTGACTACTGGTTTCAGCCCACGATAACCATGTGAACACTGAATGAAATACATCCTGCTATTCAATCAGCTGTCACAATTTCCAAAAGATTCCCATTCCTAACTTCCAGGCTGTGCCTGTTAAGCCATAACCATGGGATTGGTAAACACCTACAGAAACCACAAATAATTGCCCTGAAAAGAGGAATTTCTGAGTGTTTGCATGCAATGATGTTTTATATTTGGTCTCTGGTACAGCACATCAGTGAGTTTAACTTGTCATTCCTGAACTTCAATCATCATTAGCATTTGGTTGAATTCCTTCCTCCAAAACAAATAGAAAATAAATGACAAACATCAAGCTGAATTCTAAAGTTCAGCCATGGCTATGCCCTTTAGCATTCACTGTTTGCAAACATTGCCCAACATCCAGCCCCTGTTTGAGAAGAACTGGTGGTTGTTTGTTTGAAGCCATTGAACCATGTGAGGCAGCAGCACTTTGTAGCCTCGCAGAAAGCCAAAAATAAAACCTGCTGTGTCCAATCCTGACAAGCAATAGTGCTTCTGTCCTTCGGTTTTTAGCGTCCTGTGTCTTGGCCAAACAGAAGGGGTGGTTCAGTAACTGGTAGAAGACGCGTTTTTACAAAATATATTTTGTAAAATTATTCCACTGCCCAAATCTCAACGTTTGGCTTCTGTTTGTGCGACTCTTGGAATCAAAGAGTCACGGAATATCCTGAGTTGGAAGGGATCCACCAGGATCATCGAGTCCAGCTCCTGGCCCTGCACAGACACCCCAACAATCCCACCCCGTGCATCCCTGGGAGCCTTGTCCCAACCCTCCTGGAGCTCTTGCCCCCCATGCCCAACCACTCTCTGGGGAAGAGCCTTTTCTTGATTTCCAACCTAAAACTCTCCTGGAACTGCTTCAAACCATCCCTTCATGTCCTGTCACAGATCATCAAAGATGGGTTGTTTGGGTTATTTTTTATTCTAGGGTTTTACTTTCCAAGTCAGTTATTTTTTGAATAGAGTTAGAGAGAGAAGGCAGGCAGCGTCCTTCCCTGAAAAACAGAGAGGAGCTTTTGCCAATGACTCCAGGTGATTAATGCACATGGAATTGCTTCATCAGCAATGCAAATTATGAACAAAGAATCACAGAATGGTTGGGGTTGGAAGGGACCTTAAAAACCATCAAATTTCAACCTCCTGTCATGGGCAGGGACACCTTCCACTGTCCCAGGGTGCTCCAAGTCCCATCCAACCTAGACCTGGACACTCCCAGGGATCCAGGGGCAGCCACAGCTTCTCTGGGCACCCTGTGCCAGGGCCTTGACCCACCCCCACAATAAATAGACACCTTAAAAATATTTTTTGTAAGAAATATGAGCTTTGCTAAGGAGGTTACTATAGCGGATATTTTTGCCTCCGACGAAGGGGTGAGAATGATCCGACTCCATCTTATCAGAAGGCTAATTAATTACTTTAATTTACTATATTATTCTATACAATATTACATTCTATTACATTACATCTAAACTGAATCTGCCAAGCACTCAACTCTGCACACAACTGCACAGAATCTCGTGACTGTCACCAACAGTCCCAACTCACACACACACACCTGGCCCTGATAGGTCAAGGAACCAAAACACCATCACTGTGGGTGAACAATCTCCATATTGCATTCTACTTTGGCACAAACATAGGCACAGAAAATGAGATAAGAATACTCTTGGGGAGAATTGTGGGGTTACACACCTGGCCCTGACAGGCCAAAGAACCAAAACACATCACTTTGGGTAAAAAAATCTCCATATTGCATTATACTTTGGCACAAACACAGACACAGAAAATGAGATAAATATTGTTTTGATCATTCTCTGAAGTTCAGAGAATGTGAATCTCAGAAATATTTTTTGGGAAGAATTGTGCCTTGCTTGTCTCTGTGAAGAGAAATGTGGCGACAGGTTACTGCACTAAAGAGACACATTTCTACGTGGCTTTTGCTATGAAAAGCCAAAGGAACCCACTTCAGCTGTTCCCATTGCAGGAGACCTTCTTGCTCCTGTTATTTCACCTTAGCACAACTTTCCAGTGAAAAGCTGATGGATAAGATCATTTCTGCTTAACCACAGGTACCACTGTGGTCATTACAATGATGACACAGTCCCATCTGACTTCTAGACATGCATTTAATTTCCTTAGATTCATGCTATAGAAACATTTCCCTTGTGGGCTGTGACACGGCCTTCACATTATATCAGACACTTTCAGTTGGACAATTATCCGAATGCTTTTTAAAATGGTAATTATCTCCCAGGGCCACAGATGCACTCTGCAGAGCCCAGGGAAGCTGGGGCTGAGCTGCTGTCAGGTGGATGCAGCACTGTGATTTAGAGATGGTTAAACTCAAGCAGGGTGGACACGAGCTGCAGTTTCCATTCGGGCTGGGAGCAGGGAAACCTCCCTGCAGTGAATTCATTCCTCAGTGCAGATATGGCTTAAGGCTTTCCAGGCTGCATCCTGAGGCACTTCCAGAGTGAGCTGTGGGAGTTCACCACATGGTCATTTCTAAATTTTCTCCAGAGCAGCCTGACGTTCTGCAGACCTGGTTTAAATCCAAATGTGCTCCCAGGCTGAATTCTCCTGCTGCCACTTGGATATTACTTACTCAGTGGGCTTACAAGGTGCTGCTGCCTGTTGAGTTCCTGTAAATCTGCAGTCACATCTATATTTTGGGATAGTTTGGAGCATGAGATAATTGCTCATTTGGGAAAACAAATGGAATAGAAAAATCATTTCTGCCAAGTAGCCATAATTTCACTGGGCTTTAGCTGTCTGCAGCTGAGTTAGTCATAGTGCAGACCCTTGGAATAATCACGGAAGAGAAAAAAGGTTATTTGGGCTATGATTGAGATACTCTGGTGGCACGACCCTCTGAAAGGGCTTTTTTGTGTTCACTGACTGAAGGGAAACAGTTCAGATCTGGATGTCTATATGACAGATATCTATATTTTCTCTACATCCCACGATTCCTCATTTCTACATTATGAACTTCTTGGGGAAGAGTTTAACCTGCCCTGGACAATGTGAACAGCCAGCTCTTCTAAAAAATGTCAAAATTCCTACCTTGCTCTTAAATACACGTATTTATATCACACACAAAAAAAAAAAAATCTTTGTGGCACTCTTCTCTGCCTGCCCCATTTGGTTTGTTGGCTTTGAGTCAGGTTTAACCATCCCATTGTTCCCTCTTATGGTGCTTCCATCAAAATGGAATGGAGAACATGAGGTGGAACTCAGCACTTGGAAATCCCAATTTAATTAAAACAAAGAAGCTGGGCATTACATAATGTGCCATATTAGAAAGTCATTTCAGGGTTTAAATGTACAATTCAGCTGGAAAACGTAGCCAGTGCTGCTCTTTGACTAAATTTTGAATTCCTCACTTAATAATTATTCTAGAGAATATAAAACAAAGCCACCCAGAAACCTTCCTTGGAGTACTGGGAAGTTTAGTTGACTTGGGAGTTATTAGAAAGAGAGATAAATCTGATCTCCTTTAATTCCTTAAAAGTCTCTGGCAAATCTTCAAATCTTTGAAATGCCAGGCAAAGTTTGGTGCTTGGTTGTACATAACTAAGACACGCTCTTTCTCCCTCTTGTGTTCCTCAGTTCCCATTTATTTTCTCTAAAATAAAAACCTTTCTTGGGTTAAAATAAGGATTATTTCTCTAAAATAAGGACTGAATGCAAAGCTTTCCCTATCTAAACTCAAGGGCACTGAGGGGAGATTTTGACAATACTTGAACCGTGGTGTATTTGATCATTTTCTTTTACAGTGGACTGCAAACCAGACTTTTTCTTTAAATATTCTTCCATTCTCCTTAAAAAAAAAAAAAAGAAAATTCACTCAGAATCAGGCTGACACCTGAAAGCTGACTAACATCCCTGATGTGAGCAGAGTAACCACCAGAGTACCTCATGTGCTGCAGTAAGAGATAAAATTTTGTGGCTCTCTAGGGTGGAAATAATATTTATGGGGAAAAATAAAAGAGCAAATTAGAAATACAGGCTCTGTTAAACAGCTCTATAAAGGAAGAAGAACAAATCAGCAGGACTAAACAGGTGTGGAAACGACCACAAATTGCACCTGGGGGAAGTTGGTGACTTGTAATGATAGAACATTAAGAACATCATTTATAAGGACTGGCTCTGGAAGGTGTTTCTTGTTGTCTCCTCTGTTGCCTGAGAACCTCCTGCTTGTTGAATGCTCAAGGGGAAAGAAAAAGGACAAAATTTCCTCCAATTCCTGCCCTTGTGAGAGGTAACATGTAAAACACCACTGTTAGATGGTTATGGAATGTTTGTAACTTGTGCACAGTCTCACACTTCAATAAACCAGGAGAGTGAGGTTTATGCAACTCAAATGGTGATTCATATCCCATTTTTTTTGCTGCCTAAACATTAAGGATACAGCTCTAAATTGTTCTAAGCTCAGGAAGGTTCTGTTTATAGAAAACAGATATAAAACAGAAGTTGCCTCCACAAATTGATTCATTTGGTGATCATTTTGTTACTGTAATATATGGAGATGAATTCCCCTCTGGAGGTGTTGATTTGTCTCCACTGTTGCTGAAGGGAATCCATTCTGACCAGTTCAGATTAGGCAAATAAGAAATGAGAGTTTGAAGTCAGGTTGTATGAATCATATTGATGTGATGACGTTATGTTCCAAATGTAATCAGTGGAAAAGCAATACAGTGGATTGGCAAAGAATGGAAAAGCTGAAAGCACTGATTTTTCACAGCAAGCAGAAGTTAGATCACTACTGTTAAAATCAAATTCTGCTTTAGCTCAATAAACAGGCACATGAAAATAGGATAGTATTTTCTGAATCGTGAATTATCAAGGATTTCTTTTCCCAGTTTCTCATTTCTGTGCTTACAACTGAAGTGATTCCCAATTTCTTAGGGCTACAGAATGGTTTGGGATGGAAAGGACCTTAAAGATCATCTTGCTTGAAATCTCTGCCATGGGCAGGAGCATCTTCCACTATTCCAGGTTGCTCCAAGCCCCATCCTTTTGAGTTTTGACATTAGTCTGCTGACAACTCCTTGAGAATAGACTAGAGTGGAATGATCCTCAGTGTGTAATCATTTCACCAAGGCCACTTTAATTTCTCATTAAACTCTCATAAGAAATAGTGTTAGAAGCCCTACCAATGCCACAGTACATATCCTCAATTTGTTTTTCTTTCCTTTTCCACAAAGTGCATAAGATCAGACTTCGTTAAGATGATTCCTGCTTGGCAAATCCACACTTGCCTGTTACTCATCTTTTTGCAACCATGATGAGAGAGATTTAATTGTCATGTTTTATTCCCAAGGGATCCAGGGCCCTGAGGAGCACATGTTGTATTTTCAGAAGCTGTTTAGTCACTGAGGAATGAAAATCCTTCTGACTTTCAGCCAGACAAGTGTCCCCTGATCAAAGTGACCTGTGGATGAATTCTGAGCACACATCAGGTGTGGGAAGATGTGGGGACCATATAGCATTGGAGGCAGTTTCAACTGGTATCCAGTTAAACTTCACTCCCTGAGGAGTGTGGAACCACAAAGGTCTTTTTACATTATTTGGTTTCCTGAGCTTTGACAGTTTTAGAAGTTTAAATAGCTTAATAATTTTAAATGCACAGTTCTTTTGGAAAGCAAGAGTAAAGCTCATGTTGGTGGTGCAATTGAAAATTGATCTTGTAGTGAGTCTATATATTTCCAAAGGAAATATTTACATCTATCTATATCTATCTATATTTATATCTCTATTTTATATTTATCTATATCATCTATACATCTATCATCTATCTATATCCATATGATATCTACAAATGCACACCAAGTATATCAATTCAGGAGAAAATACGTGTATTAGTCAGGATTTCTGACAGTGTTTGTCAGAATTTAATGCAAACTCTCAATCCTGAGTCATGACAAAGACTGGTGGTAGAGAAAACTTCAGTATTGCAGTAGAGATGTTTACAGGAGCCACGATCCTGTGTTGGGGCTGTGGTGTAGGAACAACTCAAACCATCACTCCTCTCTTACTTATGCCCTTATTACTTCAGAGAAGAAGCCCAAATATTTTCTCCCTACACTTTCTCAGATACACAATGGGAATCTGTAAATTCCCCAAATTCCCTGTCATGCCCCAAGGAAACATGGCAGGCCAGCCTAAAGAGTATTTAATCCCAGACAAATGGTGCCATAATAATTGATTCCTAATTTCTGATATTACTCCAGCTGCATTTGTAGCCCTCACAGCCCTGTGCACCTTTCCCAAGAGTAACTTCACGTTGGCTTCTTGGCTGAGGAAAGTCTTGGCTCTTTTCTCCTGCTTAATTGCAGCTCTTGGAGTCAGTACTCCAGTCCTGTCTGTATTTTTCTGCTCTATTGGTCATGATAATACTGACTGACAACCCAGTTAAGTCTGCCAAGGGAGGAATGGGCACAGGACTGAGCAAGGAGGGAAAGATCCTTGCATGGCACATGGAATTTGGCCACTCCTTCATTACTTTGGATAAAAGGATCACAAACTTCAGTTTAAATGTACAAAACATCTTGATTCTATTATTTTCAGGATTGTAGGCTATCTAGCATGCAGATTTTAAGGGATTCTTACTTATGGACACTGCTGCTATTTGGTCTTTTTCGTTATTTGTCTTATTCACTACTGAGTATTCTCTATCAAGGAAAGTCAGTGTTAAATGACTTTCACTTTAATCAGATAAAATTATTTCCTGAAGTTAAATACAGCCAGAGAAAAACTGTTCTGCCTTGGATAAAATGGCTGTAGGTCTCCAAAGGAGTTGGGCTGATGTGCTCCTTCCAGGAAAAGTGCACTTCTTTGGTTTCTGTTTCTTGGGGAAGGGCTTGGTTGGATGTTTGGGGTTTGGGGTTTTACCCCTTCTGAATTTGTTTTTTTTCTTTTTTTTTTTTTTTTTTTTTTTTTTTTTTTGTACCTCTAGAGCCTGAAAAGCAATGAGGGAATTGGGAACAAAGCTGCAAACTTTAAGCAGACTTGTGCTAAATCCCTAAACACACTCTGCAGTCATGATGGACCAAATACCTGGTGAGAGCAAAGGGGTCAGGGGAATGTCCCTCGGGAATTTCCATTGGATATCCAGTGCTCCCACATCCCAGCTTTTAGCTGACCACAATTTTAATGTCCAGCTGAAGCATTCTCTGCTCTGTGTGAAATGATACAGGAGAAATGAACACCCAATTCACACCATCCTATTTCTCCCCACTGATTATTGAGGTAATCTCATTCCACTTCCAGACTTCTGCTACTGAAAATTTTGTATTTTTTAGTTAATCCAACTCTATCTTAAAATTAACCAGCCTGGTTGGTGTCTACAACCTGCTGAAAGCTTGGCTTGGAGTATGTTCTGCTTAAAAACACCTAACTAACTGTAGCCTAAATTTACTGGTGGCCAGTTTAAATCTATTTATTCTTGTGCCAGAAATGTCTTTCTTGTCTTTTCACAATAATTAGGAAAAATTACTGACATAGTTGATGATTCTGCAGTTGAGAAATGGGACAACATGAAAGCACCAAGAGATGTCTGAATGAAGTGTGTGTGTTGGCAAAGTCAATTTTCTTTTTGCCTTGAGATTTTCTTTTATTCTGCTGAAGCCAATAATAAGATCATGAAAGGCAGAACTAATCTTCCCTTCTGCTTTGAAATTTTCACTTTAGGTTCAGTTTTCCTTTCTCTAAGGGAAGACTTTCAGACACAGACTTTTTTTTTGTCCTGTTAGTTTTGAATGTTTGTCATTCCACACATGGAATAGTTCCTTCTATGAATTACACAGATTCACAGGGTCCATCTCAACAGCACTTGGAGAAACCTCTTAGAAGGATTTCAAGAAGAAAGTAAGTGCCTTGTCCTTTCCTTATTCTGATGCCTCCACATTAATGCTGTTATAGAGGAAGTTAATTAAAGATGAAGGGCTGGAAATCTGAGATCTTGTTGCAGAGAACAATTGATGGGAGCGGATTTTCAGCTGATTTAAACTGTGGTAGCTCTCTGAAAAAGGAGATTTGACAATGTGGGTCAGCAGGGCTCCAGGGACAAAATCTTCCTTTCAAGTTGTTACAGACTGTGCAGTAATTAGAGTCCATGAGGAAGGAATAAAATGTGTGTGCAAAGGATGATAACACTTGATATCACTTTTAAGGAGTCATAAAAATTCTTCTTCTCCATTCTTTTCTCTTTCCAGAGGAATGTGCTGCGATTACATTGACATGTCTTAACTCCTTGTAATAAGGGGAAAAAAAGCCAATGTAGAAAATAAAAAACTTTCAGAGCTGATTTTTACAGAAGTCACATTTATTCTGAAGCAAAATCTACTCACTCCATGCTTGGCATATTTAATATTTTGAGATGTAGTCTAAACCAACCAAAGAAAATAAATTTGCAATAAATATAAGACAGGGATAAAGGTATAAAGTCATTTCAGACTATTTAATTTACCCTGAAATATAAATGTTAACTTTGTCTTTCCTGCAGAGCTTGTTATTTTCAAAGTTTCCTTTGTTAATTAGGGATTGTCAATCATTCAGACTCGCGGAAAAATCCAAACAAGACAAAAGAAATACTTGGAGTCATTCAAAAAATAAATATACATGGCTTGAACTCCTGCAACTGGTGCTGGTGCTCCAGGGCTCCTCTTTGCCCGTCAGCATTCCTGCCCAAAGATTTGCCTGCTGACATTTACATGAGGAGGTGGCATTTGCTTTTGGGGAATGCATTTGGTGTCACGTATTCTTTGCAGTAACTCTTTTGTGATGGCATGTAAAGGTCATCTCTGCAGAGCAGGGAGCATTTGTAAACTTCCTGAGAAAGGACATGGACATGAATAGGAAGGATATTTTTTGTCTGAAAACTGCTGTGTTTTTCCATCACACATTCCACCATTTTTTCTTAGTTTTCCCCCTGGTTTCTTTGTATGAAGCCTGCAGGAGTAAAATCTTTTCCAAAGGAAAATAATTTCTGCATTGTGATACTGCTAAGTTACTTAAATATATATATATATATATATATATATATATATATATATATATATATATATACCTTAGTTAGAAAATTACAAATTAATTTTGCTTGTGAAAAGCCAATTATTCTGATTTGCCCACAGAAGCTGTGGCTGTCCCATCCCTGGAAATCCCAAGGCCAGGTTGGTCAGGGCTTGGAGAAACCTGGTCTAGGATTGTCCTCTACAGACACCCAATGCCATTATAGATATCCCTGAGCATCCCAGCTGGCTCCAGCTGTCAGCTCTTCTGGATGCTTCAAACACCTGAAGGCATTTCAAACAACCCTATTAAAATTTGTGTTGTCGATAATGATGTTTAAATTGCTTAGCTTATGTTTTTTAAGTCTGGTTATCTTGATAAGAAGATGTTTATTTATACTGTTATATTGATATGAATACAAATATATTTAGGTATATATTTATATGTAAATATATACATATATTTTATATTTTTATGGGTTTATATTTTTATATTTATATATCTACATATTTATATAAAATTATGTTGATACCAATGAACTGTGTAATAAATGCTCAATACAGAAGGTCAGCAGCACCAATAGATCCTGAGAAGTTTCTGAGCTCATCTCAAAGTCCCAACGTGTTTGTTTATTGAATCACTCTGTAAGCTCCACTAATTACATTGACTGGGGTTTTAATTACTGTCATGAGAATATAAATGCCTCACCCACATGGAGATATCTGCATCTATTGCCTAAATGTAAACACCCAAATCTCGAGCTGAATCTCCACCAAGGAGCCTTCATTCCTCTCTATTCCAGGATGATGGAATGACCTGAGCTCTGGGTTGTTGACTAAATTCACACTGCAATAGGTCCCTGGGTCAGATTTGACTTTTCAGGGTCACCTTGTAAAGGGCTTTGCTGGTGCTGGGGCATGTAAGCTGAGAGTGACAAAAATACCCCTAAAATTCTTTCTTAGAACTGACCTGGTGTTGTGGTTTTGTATAAAAAACATTTAGGGAAGTAATCTAAAGCTTTTATTTCTTTTCTATTTCTTTACATTGTGAATGAGAAAAAAAAAAAAAACCTGTGGGAAGGAAAAAAGTGTTACAAAAATTTAATGCTAATTTTCATCACCCTTTCTTTTAATTACTGTTAATGATAACATTAATGTTACATTAATGTTAACATTAATGTTAATGTTTTCTTTATATCCTTTTAGAGTTTTAACTCTACCTTTAAACCTACTTTACCTTTGTCCTAATCCTACCTCACAACAGGAAGTAAATACACTAATAATTAACCGACAGTAAACCTACCACACTCATCCAAAAAATGTCAAAATTAACAAAATCTCATATTAGCAAACCAAAACCGATACAAAAAATTAATGTTTCTACACAATTCCAAACTAAAACCACCACATCTGCAAAGACACAATTGTATTCCTGGCATACAGATAAAAAAGACTAAAAAGCATTAATTATTTATTCACTTCTGCCTTTGTATTTCTAAAGAAATAATGGAGCAGATGCCAGCTGAGGACACACTGTTTTCTTGGGAGAGTTTGGGTTCCCATTTATAACTTCTGCCAACAGACAGAAAGGAGAATAACTCCAGCTTTTCTGGGGCATTGTCCTGGGTTGTACTGGTGCATTCTATCGCCATCTGTCAGAGCTGGGGCAGTTCTCTCTGTCCATGGGGCAGTTTTTTCTTTCTCTCTCCCACAGCCAACCCTCCCTCCAGGAGATCTCTGCTGTCCATGGCCACTGAGTGTCCCTGCAGGGCTGATCCAATCCCAGCATCCCATGGGGAGATGCTCCGCCCAGGGGAGGAGCCAAGCATTCCTGCCTGGATCCAATCTGAGCCTGGCCCAGCACAGCAGCCTTTGCCCCCTGCACTGCCAGAGGAGCAGCTTTCTGCTGCCCTGCATGGCCAGAGGGAGCCCAGGCCCATCTGCAGCAGCCCTGGAGCTGCAGAGGAAAACTCCCCCCTTGTGCAGGATCCCTGCTGCAGCAGAGCCACAGCTGGCACTGCAGGAGGGCTGAGCCCCCCTGGGATGGGGCTGGGACACCCCCTGGCACACAGGGGGCAGGGCAGGCTCTGACTCTGGCAGTGGTTTGTTTCCTTTTTTTCTTTTTTTTTCTTTTTTTTTTTTTTTTTTTTTTACTATTGTATTTTAAATTTTCTTGTTAAAGAGCTGTTGTTCCTACTCCCATATCTTTACCTGAGAACTCCTTAATTTCTAAATTATAATAATTCAGAGGGAGGGGATTTAAATTTTCAGTTTCAAGGGAGGCTTCTGCCTTCCTTAGCAGGCACCTGTCTCTTCAAAGCCAAGACAGGCATCAATATCTCAAGTTTGAACCCCTGGAAGAGGTGAAGAAATTTTTTCCCTGATTGCTACAGCCCTGTACAGCTATTGTTGAAAACTTAGTGTTTACAGCCCCACATCCCAAAAGGGGCAAATCTCATGGTCACATTTATAAACTTATCTTTTGGGAGAGTCCAGAAAATCAGCTTTTACAGTTGTCATGCAGAAGAAGGAAGAGCCATGTAGCAACAAGATTAGTTCTAGATAAATCATAATTATTGCATCCCAGTCTGTGGAGAAATAAATTACACCATCACAAGTAAAACTAAAACTGGCTGCTCATGGAGTAGAAAATCGGTTTGGTTTAGAGCAGGCATAAAAATTATGGACTCCACAAAAATATAATTTGGTCCTCAGATAAACATTCTGAACCCCAGTTGTTATCCCATCTTCTACAGAACAAAACTGAAGGGTATGAAGCTTTTCATATCAATTCTTACACATTGTTCCTGAGATTTTTGAGATGAGTTCAGAAGTCCTAAAGATTCTGAAAAGTCTGAATAATTTTTTTTTATATGTAAACCAATTAAGAGTGACCATTCAAATATCTGTTCTGGGAGGGCTCATTTCAGTCAGGTAGATGTAATCTGATTACTATTTCCCATCCTCAAGCTGCCTGGCTCACATGGAATCTGAATTCTTTCTAATATTTATTTATTTTTTTATGTTTTTTCTGCACTGTGTCCAAGGATGCAAAGTAATTAACAGCAGGTATGTGTCAGATGTCAGAACACCTCCAGTTTTGCCCATAAAGCATCATTTAGAAGGCATCACAACTTTTGCAAACTATATTTGTCATATCATTAAGCAGTACAAATAGAACAAATAGAAAAAAATAGAAAAAAAGAAATGAGTAGAAGAACCAGGTAATGAATTTATATCAATAAAAGTTTTTCAGCTGTGGAATGAAATGTAAACAGATGAAAGGGAGGGATGGTCAGTTTAAAAGTTTAAATGTGGAATCAATCCATTGTTAGACTGAGCTGTTCTCAAAATTATTTTTTTCACATTAGTTTTGTTAAGTGATTAAAAAAGATAAAATTGAAACAATTTCTGAAAATGATTTCTGTTACTGCTGCCTTGGAAACACCACTACAGATCCCCAAATTTTGTAGGATTTCTATAAAGAGATTTTTTTTTTCACTTACCTTCCACTCAGAAGCCACAAAGACAGAACAAGATGAGTTGTTCAAGTTCCAGAAAGTAATCAAAAAACCAGAAAGTGCTTTTAGAAGTTGGAGTATATTTGTTATAATATTTGAGCCTACCCAAAAATTTATCCTGAAAAATACCAATCTATAGCACTCACATTCTCTGAAAAATCCCTTCACCCAGGAATTTTTTCCTGGGAAGCTGAGAAGCCTCAGAGAAAAGGAAAACAATTCTTATCTCATTTGCTTCTCCTGTGTTGTGCTCCTTTGGAATGTGTTTGGAGATTGTTTACCCACAGGTGATTGTTCCATTGGATTCTGCTGGGAGTTGTTTTCACTCTTTGGCCAATCAGGGCCAAGCTGTGTCAGGACTCTGGAAAGAGTCAGGAGTTTTCATTATTATCTTTTTAGCATTCTGTAAGTATCCTTCCTGTATTCTTTAATATAGTATAGTATTCTTTAATATAATATAGTATCATAAAGTAATAATTTAACCTTCTGAGAACATGGAGTCAGATTCGCCATTCCTGCCTTTGTCGGAACATTCCCAGCAAATACAATATCAATCTTTTAAACTGGGGTCATTATGAAATTCTCCAATTCTCTTTTCTCTCCAAGAAAAGTTGGCAAAAAGAGACCCCAAGGAGAGCATCATCCTCCCACACGTCAGGGTATAAACCATGGTACATCTCAATTTCCTGATTGCTGATTCTGTTTGCTGGGCTTTTCTGCAGGTTGAGTTTTGGGGAGGTTTATGTCCTTTTCTCATTTTTATTTATTAGCAGGAAACATTTGTGGTTCATGTTGCTGTGTCATTGGTCTTACAATCCCTTTCTCTTACTGTTCATAAATATTTTCACTATTTTAACAGTTTCATTAATAACAATGAGGGTTTTCTTATGGTGGAGAAAACAGGATGTTTGCCAAAATATTCCTGTAAAATTCTGCAGGAGTAAGATCCAAACCACACTAGAGCAGGACTCAGCATCCTCTTGAATATCTTGTGCTGTTTCTCTATTTTTTTCTTTTTTGCTTTTCCTCACATATAGTTTTCAAAGCTGTTCCACTCCACTCAAGGCTTGATAATGGAATTTCATATAATTTCATTCCTTTTTCCCTTTTGAATATCCTTGGTCCTTTCTTTCCCTCCCCTTCTTTATCACTCTTTCAGAGGCTTAGGCTAAGCCATAATTTTATTTAGCTTTATTTACACCAAGTAATTATTTTATTGTCTTTGCCACAAGGACTACAAGGGAGCCCTTACTTTTGTTTAATGTCAGCTAATTTGAACATGTCTTTTTACCTTTAGGCACCGAATTTTCAATATTTACCACAGATGCAACAACTCAGTTATGGGAAACATGGGAGGGAAAAAGTAATTAACAAAGAGAAAATGGTAAAAATATCAAGAAGGAAAGAGAAGACAATAGCTTTGAAGGCAATATAAATAATGATTATAAAGAAAATAAAAGTCACTATAATACAGATTTCCCAGTCAGCAGACAAATTTATCTAAATTTTTTTAACAATAGATCTATGAGTTGTGAAGGAATGTGAGAGAGAGGCATATTTCAGTTTGGAACAGTCAAGATTTTGATAATTAGATTTCTGTCACACTTGGATTAATCATTCACTTCTGGTGTCAGCAGTAGAGGCTGCCTTTCATTAAAAACAAATATCATTGTTTTGGTATTCCAGTAAAATGGGCTTTGTTGCAGAAAAAAAAAGCACTCTTGTGTATGATAATCTTTAAAATGGATATTTTCATTGGAAGAATGCAACCTGTGCAAGAAGTGAGGACCCAAATTTAATAGGAAAAAGACCAAATTAAAAAAAAGTTTGCAATTTGGACAGAACTGAGTATTATTTTTTCCTTAAAGGCTTCAGTTGACTTTGGACTAAGACATGTATCTGTCTAAGTTATCTGTCTGTACTGCTCCTAAGGCCTGGAAATTGAATACTCAGCATATTGCAGTTAAATGAACCTCATTTAACTCGGGCAAAAAGTATAAAAATCATATTTTATTAATGTGAATAAGAAGAGAGGAGAGGAGATACATTTTTATTGTTTGCTTTCCGTAGCTCTTTCAAGTCGCAGTCAGTCCCTAAAACTATGCCAGGTTTTTGCTGAGGGAGCATATTTTTAATATTTGGTGATTGTTAAAAAAAAAAAAAGTTTTAACTGCTGAAAATGAATAAAGCTCAATGTATTTTCACCTTCATGATTCCCAGTTTACAGCAGGAAGAGTGACAGAGAATGCAAAATAAAAGAAAAAAAATTAAATAATATTTTTCCTGGCTACAATAAAAATATATATTTTTATTGTATAAACATGATCAGGGAGAACTTTAAAGGAAAAAAAAAAACCATGGCAAGATATGAGTTGTTTATTGTAGCAAAGGAAGGCAGGTGGAGACAGGCTGAATATCACCAGGTAAATTCCAGGAAGGATAAACTGTTCCAGGCAGTAAAGGCTGAGAAACACGTGGGCATCAACTGAAACTGGGAGGAAAATTTATATCCATCAAAACACTGAGTTCCTGAAAAGACTCATAGGAGAGTGTGGAAGGTTTAAAGAAGTTGTGTTGCTTTGAAGGACAAAGATGTGTGAGAAAGGAGCCTGCAAGGAAGAGGGAGAGGGACTTGTTCCAAGCACAGGACAAGGGGGAATGGCCTTAAACTGGTGGAGGGTAAATTTGGATGGGATATTGGGAAGAAATTCTTTCCTGGGAGGGTGGGCAGGCCCTGGCACAGTGCCCAGAGCAGCTGTGGCTGCCCCTGGATCCCTGGCAGTGCCCAAGGCCAGGCTGGACAGGGCTGGGAGCAGCCTGGGACAGTGGAAAGTGTCCCTGCCATGGCAGGGGTGGCATTGGATGAACTTTAAGATCTCTTCCAACCCAAACCATTCTGTGGCTCAGTGATTCCCTGAATGACACTGCAGGGTGGGTGCTGAAGCTGAGCACTGAGACCCCAGATTATGCTCCAAGCTGGTGCTCCTAAGGCAAGAGAAATTCCCTTTTTCCCCCCTCCTTTTATCTCTGGATACTTAAGTCAGTGCCACAGGTGTTTTATTTTTTTTTATTTTATTTTTTAATTGGCAAAACTGAATGAGTCACAGGATTAGAGACTCTTCTCCTGTCTCTCTAAGATGAGTAAAAAAGTTCTTCAGATAAGGAAATTCAGAACGCTGAACTCTCTTAGTGGCAACCACTTGTGCCTTCAAGGACAAGGACTCTGCATGGGATCTTATGCTGCCTTCAGGAAATGATATTTCCACTTCAGTCCCTTGTTTGGTTCAACCATTCATCACTGGTTTTTACATTAACAATAGCCTTGGGAAAAACTTTCTTCAACATTTTCAATGGGGACTGGGAATTAAGCACCATTCCCTGAAGGTTGGAACAAAATAACCTGTAGGGATCCTTCCAACCCCATTCTGTGGTATGATTCTTGTCCCCTGCCCAAGACTGAAAGCAGCCATGTAAGGTCAAGGACTTTGGAAACAAAGTCCAAGACTGGTTTATCTTAATTTCATTTACAGTAGCACAGATATCGGCTAAAATAGAAGGAGGCAGAAACCCAAGAAGAAGAACTTAAAACTTACGATTTCATCTTGCCATGCTAAAATGCCATTTCTCCTGCAGAGTGAAAAATTAGAAATAGGATAAAAAGTTTCATTTAATAGGAAAAGCATAAGGAAAGTTATTCAAAATTAATTGTTTTGCTCCTCCACCATGACACACATATTTCTGATGACCATAGAATCATTGAATGATCATGGAGTCATTGAATGGTTTGACTTGGAAAAGATGGTAAAGATCATCTCATTCCAGCTCCTGTCATGGGCAGGGATGCCTTCCACTGCCCAGGTTGCTCCAAACTCTGTCCTTGGACACTTCCAGGCATAGCGGCTGCCTGTTTCCACAGGTAGAAGATACTCAGTGCCAAGATCTTTTTTTACAAAAGTTGGGGTATGCACAGCAGGAAGAAATGATTGTGAGCAGGACAAAAATAACAGATCCAGAGCCTCACCACTCCCCCGAGTAATTGCACCTGAGGGCTGTTAAACAAACTGCCAGAGCCTGTGCTCTATTTACCACCCGTGATGTTTATAAAAGCAAGATCAGGAACGCTCCTAGACGTTATGATTGAACCAAACACGAAGTAGACTTTAATCAGACAAGGTTTGCAGCCTCCCCTCAGTGTCTGGAGAGCAGCTGGGGTTGTGCCTTTTAAAGGGAATGAAGCTCCTGCCACTTCAACCCACCTGGGAAAGTACCAGGTGTTGGAGGATGAGCTGGAAGGTGCCTTTCAACGCATAAACGTTTCTCAGCATCTTTGCAAAAATCAATTTGGGCATTTTAAGGGTTTCACCTCTGCACTGGTGTGTCCACAGCTGGGTACCCATCGCCAGGGGGTCATGAGCAGTGACCTGACCCTCTCACCATCCCAGGGAATCACAAACACCAGGCATGGCCACAGCTCAGAGCTGCCGCCAGTCTCCAGACTGTATCCTCTTTATGAATTATTCAAATACCACAAATAAATGTTCTCAGAGAGTGAATTTAGTGGTTTGGAGTACAGTCAGCCCCGTGGTGCATTTCCCATTCTGCAGCCGTGCCTCCTGCCCACAGCTGGGTCCAAATGAGGAGAGTGCACTCTGGGAGGATTAGGAGGAGCTGAGATGGATGGCAAGGATGCTAAATCCTGCAGCCCACACACTGAAAAGCTCACAAGGTCAGTGCTCACAAAACACAGTTCTCTCTGTGCCTAAAATTCAAATGAAATGTTTTGATCATTACATCTCCTTAAATCATTATACTTGGAAAGCCTTGTGCAGGTGGGAGATGTGGGGAGCTGGATCTCCATGGAGACACAGCAACAGAAGCACAGTCCAACATTAATGCAGCTGTTTTATCACATGTTGGGCCTGAACTTATCCTTTCAGAGCTCTGAAATGAGCTGGATGCAGCTTGCCTCAGCTTTTCAAAGATCAAGGACACCCACACCAAAACCTCTGTGGGAACACAGCTATTCCCACTTGGGATGGATGCAGCTGGAAATTGCTAAACTTTCTTTTCCTCCTTCACAAAAGTGCAGGAATTCTCTGCACCTCTCAGATTGTAGGGATGAGGTTTCTCTGTGAATTCCTTTCCCTAGGACCAGCTGCTGTCCGCTGGTGCTGTGCACGAAGAAAAGGATGGGACGCACTCCCACCTTATGGGGGGATTCCATGCAACCCCTGAATGTACAGGAAACAGTAGGTGCAAAAATTACTTCACCTACTACCTGTGACACTTCTCCAAAAGCCCAGCAGAGCTGCTCACAGTGTGGATTTGATATGTAATAAATTTCCTTTTGTGCACCAAACCCTTTTCCTAAAATCCTGGAATGGTTTGGGTTGGGAGAGACCTTAAAGATCATCCATGCCATGGGCAGGGACACCTTCCACAGTCCCAGGTTGTTCCAATCCTGTCCAAACTGGCCTTGGACACTGCCAGGGATGGGGTGGATTGTCCTCAGGTGTGTGATTTGCAGGGGCAGGCAGGACTGGGAGATCCTCAGCAGCAATTTCAAACTTTCTCCTAAAACTCTGAATTAGACCATTCTGCAAATAACCCCCCACAACCCTCAAGTGCCTGAAAAAGGTGTGAAAATATCAAAATCACCTGGTTTAATCAACTCACAATCAGTTTCCTTTGGAAAAGGGATGTATTTGACCAGGGCTATTCTTCAAGAAGAATATTTATCTCTCAGCCTCTCCTTCTGTTAGAATTTCACTCTCCAGAAAAACACAATGAACGTGATTTGAGTTTGTTTTTTGGGCTTTATGAGGGCAGACAAAAGAAAGGAAAAGTCTTAATTTTTTCCCAAGCTTAAATGAACCAAAGAAATTATCACAGAGGAATACAAAGCAACAAAGAAATTTTGGATTGAGTCTGAATCAGGAGCAAAAACTGTCAGGTTACTCAATGATTGCCACTTCCAAGAGGTAAAGTGAATTTTTCTTAGACATAATTTTCTACTCTGAGGCTTTTTATTTGTTTGATAGGAGAAATTCAAATGACACTTAATATTGCTAAAAAATGTTAAGTCTTTGCTTTTTTAAGTCTGCAACTTGTGAATGTTTCAGTTGAGAATAACCAGTATTTTTCTTCTGGGATAAGAGATCCAGATCCATGCTGGGTAAAGCTGGTGGTAACAGCTTAGTTGAGATGTTCTGTAATGCTTTTTCTGGTCTGTATGTTCCATTCAAGGAGGATTTTGGTGTTCCTTATATCCCACCTGCTTGTCCTGATTCCTCGGGGTCATCTCCAGCCCTGTAGAATCCCATATGGCATCAGGCTGAGTAGAAGAGCTGGACAAGCTGGGGGCTTTTGGAGTTTTCCCCATTTCAATTTTCTCCATTCGATCCAATTTTTATTCCCAAGTAACCTTCATTCCTGATGGATCCCTGTTTCCCTGGGGATGGTTGAACACCTGCCTGCCCATGGGAAGCCATGAACAAATTCCTTGACTTGTTTTGTTGTGTGTGGCTTCTGGCTTCTCCTTTACCCGTTTAACAGTCTTCATTTCAACAAATGGGTTTTATCACTTCCAGTTCTCTCCCCCATCCCTCTGAAAGCGTTTGGGGAAGAGGTTGAAGTGGGGCTGAGCTGCCAGCTGGGGTTAAACCATGACCACAGGTAGGGTTTGCTTGTTCAGATGGGTAAAAATGTTGGCTGGGTGTCGGAACCCAGGACTTTCCTCTGGCTGCCCTGGAGGGCTCCAGACCCTGGCAAAGAGCTCAGAGCCCTTGGCGTGGAGTCACAAACACCTGTGCCTTTGATTTTAACCCATGGAAACAATTACCAACTGTGGAGAGCTTTGTTCAGACATGGCTTATAGAAAAAGGCCATGATCATATACAGCTGGTTAAGCAGTAAAAAGAAGCTGTAAGTAGTAAGTTCTCAGCCTTCTTCCTTACAAGAAAAACAATAACACTGTGTCCTTGGTTAAATGATGAGAAAAACACGGTGGAAAACATGGAGTTCTTGAGGCTGGTCAATAACAGTCAACAGCAGGATGAGGAAAACAAGTATTAGCCTCAACAAGAAACCACAGGTATTAGCAACAAAGGAGGGGTTGGTATGTAATCTGTAACCAATGATGAGCTCGGTTTTTGCAATATGTATGAGCTTAATTAACACTACTATAAAAGTGTGTAAGCTGGATCAATAAATCTGAGATCGATGGTCATCGCTAGGACGTGCAAGTCTCTCTTCACTTTCCTCAACTAACTTTGTGTGAGGATTTACAAGCCACAAGAGTTTGAGTAGAATGATAGTGAATTTATCACAGGGTGAAAAAAGTAGAATTTTGGGTATTTAGAATGGGGGTTCAAGAGGCAAGATGGAGGGATCTGGGCGTGTCCTGTCCTTCTCCTTCTTGCCCTCCATCTTCTGCTGTACTGGTGACACTTCTGGATGGGTTTAGAGTAGAGACACACTGTCTAATATAGGTGATAGGTATTGGAAAATTATTGTAAATAATGCACACGTAGTTCTTAGTATAAACAGCCAACACCACCCCAAGGGCGGTCAGTGTGCCACAACCCAACCTGCCAGACAGATCTCAGCAGGTCAGAGAAAGAATGTAACAGATGAGAGAAAATAAACAACCTTGAAAAGCAGAAACGATAAATCTCGACTTTTTCTTCAGTTGTGGGGCTGGGAAAAGAAAGACTTTCTAATACCTTGGGGGTCATCTCAACCACAGAAAACCAAGAGCTGGGAATCTAGGAAATCTGTTCCTCTGCTCCTACTTGCAGGCAAATTATTTTTCTGCTGCCAAAAAAGTTATTTTAACCCTTTGTTTTCTATGAATTACTTCCAAATTATTTCATGGATCTATTTTGAATCTCCTTCTCTGTGGAGCCATCAACTGCAACTCACCATGACTTCACTCCAGAGAAACATTGGCTTTTGTTTCCAAAATACTCCAGGAACATTGCTCAGAATGCTTCGAAATACTAAACAAATAATGAATGGCCCATTAAAAACCTGATTATTGAGTGAATCACTGTGTTTTTTATCTAAGGGAGTTCACACTGAAATATGTGTCATGTTGGTATTTATTCTGACCTCTACTAGAATACCAAAACCCAAAATTTCTGAAAATTAATCAGAAAGAAAAGAAAATAAACAGGGTTTTGTTAATTACAACAATGATATTATTACAGTGAGACTATTGGTAACTGTTTATATTAAAATTTCTGTATGTATTCTGTAAAACAGCAGTGGTGAACCCTGGGAAACAAATTTGGAGACAATAATATGGGACAAAGAAATAGTTTCATTGTTTGGGAGAGATGAACAGTGCTAGAGATGAGAGTTACTTGCTCTGTCAGTTGTTCTTCTCTTCTTCCTTTTCCTGTCAATAATCCAATATAAGTGAGGGAACCCAGACTAAAGAATGGAGGGTTTTTTTGGTGCATTCAGGACTGTATGCATTTATACTGCTTGAGGTGCTGCTAAGCCAAGAGAATTTTCCTGCTTTTTTTTGAGCTCAGAGCTGTCTTTTCAATGTTTTATTTGCTCAGTTTTCCCAGCAGTTGTTTGGTGTGATGGACCTGAGTGGAGCCTCAAATCAGCCTCTATTCCAAACTCTGCACTATTAGAATAATCTTAAAACTTTTTTAAAGTCAATCTCATATGAAACTCTATTTGAAATAGCTGAGGCCAAAATAATTGTTGGAGTTGGCATGGAAGAGGCTAAAAAATCTGATTTTACTTTCATGTCACCTTTGTTTCCTTGGAAAGGAATGTGTATCAGTCAAGAATCAGGGAACAGGAACACTGAGCTATGCAGTGCCCACAGGACAGAGATCTTTGGGAACAAACAGATTTTTGGCTGGCAGCAGCAGGAATAAATTATCCATAAAACAAACAGTGAGCCAGGAGTAAGGTGATTTTTGGGACATACTTTCACCTAGACGTGATCTAATAATGGATTATGATCAGTCTTTGTGTGACTGTCCAAAATGGAACATAAAACTAAAGGTTTTATATCAGAACATGGTGAAAAGTCCTCTGTAAAAGCTCTCCTTTCTCTGGATCCTCCTGATAGATTTAAATCTTGCTCAGCAAGTGTCCTTCTCTTCGAGCTCTCCAAAAAGCAATGTGAAGAAAGTTCTAAGAACTCTGCTCATCATTAAGGAGTCATTTGTTTCTTTTCTTTCTCTCTTGAGTCCCAGGGAAGGGTTAAGTTTCCAAATGGAGCTTTGATTCTTTGTTCAAGCCATATTTAGCACAGAATGCCCTGTACCTCAGCACTGACACCTCTCTCTCCGCAATAAACTTTGAAAAAAATTCCCTGGGAGAAAGTGCAATTAGAGCAGGAGAGGAGCACAGTGACTCAGAACACTCTGTTTGGAGCTGGCAGGGAAAGGATGCTCTGCTGGAGCTGGGAGATGCAGCAACAGTGAAAAGAACAGAGTCAGAGTGTTTGCCCAAAAAAATGTGTCCCACTTGGCCTCCAGAAGTGCCTTGGCTTCTCTGAGGTTATTTTGCACTCTCTTGTCTCCTGCTGCTGATCAATATTCAGCCACATGAAAATAACCCTGCACATCTGTCTTTTAACCATGGAATTGTCCCCATGGCCAAATCCAGACAGGTGACACTGTCGGAAGTTTCTGAATATTGTACTTTGGGTGAGAAGCAGCCCTGGCATCTCTGGGGCTTTTGAAAAAGCTTAAAACTGGGGATCCCAAGCCCTGGTGAGGCACTGCCACCAACCTGAGGTGCAAGGAGAACCCTGGAGTTCTCAAAGTCTCGGGTTGCTGTTGATCATTGCTGCCCTGAGATGTGCAGGATGTCTCTGCTTCAGCCCACGCAACTGCAGAACGAGTCTGGACTCTTCACTTTTTGGTCTTGAGGTTGTTTATTGATTCTTATCTATACAATCTTCTTTCTGCCCAGCTGAGATCTGCTCAGCAGGGCAGCCACAGGCACTCTGTGTTGTCCTTTTATACTACAAACTACGTATAACATATTTACACTTAATTCCCAATGCCCATCACCTATGTTAGACAGTGAACTTCTACTCTAGAGCAATCCCAAAGTGCCAACAGCACTGCAGAAAATGGAGAACAAGAAGAAGAAAGGCTGGACATGCCCAGATTCCTCCATCTTGTCCCCATAACCCCCATACCAAAAATCCTAAAATCTACATTTTCACCCTGTGAATATCTTATTATTACACCATTCAAACCTGTGTGACTTTCAGGTCCTCATACAAAGCTGGTAACTCGCTCCAAGGGTCAAAATCAAATCCCCAGGTGTTCTGGGCAGCATGCCAGGGTCTCTGAGCCCCCTGACAGGGACCTTGGCAACTCTGGACATCCAAAGGGATGTGCTGAGTTCTGACATCAAAGGAACATTCTACCTGTAGCTTGTTTAAGAGGTTACCAACAGATCTCCTGGGAGATAAGAAAGGGAAAGAAAACTGTTATTCCCTTTTTTGTTCCCTCTTTCCAGAGCTGTTTGACATCTTTGAAAAGAGCTGAATCCTCTCAGATGCTGGGCCCATGCTGAGAGCTGCCTGGGCAGTAAGTCCTGGTGCCTGGGTGGATGTGGAAGCTGTGACATCTGAAAGGATGCTCCAAGTTTAGATCTTTATCTTTTGCTTGCCAGTAGATTTTAGATTTTTCCATTCCTATGATTCTCTTTGACTGAACACTTCAGAAAAATGTATTTGGATCTCTAGTAGAGATAATTCCCCAAAGGGCAGTTCCCACTAACCTTAAACACATGGCAGCTGTGTAGGATGCAGGAGAAAGAGCAGGTGAGTCACTGCTGAGAAGCTTTTTGACATTTGGTGTTGCTTTATTGTCTGTAAAATGTGGCTATTTCTGAGAACACCGATGAGATGAAATGCTTCTCCTTCATTAATTTAGTTTTCCTGCTGAATCTCCTTCTGCTCTTGGTCATGTTTGTGTTCATAAGCTGTGCCAGTAGCTGGTGCCCATTTCCTACCAGAGGCAGGAACTTCCCAAGCCTTATCCATGTATTTATCCCAGAACACGATCTCATATAGTCTCAAAACACCCAATAATAATCTTGGTGCCCAAATATCAAAACCCTGATTTCTTAAATTCCTCACATTTTTTTGAATACGAGTAATGCTTGTCCGTTGAGGTTCTCCTAAAGTGATGCCATTCTCAGATTATTACCTGGTAAGGGAATTTCAGGAAGAAAGAAACATGCAGTTCTCTAAAGAGAGAAACAGAGCAGCACTGGGGCCTTTATTTAAGCAGTCTGACAGTAAAAGACCATTAAAAGATGGGAATGGAAAGGAAAAAAAAAAACTCTTTAAAGTGCCCTTCTCCATCTTATACTTTTAATTGGAGAAAAATATAAGTGAAAAACACTGAGCCATGGAATCTTCAACATCCCACAGGCAATTTTTGCATGGGCATGGAGTGACAGGACCAGGGTGAATGGCTTCAAACACACGGACGTAGATTTAGATGAGGTATTGGGAAGGAATTGTTCCCTGTGAGGGTGGGGAGGCCCTGGCACAGGGTGCCCAGAGAAGCTGTGGCTGCCCCTGGATCCCTGGCAGTGCCCAAGGCCAGGTTGGACAGGGCTTGGAGCAACCTGGGACAGTGGAAGGTGTCCCTGCCCATGGCAGGGGGACTTAAATTAGATGATCTTGAATTTCCCTTCCAACCTGAACCACTTCTTACCTGTCCCTTGAACAAAACAGAATTTATTTGCCCCATTTCAAGTGTTTAGGTGTTTCCAGGAAATAGAAATCCCTGGGTGACACTGGAATCCTCAGACAACAGTAAAGGGTAAAGAGCTTAAAAACAACAGGGGCAAATGAACAACAAAGAGGAGGATGATCACAGGCCAGCCTCTGAAATATTTAATTGCAAGCTGAACCTTCATTTATTTAGAGTAAATGTAGATCTGTGTCGCTGAACTCTGTGCAAATTGCCACGGGGTCTTTCTAATGCCCACTGGGCCTGAGTTCAGCAACGTGATGGATTGTTCAATTTACTGAGTAAACCAAGAGCTCCCTGTGAATTTTAGATGCTAATCTTCAGATTGAACTCCATTGCCAGCAAGACCTGCCCTACAAAGTTTGCTAATAAGAATTGATCCAACTATTGATAAGGATTTAAAGGGTTGATGCAGGATATTAACCACATATTGAACTCAGCTGCTCCCCAGCTACTGTTACAAAAAAAAAAAAAAAAGTGTAAGGCTGTTTTAAACCTGCTAAAAATTAATAGATATCATATCCACATGAAGTGACATCATTAATGTGTCATTAATTAGGGGATACCTTCATGTGAACAAGCTAATCATGAAAATTTGAGATGTGAGAAAAGAATAAGAAGTACATGCCATTGGTGTGCATATTGAATCACATATTTATCCCAATTGTCCTTCTTTTAGCAGGAATTTCTTCACGGAAAGGGTTGGCAAGGGGCTGGTCAGGGAGGTTTGGAGTCCTCACCCCTGGAGGAGTCCAAGGAAGGACTGGAGGTGGCACTCAGTGCTCTGGGCAGGTGACAAGATGGGGATCAGGAAGATTGGACTTGATCTCTGACAGATCTTTTCCAACCTAAATGATTCTGAGACCTTTAAAAGTGAAGACACAAATTTCAAAAATTATGAGGAAAGGGGGCTCAGAGAAGATTTCAAACTGAACCCAGCTCTGATCTGTCAGTGTCTTTATGGTTAAATTACTGTGGGTGGGCCTGGTGGCCTCAGTACCAAAATCAGGATTGTGTTGGACCTTACATATCTAAAAACCTGAGGACCTTTCCTCCCTGCAATTTTGTAAAAAGAAAAATCCATCAAAGTGATTTCCTTGGCACTGTAGCAATCAGACCCAGGCATTAGGATTTGGGTGTTTATTCCAAGAGGAACAAAATGGGGAAAATCATGGACACGTTCCTCAGCAGCCTCCCAGAGGGGTTTGCTGCTGTTCATGGAGAAAAACCCTCCACATCCACAGGTTTTTTTTAACATTTCCAGGGATGATGATTCCACCCTGCACAGCCTATTCCAATGTCTGACCACCCTTACAGTGGAGAAATTTTCCGCAATATCCAATCGAAACCTTCTCTGGTTCTATCCCTTTTTACCTGGAGAAGACACTTGAGTTATATCTTGGGAGATCTCAGTAGCTTTTTCTGTTTCTTCATTGCTTATTACTCCTAAAAGATATGGGGAAGGACAACAGCAGCAGAGACACAAAAAGCCCCAAACTAACTGTCTTTTGTTGAAAATCAAGACAATTCAGATGTCAGGTTACTATTAGGGAATTTTAAGAGCTTTCTCAATTAGCCTTACGTTAGAAGGCAGTAATTAGTATGTGTGTGCAGTACAGTCACTTCAACAAAAATTGATTTGGTTTAATTAGATTTACGCATCTGCCATTTTTCTAAACCTCGAAATAATTTGAAGTGTGGGTGGGCCTCCAATCCTAAATCAGAAGGGGAAAAACAGACACGTAAACCTATTGCAAGATCTGCCAAATCTGGTGGAGTGAAGCAGAGTCACAACCAACACTCATATTTCAGAATTCCTGGATTTATCCCCCATAAATTCAGTCTGACTTTCATTTGATGATTCTGAACCCAGCCAAAACTAAGCTGGTTTGAGCACCCAGCTCAACATCTTGAACATCTCAAGGGAAGTTCAAGATGTTACTGGAATGATTATCTTCATTCCAGTTTCTGGAATGATTATTTTTTTTCCTTGTCCATTATTGAAGGGACCTATAAAGACTGACATTCTCAGAGTCACAGCCAACAGCATTTACTTGAGCAAGTATTAAATTGGATACACTGAGATGAGAAAATAATCAATTAACGCTAAAAGATCCTTATCGCTCAATGGAAAAGAGTGAAACAACCCCAAAGGATATGTCTTATGAACACTGAGATTTATGGATAGTTTGTTAATAGATTTTCCCTTAAATTTCAAGTTACAACAAGAACTGATATTCAGAGGAGTAATCACAACAGGTAGTATCAGAGATGCTGAATAAAAGGAATGGATTGCAAACATTTTTTGTTTGTCAAGATCCTCTTGGTGTTCTCAGTAAATCCATAAAATTTCTCAATGTAGAAGGTGAAAAATGGAATAACAGCTCACAGATATTTGCTTCTTGGCTCTACCAAAAGAGAAATGCAAAATTAACATTTTGGATGCAGTTCTCCCACCTGAGTGATTCCATGATTTAAGGGAGGCCAAGGCACAAGAGGTGGAGAGATCAGGAGGGGAGAGGTTTGGTCAATATTGCAGAGAGAAATCTTCTGAGAACTTTGCTGGGCTTTGACATAAAGAATCTTTCAAGCTGTGTATGTTCACCTCAAAAACATTATCTCTTGCATGGAAGTTACCCACAAATTGCCTGTATTATATGTTGTGGCTGACACCAACATCCCCAGTTTTCTACATTCCCTAATTCTAGACAAGAAAGACTGGGATTATTTTTGTATTTATTATTTATACTTCATGTAATAAAAAAAAATTAAAAATTAAAAAAAAAGCTTTGTAGTTTTGTGTTTGAAGCCTGTCCTAGCAATCATCAGGATTCAAAGAAGCCTGTCTAGCAATAAATTTCATTTTGGATAGCCTTGATATACCACATCTGTATTATGACATGTCCAAATTTTTAATGGCAATTTGAGCAATCTCTCCATTTTGATTCAAAGGCTACAATGTAAATGAAGACCTAGAGAAAAAAGCCCTTTATTCAATCATAAAATCTGCTTTGATGCACCTGGTGTCACCTCTCTGGCCATGAAGGGAATTACTTTGCTCTCTCTCTTACACCTTCTAAAAAGTGGTTTTGAGATAGAAATTTTAACCTATTGACTACCAGTGCTTAAATCTGATGACAGTAGAAATCCTTGGCTGAAGTGATATCTCAGAAAGCCTCACCCTGGCCTCTGAGTTTTCAATCTTGTCTTTGGGAGATGTTTTCAGAGAAGAAAAAATACCCCAAACAAACCCAAAACCCTGTACGTCTCTCTAAAACCATTCCTTCAAGGAAGTGAAATTTCAAGGTGATAGAGGTGTGATATCTCAGCTGTGTCTCTGGGCTTTCCAGACCTGTGAACAAAGTCAGGAGCACAATTCATCCCGTCCTAAAAGAGGATTCCAAGAGGGGCCCAAAGAGCTGCATCCTGGAGGTTTCCATTCCTTTCCCCTGAGTGGCCACAGGGGAGTCAGGGGTGACTTCCATGGGTAAATGTCTGTTACAGCTGGGGAATGATACATGAGTTGGGTCTAACCATGTAATTAATTAATTAATTAATTAATTTTAAAAAATTTTAAAAATTTTAATTAATTAAAGGAGATGAATTAATTTTATCTGAATTTTACTTGGGTAAAACCTCTATTTCTGTCAGTTCGGTGTAGATGAAAACCAGATTTTGACAAGCCTGGATAGCAAACAATTTGAAAGACTTTGTCTTGAATTTTGTTTAATGTGAATAACTCTTGTGTATCATGTGGGTTGGAGCTTGGAGCAACCTGGGATAGTGGAAGGTGTCCCTGCCCATGGCAGAGGGCTGGAACTGGGTGGGCTTTAGGGTCCCTTCCAGCCCATCCCAGGATTCTGTGATCACAGAGGTGTGATTTCAAGTGCTGATCTGACGACATCAATCAGAAAGTTTGGTTTGGCTCAGAAGAAATTTACTGGGGAAAAGGAGTTTTGCAGAGAATATTGTTATAAGCTGAGGCTCTGTGACTGAAATTCAAAATAAATTGTGACATGTACATGCTGATATGATCCTGAAAACAAATTAATAATGCAGAACATAATAAAGATATCTATCCATGGCTACTTCTTGCTACTGGGAATGACTGATCAATCAAACTGGACAGTCCTGTCCTCAGTTAAAAGCCATGAGCAGCCTCTTCCTAACCTAGAGAAGAAAAGAGTAATTCAAAATTTAAGAACCTACCTATTTCAAACAATAAGGTGAGGAGTGGATATTCCTCAGGGATTGTTAATTAAAATATGCTTTCTCTCTCCCTCTCTCTTTTTTTTTTTTTAGTTACCAAACCTCTCAGCTGGGTCCAGTCTACCAGGAGGAGCCTGTTAAGTGACAGATCCCAGTGTGTGGAGATGGAGGGGAACAAACTCAATCTCACAGCCTGCTCTTAATGGAGCAAAACATTCCTTCAGTGCCAGCTGGCTCGTTAGTGACAGGGATAATTTCTCCCAGCAACACAATTACCAAAAGGTGGAACTCATAAAAATAAACATTCCTTCCATATCACAGTAAAGGTTGGCAGGTAGAGAGCCTGGAAGGATCATCTGGATTGTCAGTTCCTGTGCGCAGAGTGGCTCTGTGATAAAGGACACAATTCCCATATTCCTGGGAGGGGGGAAAGAAGCAAAGAACCTGCAGGAGGTGTCTTGGACCTGCACATCCGTGAACATCCTGAGATGCACTGGTGTGGCATTCACATTCTCTGAAAAATCCCTTCACCCAGAGTTTTTCTCCTGGGAAGCTGAGAAGCCTCAGAGCAAATGAAAACAATTCTTATCTGATTTGCTTCTCCTGTGTTGTGCTCATGTGGGATGTGTTTGGAGATTGTTTACCCACAGGTGATTGTTCCATTGGATTCTGCTGTGAGTTGTTTTCACTCTTTGGCCAATCAGGGCCAAGCTGTGTCAGGACTCTGGAAGAGTGAGGAGTTTTCATTATTATCTTTTTAGCATTTAGTAAGTATCCTTTCTGTATTCTTTAGTATAGTATAGTATAGTATAGTATAGTATAGTATAGTATAGTATTCTTTAATGTAATATAATATTATAAAGTAATAAACGAGCCTTTTGAGAACATGGAGTCAGATTCATCATTCATGCCTTTGTCAGGGCGTTCCTCTGCAAATACAATACATTGAATGCCTGGATTCCAAATTATTGCTATCACTGAGATCACAGACTTACAGAATTATGGAATGGTTTGGCTTGGAAGGGACCTTAAAGATCATCCAGTTCCAACCCTGACACCTTCCACCATCTCAAGGTGCTCCGAGCCCCATCCAACCCAGCCTTGGACACTTCCAGGGATCCAGGGGCAGCCACAGCTTCTCTGGGAAATCCATTCCAGGGCCTCCCCACCCTGCCAGGGAAGAACTCCAGCTGGACTGAGCTGGGATTGCATCCCCGGAGCTGCCAAGGAAGGACAAATCTGCCACATGTCATCACAGCCATCCCCACCAAACTCAGGGTCTTGCTTTGACCTCTCAAGCAGCGCCGCTCAGAAATAAATATTTCATGCAATAAGTGTGTTTCTTCACTGTACACCAAGTGCACAGAACCTGATAAACTTCTGAGGTTTCCTGCCAAGATTCAGTGTGGCAGATTGGGCTCCAAACCACCATACATGAATTTTTCCTCCTTATTCAAATAGCTGCACTTCCACTGCATCCTATATATTTTTTTGTAGTGTAGTGGTTTTTGACAGTGTCAGATGCTGAGTCAACAAAAAGGTTTTAATAATATGACAGAATATATATATAAAATATATAATATATAACATATAATATTATATAAAATATATAATGTAATGCAATATAATGCAATATAATGCAATATAATATAATGCGATATAATGCGATGTAATGTAATGTAATGTAATATAATATAATATAAATATAATATAATATAATATAATATAATATAATATAATATAATATAATATAATATAATATAATATAATATAATATAATATAATATAATATAATATAATATAATATAATATACCTGGGTCTAGATGTCCTAAACATGTTGAGACAAATTTTAATATGACTTAAATCAAAATTTATTATCCCACCTTCAAAGGGAGAGGAAAAACCTGAACTCGTCAATTCATTACTGAATGAAAAGAAACATAGGTGAAAAGGGATTTTTTCCCCAGCATTTATTTTTGAGGAATAGAAATAAAAATCTAACTATTAATTCTATATTTTAATTTGTTAGAGATGTAAGTATTGTTTTTCCCCCCAAATTTCTAAAGAGCTAATTTTAGTTATTGTTTTTTGAAAAGATGGAGTTGAAGCTGCATATTTGAATACTGAAATAGAGCTGTTTTTCACAATTTCTGATTCATTGCATATGGTGAAATTTTGTGTTCTAACTTGCAATCACAAAGCAGTTTTCCTACTCTTCAGTGTAGCAACTGAATCTGTTTTTCATCTGGTAACACAGATGCTTTTGGAAAATATAGATCTGAACATACCATTGTGCAGGTTGCATCTGAAGAAAAATAATTAAAGTTACGAAGTTCCATTGAAGTTACAATTAAAATTATTTAGAAGTCTGAAAACACTGAAATAATTTGTCTGTGCAATTTTGGTTTTCTTTTCTACCTGAGAAACTAAAATTCCACCACACTTTTTGACTTTTTAAATTTTTTTATTAATTTGGGGTGGTGTTTTTTGGAGGAGATTTTTTTTTGTTTTTTTTTTTTTTTTTTTTTTTTTTTTAATTCAGCTTTTTTTTTTTTTTTTATTCAGCTTTTACTCAAAGCCACTTTGTTTTCCATTCTGAGGTGGCAAATTTTCCTTACACATTCTAGATGGAGTTCCATGTTCAGCAGCAAATCTGAGCTGCATTCTAGGGAGCTGTGGCTCAGATCATACAGAGATTCAGGCAGAGCAAGGTCTCCTTGTAGTGGTTGAAATGTTCCCTCTGCAGTTAGGGGGATTTATTCTTGTCTTTCCTACTAATTCTATTCCTGGTTTTAGACCTGGTGAAGATGAGCATAAATTGCCCAAGTTCACACAGCTTTCCTGGGAATAAATTTCTCTATTTCCTCTTGGGATCCACACTATTTATTTATTTATTTGAGTGGTTCAACCAGCCAACATAGAAAAGTTCAGATGTTCCTACAGATGGGTGCTGACAAATGTCCTAAAACACAAACAAAGGATGTCTCAAGGAGCGGAAATCAGCTTTTTATATTTGCTGGCTTCAAGCTGGGTTTACAGCAACTTCTGGGATTCTTCCCAAGAGCTGTGTTCAACCATTCCTCACCACTGAGATCTTTCACCCTTAAATTCACTTTATTTCACCCTGCCAACCCCACAGCAGTGAGAAACATCCCCTGGGTGTCTGTCCTTCCCAGTTTACCTCTGCCAGTGTTCAGCTGACCTGGGTGGAAAGTTCCAGAAGCACTGGCAATCAGGCACAGGGATTTTGGGGAATGCTGAGGAGGTTTGGCAGTGCTGGAGTCCATGGAATCACTGTAAAAATGTTGTGCAAATTCAGGCTTAAGCCTCTGCTCAAGTTTATTTGAGCTGTTTGTATAAAAATTAGTGTATATATGTATAAATAATTCTATAAATCCATTAACACCAGTGGTATTGCTGAATTATACAGGGTCCTGGCTCTGTCCACACCACACTGATGAGCTGATGATTCCAGAAGAATTGTCCTGGAACCCTCTGGGAGGAAAATTCTCCAGATTCTTGATGGAAAAAAAACTGTTGCAGTAAGGTAGAAAAATCACAAAGAAAGGCTTCATAAAGTCAAGCCTGCTCTCCTGGAATCAGTGGCTGGCCTTGTCAAAGCTGGCATTTTGCAGGTTCCCGTGTGAAAGCAATCCTGGTGTGAGCAGTTCATTAATATAACAATTATTCTTGGGTAAAAAAAACCAACCAGAATCTGTATAAACTGTTTTGACACAGACAGAAAAATGAAAACTATCTCTCACAAAAAATCTTTTCCTACAGGTACACCCCAGGGGTTTGAGTGACCAATCAACACAGAATTACAGCTTGTTACTAACCAGTGCAAATAATTAACAAGAAAACTACTGACCAATTGGAGTCCCACACAAGGTTTGAAAAACTGAATAAAAAGGAGTTATGTGAATAAAAAAGGGGATTTTTTCCACCATGAAGGAAATTAAATCTGTGTGATTTATTCCCGCAGAAAGCACGGACCCAAGGCTATTTCAGAGAAGCAAGCCACCAGAATATTTCCAATAGAACTCACTCTGTGGTGATGTGAAACCCCTTTTTGTGACTTTTAAGTGCCTAAAAATAGCTGTTGAGCTTTGTCACTGCTCTGCCTGAGGCTCTTTTCCCCCTGAACCTTTTGATGGCCTTTCCTTGACCTCTGGCATCTTCTGCCAGCCCTGAGTGGTGCCATCAATTGATCTCTCACTGCGTGATGGAGCCAGCAAATTCATCACACTCATTTTCCATGCCGGAGGTCAGATGGAGCCTCAGAATTCCATAATATTTACCTGATAAACATTTACAACCCCCAGCATTCGTTATTAGCACAGGAGGTGTTGGTGTTTGCATTAAACACTAATTAAATGCTCATTTCCAGTGCTGTCGTGTGTATTACCCAGAGCACAGGATGAATGATGGCAGTGGCAGATTTCAGAGAGCAGAAATATTTGCTTGAGGAATATTTCCTTGGAGATATTTTTTTTCTTCCTATTCCCTTTATGGCAAAACAATCCTGTTTGCAATACAGAGTAATCTTATTTACCTCTCTGTGCTTAAAATCATAAAGAGCATTTGTTTAGGAAAGGCAGTTGGTTGGAACAGTGAGAGAAGAGCAGAGGCAGAATGATTTTTGGGGTCTATTATTCACAGCATTATTGGGAGCTAAAAAGGGGAAAAGGTGGAGAAAACCCCAAAGAGAAAGGAACCAGGAGCACACAATTATTTGCATTAATTTTTTTTTTTTCTCAAACAGAAGCTGGAGAGAAGCACAGCAGGAGAGAAGAGCCCACAATTGGCTGTTGCTCTGGCTGGTTACTCAGGTGTGTGTTTTTACAGGCTGATTACTCATGGAGTAAACGTGAATCACTCTTGCCATTCATGATTTGCTTTCCTTCCCCACTTTGGCTGGAATATCTGAGCGTGTGCGTTTATCCAGCTCTGCTCTGGGAAGGCTTTGAGGAGCAATTCCAAGGAGATTCCTGCTGGGTGGCCCTTCAAATTTCACACTCTTCCTTTTCCATGGGCACTCAGAGATCCTGGGCAGTGAGGAGGGTTTTTTATCCCCTTGGAAAATCAGTGTCTGAGGACAAAATTTCCAACTCACACCTGTCCTGAGAGCAGTGAACCCTCCCAGGCTGAGAGGTGTGGTTGGGAGCTGCTGCTTCTGCTGAGTTCTGTTCTGTTTGCATTGTCAACATCCACTTTAATATCTTTTTTTTCTGGCAGCACCACAATGCATATTTTCATGGAGTTCCTATTCCTAAACAAAAGGCATTGCCTAACCCACACCTCTCGCAGTGTTTGCAGGAGAGGTGCAGTGTGTGCATTCTGGGGTTTTGGAATTCCAGAGCACACCTTGCTAGCCAGAAACTTCTACATCCCTGAAACGGGGTGTAAAATTTACACCATCCAGCTTGAGGGTGATATTTGGAGTTTAAAAAACCACATTATTGGGCATTCAAACACTAAAAGTAGGTAGCAGGTACCATAGCCAAAAGCTTTTAGTTTTCTTGTGGAGAACTCAGTAAGTATCCTAATTATCTCACAGAAAAAAAATTAAAAGACTCAATCAACTTGAAAGAAAATCAAGAATTAGAAAGGCAATTTATAGTCACCTATTTAAAATCAAATCAGAGCCCTTTGCTTTCTGCCCTTGTTTGTGCAAAAATGCTGAAAGGTTTTGCTCTTGGCAATCTGAAAGCTCATAATATTTACTTTCATTTTACAGATCCAGGTGTTTCAAAAAGATATTATTTCCAGAATCATTTGGTTTTTCTGAGAGAATGAATTCTCATTTCACACTGGTTGGGTATGTTAATCCCCAACATCAGCACTTAGAAATTATGCAGAAGTGGAGAAAAATATTTTGAGCACATGGGCTGGCACCACCTGAAGACACAGAAGGAAACACGATGGTACAACAAAGACTGTGAATTCTGCTCCCAAAATTCCTATTCTAGAAAGAAAACATCTTTTCATGGCTGGTGGAAGTTCGTGAAAATAAATTTTGCAGAGGAGTCTATTTAAATGAGTGAGTTGGGTCTCCTAAAAACTTTGTACCACTCATACATTGAAAATTCCTTCTGCTAACAGTGCCAGGGAAAATCCCCTTTGCCATTGTCTCAGTGCAGTTAAGTGCAGTCTATCTTGTAGAACAAAGATTAATTACTGACCTCCAGCAATTAATTATAATCCAGAAAAGGATTAATTTACATTTGGGCTGTAGTGAAAAAAAAAAACAAACCCAAACCTATTTTCAGTAAGCACAGTCGAATAAAGTCTTGTCATTTCTTGATTATATCTAATTGAAAGAACACCTAACCTGTGACCAATAAAATCCAGGGGCAATTTTCTGTGTCTTGGTGATTGATTGTGTTTGTGCAAGGAAAACAAAAATGGGGGAGGTCAATTTACTTAACATCAGCATGAGTAAATAAAATATTGCTGGTTTATATACCTCATTAGATTTTATAATCAGGACTAAAATTAGGTAGTGGAAGCCTGCAGCCAAGTCTATATTTTGACTTGCTTGAAATGTGGGAATAGGCCTTTTAATTTGGATATTTGTCCTGGTTTAGGGCAAATTTGGAAGGAAACTTCCAAAGGGGTCCCTCTAGAAAGCAGATTCAAGACTAAGGCATCTCCTCTTTCTCCTCCTTCTAGAGGAGGAGGCTTCTAGAGAAGTTCACCAGGACAGTTTGCATTTACATTTCTCCTGGGAGAGGTTCACAGTGGGATCATTCAGGGGGCTCTGAATGAGGTCAGTGTGCAACAGGGAGGAAGACAGAGAACGGTGAGGAGATTTACATGCCTTGGCAAGAAGGTAAATGTCACCCTGGTTTTTTAAGATTTTCTAAGCCTTCTGATGTTGACATTCTTGTAGTGAACTTTCTCACACACTTTCTGTAAATAACTCATTGCTTTGCACTCCTTTATGGAGGAGGACAGAGTTGATGGACTGTTGGTTTGTCCAGTGTCATTGGAGAGGTGGCACTGTCACCCTCCAATCTGCTGTCACTTTTAGAAAACTATAAATGTTGGAGTCAGAAAATAAACTTCCTTTTTTTCTTCACCTTGAGAACAGCGGTGTGAGCTTGTGTTTTTTCATGTCCTATAGCGACAGGTGAATTCCTCCTCAATGGATAAAGCTGCAATAAAGGAATTTGGTTTTACAGAAGTTGCTGAGAGGAATGTGGGGCTGTAACACAGAATCTGTCCTTGCATGTCTGGAAAAGACCTTTAAGGTCATCAAGTCCAACCTTCATTTTGGCACCATTGCCATAAACCACATCCTCACTGGCCACATCCACAGATTTTACACTTCCAAGGATGGTGACTTCACCATTTTCCGGGGCAGCCTGTTCCAGTGCTTGACCAACCTTTCAGTGAAGAAGTTTTTTCCAAATCTCCATCTTAAACCTCTTCTGGAGCAACTTGAGGCCATTCTTCTCCTCCTGTCCCTGTTCCCTGGGACCAGAGCCAGGCTCTCCTGGCTGCCCTCTCCTGTGAGGGAGCAGTGCAGAGCCACAAGGTCCCCCCTGAGCCTCCTTTTCTCCAGGATGAACAAGTCCCATCGATTTTCTTATCTCTTAAATATCTCAGAGTTGCTCTGCTTCATTGTGGCACCACCATCCCTTTTCCCTTGCAACATTTATGATGATTTTTCAATTCACCTCTTTTTTTCTGTTCGTTTTCCTCTTTCCGTGAGCTTCTTTTTAGTGGATTTGGTATCTCTCCATGTGTGCTGCCTCAGCAACCTCTCTGAAATGCTGCTCTGGATTGAAAAAATTCTCCAAACCCATTTGTGACCGTGTTCACAGGGGTTCTTGGATGAGGGAAGAGATGAGGATCTGACTCCATGTTTCAGAAGGCTGATTTATTATTTTATGATATATATTACATTAAAACTGTACTAAAAGAATAGAAGAAAGGATTTCATCAGAAGGCTGGCTAAGAATAGAATAGCAAAGAATGATAACAAAGGTTTGTGGCTCGGGCTCTCTGTCCGAGCCAGCTGAGTGTGATTGGCCATTAATTACAAACATCCAACATAAACCAATCCCAGATGCACCTGTTGCATTCCACAGCAGCAGATAATCAATGTTTACATTTTGTTCCTGAGGCCTCTCAGCTTATCAGGAGGAAAAATCCTGAAAAAAAAAAGATTTTTCATAAAATATGTCTGCGACACTCATTATTTTTTTTTTAGGAATGGGGAAGTGCTGCTGAGTCAGCAGAGTGAGAGCACAGATCCGTGGAACGAGAGCTGGGTGGGAATTAGTGAGCCTGGGATAATGTCAGGGAGCATTCATTATGCTGCAGGGAGCAGGAGGAAATAGGAACATCATTATAGGAACATCATTATGAGCAAATTCCAGCTGCTGGGAGGAGGGAACCAGCGCCACTGTAGGAAACAGCACAATTGCTAATGGGATTTTAAGAGCTGCAAACCTGATAGGAGGGCAAGTCATGCCCAAAAAAAGTAATAAAGCTTTGGTAATCCATTATTTATGTGTGCTGGAAGGGAATATCCTGAGTGTTCTTAAAGAAATGCAAAGGCCTGCTTGTTTTCAGGGTGTTACTTTGCTACTTAATGCCCCTCCAAACCTCAGTGTAGGCAAATTTTAATGCAGAAATTAACAAGGTTTATTCTTATTTTTTATTCTTATTTCCTTTTTTTTTAAGTTTAATTGAATAGTTAATTCCTGGAGACAATCCTATGCTTATCTTCCTGTTACCAGTAAAGTAAGAAGAATTATTCCCTACAATTCCACCAGGCAACCTGTATCAATTAAGGTTTTTCATGAGTTAATGGGGAAAATCATATAAATCTAATGGCAGCTGGATTCAGGCCTTCAACAGATAAGAGAATTTTCTTCTCTGCTTATTGTGGAAGACTTTTGCACTGAGGAAACCATTCAGGATTTAATTATGCAAGGCCGATGCTTTGTTTTATGAAAGGATGAGATTTGCTGGGCACACCTCTTACTCTCTGTTGAGTCCTTCCTGACAAAATTGACTTGAGTTTATGGAATCCCAGGATGGTTTGGGATGGAGGGAACCTTAAAAATTATCCATTTTTACTCCTGCCAGGGACACTTTCCACTAGTCCAGGTTGCTCTGAGCTTCATCCTACCAGGCCATAAACACTTCAGTGATGGGGCACACAAAATTTCCATGGGCAACCTTTTCCAGTGCCTGACAAGCTCATAGTAAAGAATTTATTCCCAATACTTAATCTAAGCTTAGTCCCAGTTTGAAGCCATTCTCCCTTACCACCCTTGAGTTGCTGCTGTTTGGTGATTTTAAAAGAAATAATTTCAGGCTCTGTTTTATCTTGTTCTAGCATTGTCAGCCAAAATGCAGAACCTGTGGCCTGGATTGGAAACCCACTACTAAAAATGAGAAAAAACCATTTGGATAGCTTGTAATAATAACAGTAGTTATTAATACATGGAGTTTTTTATACCACAATTGGTAAGCTCAAAGGCTGATGTTGCTGTGAAGGGAATCTTGACCTTATTTCATGAGGGGCAATGAATTTCTCCTGAAAATGATAAGTGGAGCCAATCATTGCTCCTCAGTCATCTGCAGAGCAGTGAATTATCCATCACCCTGCAACCTCTCACAGCAAGTCAAACCCCATCTCAAACTGGCAAATAAAATGGGCAGCCTTATGAGAGAGTCACTTTCTAGGAAAATGTCTCTTAAAATTTTCATTTCTGGTCTGGCAGTACCACGTTTCATTCCTGTCCTGATGCCTTGTGAAGGCTGACCTAGAATAGAGACTAGATAGAGCTAAAGAATCAAGTATAATAAAAGAATAAAGAATAAATAAATTTTATTAAAAGGCCTCCATGGATGCACCTTGGGCAGCACCAGAGCCCAGCCAGGGCTGCACCCAAGATGAACCAAAATGGCCCCAAAATGCACGAGCGCTGCCGGGGTCTCTCCCTGGGATCAGTTCTGCTCCATTTGCACCTTGCAGTTCATTGTCCCATTCCAGCTTTAGCCCAGGCAGTCCCACCCTGCTTGTTTTTCTCTCTCCAGCCCACGGTGTTTGTGCTCCTGGGCTGAGATTTGGGTCATTTGTCCTTGGTGCCCAGCTGGAGCAGGAATTGTTTTGTCTCCCTGCTCTGTGCACAGAGCTCACCATGCCCTGATGTGAAGCCCAGACCCACACACTAAAGCAGCACAGAATCTGAAAATATAAAAGCTAAACCTGAGGCATCTTTTCTTGTCCTCTTAATGAGGAGGAAATAAAATTTGATCAATCAGTCAAAGGCAAAAACTTTGAAGACTTTAGGGCCTTTCAACTCTTAGGGTTTATTGTCAATCTTGCAAGGATCTGCAGCTTTTTAAATCACACAAGCACATGAAAACCTCACCTTGTGGTGTCGCTCACCTGTTTCTGTCCAATAAAGTCCACACTGTCTCCTGTCTCTCTTTGGTCATAACAAAAAAGACAACACTGTGGGCCCTGAACACTAGCAGGTGAGTACAATAGATTAAAATATTCCTGTTTAAAACCTCCTCAATTTTAATTCAACTTCTTGATTTTGGGGAACCTGTCTTCAGTGCATAGTTCTAGCAACTACACACAATTTGAATGTGAACTTTATGTCCAGAAAACACACTTTGGCCACGATCTGCAGGTTTTTCTCTGTGAAGGGGGACTTTCCCTACACAACCCTGAATATTTGTTCAGTTGTTCTCTAGGGAACAAGGCCTTCTTGTGTAAATTCAAAATTAAAAGCCAGATATGATAAACCTAAAGAAAAATGGGGAATTTTCTCTCTTTTACTTTTAATTTAGTCTCATTCTTTTTTTTTATTTTTTTCTCCTTGTTTTCTGTCCCCTTCCTACCCCCCATGTTCCCACTCAAATTTTATCATTATTTTGTCATTTTCCTTTGCCTTGCAGCCAGTCTTTGCTATGTGCCAAGCTTCATATTCCTTAACAGTGAAGTGAAAAGTAAGAATGAATAAATAAATAAAAATCCTTCATGGGAAGAATAGACTCAAGAACCTCATGCTTATTTAAATTAAATTTGGCTTGGAGAAAAATAAAACTTCCTCAAGCCCTCCAAATTCCAACACTTTTTATTTGAAGTGCTACAGATGGAGCACATCACACATCTGCTGGGCTTCAAAACGTGCAGGAAGCAACACTTGGAGTTATTTGTGCTTTCAATATTTCTACTGTGCCCACTGAAGAATAAAAATCCTGCTGGCAGCCTTGTTCTTGACTGATTTTTACATGATCAGGGACATCAAGGAGATGGAAGTGATTTAACTTTGCAGATGTGGACTGGAAAAAAGTCTAATTAAGCATTCTTGCTGGGACATTAAATAGTTTAAACTTAATCTTCCATGATGATATTCCTATGGGTCTGGCAGAAAAGAAAAAAGAGAAGGGACATAATTGAGGCATGAATTATGGAATAGTAATACTATTGTAAAAGAGATGGTTTTGTGATTGGCAGCAAAACCCCTCAAATTTAAATGCAGACCTCTGCAAACCTGTATTTAGTAGAAAGTGTTTATTAGGGCATAGTTCAGTCTGAAATTAAGACTTCTGGTTTTGGTCTCCTCTCGAAGAGCAGGTCACAAGCAGGAAATAAGAGCATTGTTTGGAAAGTCATCAGGCAAAAATTGACAGCTACACCTTTCTGGGAAGCAAACAAATCAACATTGCAAAATTCCCTCCCATTTATAAAAATATGTCTTCTGAACTCTTGACAATCTTCAGTATTTCCTGCAGATGCCAAATTAATTTTGCTTCATCTTGTGGAGTGGTCTGGGGGAAGGACAGTCTCAGACAGGCAATTAGGAACTGCATCTTCTAGAGATTGTCCAAAATTGGCTATATTCAGGCAGAAATGCACAGAGCTGTCTGCTTGTGTTGCAGGCATATAAACAATGTTAAATGATAAAAGCAGAACAGCAAAACTTCAGCATACAAAGGACAGAGCCCTGAATATCAAGTGGATTAAATTCATTTGCTGCTCTTGCAGAGCAACTGGTATCTTGTCACTACACTTATTTCCATCTTCCCACAAGGACAGCTCTTGTTTTCTGGTTTAAAGCAGTGTTTGAAAATAAAATATGCACCTCCTGGAGGGAGCCTCAGCTTGCAGAATGGTGAGGCTCATCCTGACACGATTCAAGATTCACACCTGCTGCAGGTTTTGTCACCAGGGTGGAGGCAGGAGGGTGGGACCCTGGTTTGTGCTCCTGTTTGTGGCTGAAATGAGGGGACAGAAGGAACAGCTCTGCTTTCCTCTCTGATGGCTTTGGAAGAAAGGCAGGACGCATGTGGGGATATTGAGCTTCTCTCATGGAACACAGGGTCAGAACAATAAGGATGAACTGGTTTCTTTCCCACCTTCTTGAGAGCAAGTATCCCCATTACTGGGGGCTTTAAACAAGACCAGCTTTTTTTCTGATAATCCCTCTTTTTCTAATATTTTGTAGTTTACCTCTTTATTTATTTTTTGGTCTTTAACTTTTATAATTTTTTAAGATAAGCATTTTGTAGCACTGTTAGTATCTTGAATTCAAGCATGATAAATATTTTTCCTTCATTCTCCATCTAAATAACCTTAAAGTGTTCCCCATGATATTGCATTAGCAGGGACACCCATGGCAGGGAGGAATGATGAATCTGACTTCATGTTCTCAAAAAGCTAATTTATTACTTTGTAATACTATTATGAAGTAATATTCAATTTTTATTAATATTATTATTCTTTAATTATATTAAAGAATACTATACTAAAGAATACAGAAAGGATACCTACAGAATGCTAAAAAGATAATAATGAAACTTGTGATTCTCTCCAGAGTCCTGACACAGCTTGGCCCTGATTGGCCAAAGAGTGAAAACAACTCAACCAGAATCCAATGAAACAATCACCTGTGGGTAAACAATCTCCAAACACATTCCACATGTGAGCACAACACAGGAGAAGCAAATGAGATAAGAATTGTTTTCCTTTTCTCTGAGGTTTCTCAGCTTCCCAGGAGAAAAATCCTGGGTGAAGGGATTTTTTTCAGAGAATGTGAATGCTGCACCCATGACCAGCACTGTTGTTCAGAGCAATCCTTCTAGGTCTGCCTTTTAGGGAAATTGGGAGAATATACCAATGCTGAGGCACAAATCCTCTGATCAGAACCTGGGGCTCCTCTCAGGTGTTGTCTGATCAAAGAGCTGGAATTTGGCATAAATTTGTCACTGGGCTTCTCCTACAGCCACTGATAGACGTGGGTCCTTCCAAAAGGTCATTCTGCATCTAAAATGGAGATATAAGATGGATGCTATAAATCACACTTGTTTATCTCTGTCTCCTCCACCTTTCCTCCAATTATCAGTTTAGAGTGGGATATATCTGATTAGAGAACTGAAATGTGCACCCTGATGGGAACATGGTTTAGTGGTGGACTCAGCAATGTTGGGATTATGGTTGGATTCAATGATCTTACAGGTTGTTCCCAACCTAAGTATTTATACAATTCTATGATTTAATGAATAGCTCAGTTGGTGAAATGATGCCTCAGGTTTTGGCTTTTATATTTTCAGGTTCTGTGCTGCTTTAGTGTGTGGGTCTGAGCTCCACATCAGGGCATGGTGAGCTCTGTGCACAGAGCAGGGAGACAAAACAATTCCTGCTCCAGCTGGGCACCAAGGACAAATGATCCAAATCTCAGCCCCAGAGCACAAACACCGTGGGCTGGAGAGAGAAAAACAAGCAGGGTGGGACTGCCTGGGCTAAAGCTGGAATGGGACAATGAACTGCAAGGTGCAAATGGAGCAGAACTGATCCCAGGGAGAGACCCCGGGAGCGCTCGTGCATTTTGGGGCCATTTTGGTTCATCTTGGGTGCAGCCCTGGCTGGGCTCTGGTGCTGCCCAAGGTGCATCCATGGAGGAGATCCTTTAAATAAATCCCTGCTTTATTCTTTAGCTCTATCCAGTCTCTGTTCTAGGGCAGCCTTCTCAAGGCATCAGAGGGACCTACAGAGACCATCCAATCCAACCACCTGGTCACTAACCCTCCATTTTCTGAGGAAAATGATTAATTTAGGTGCCTGGTCTGAATTTTATGTCTAAAATTTTAATGGATTTCAGTCCATAAAGACTAATTCCTCATTAGAAGCCCGTGTTCACATTTATCTGAATGAGCATGAATCAGCTTACTTTCATTAATCTCAATTAATCTGATATCTGAATTGCTAAGGAAAGAGGAAAAGTGCTGTCAGACTCGACTTGGGGAAATTAATTTAATTTATTCCAAGTAAAGCAGAGTGGGACAAGGAAGAATAACAACAAATTTTGGAACACCTTCCCACCACTCTCTCCTTCTTGCAATTTCCTCCGTAGCTTATTGCAGGTTATATTTATTTTAAGGAACAAATCTGTTCTGAAGTTACTTTAAAGTTCACTTGCTTAGGCACTTGGGAACAGTAGTGAAATAAAGTAATTAAAAATCTAATATAACTGACAGGTTCCTGTTAAGTCAGCCCTGCCAAACCTATGCAAAAACAATTACAGTATGCAAATGATCCACCTTAATGCTATTCCCTGTTAAATGTCAAAGAATGAAAAATGCATTGGATTATCATAATTTCCTCACCCTTATGATGATGCTGTAGTGAAAAATCTAAATGTCACTTTTCTGAGGTAGTTTATGGACAAAAATCACATCACCACTACAGGCAAATCAGAGTTGGTTTCTCTGGTCAGCTGTGGACAAGGAACTTAATTCAGCTACATTTTACTATGTGTTTCTGAAATTGAGTCAAATTTTGTCTTCTCTTGCATTTGTAATATGAGGTGGGCATAAAAATTTCAAGCTTTTGAAATGTGCATAAAAATGTCAAGTTTTTGAAATCCAAGCATTTTTCATTTGACTCTGTGTAAATATTAATGTACTGATTGTGGTTGATGGACCCAGTTCTCCACCAAAGTCACTCTGTCACTTCCTTACTCAGCTGGACAGAGAGAGAATGTGCAACAAAAAGCTTATGGATCAAGGTAAGAGGAGGGAGAGATCACTCAGTAATTACCATCATGGGCAAAACAGACTTATCTTGGGGAAATTAATTTGATTTATTCCAAATAAAGCCCAGTGGGACAATGAGAAATCAATCCAAATTTCATAACACCTTCCCACCACTCCTTCCTTCTTCCAATTTCCTCCTTCCCAAGGGCTGCAGGGATATGGGGCATGGGGGCTGTGGTCAGTTCATCACAGGTTGTCTCTGCTGCCTTTTCCTCCCCGTGGCGAGGATTCCTCACAGTCTCCTCCTGCTCCAGTGTGGGATCTCTCCCATGGGAGAGTCCTTCAGGCACTTCTCACATGGGAGTCCTCACCCTGGGCTGCAGATCTTCACAAATTCACACAGAATTCTCAAAATGACCAGGTTGGAAGAGACCTTCAAGGTCATCGAGTCCAACCCAGCCCCAACAGCTCAACCAAACCCTGGCACCCAGTGCCACATCCAGGCCTTGTTAAACACACCCAGGGATGGGGACTGCACCACCTCCCCGGGCAGCCATTCCACAACTTTATCACTCTTTTATCACTTTTTTTCCTAATATCCAACCTATATTTCCTCCACGTGGGCCTCTCCCATGGGGTCAGTCCTTCAGGAACTGGCTGCTCCAATGTGGGTTCTCCATGGGGTGACAAATCCTGCCATAAACCTGCTCCAGTGTGGGCTCCTCTCTCCACTGGGTCTCATGTCCTGCCAGGAGCTGCTCCAAAATGGGCTTTCCATGGGGTCACAACGGTTTTTTGGGCATCCTCTTGCTCCAGCATGGGCTTCTCCACTGCTGCAAGTTTATTTTTGCTTCCCCATGGACCTCCATGGGCTGTAGGGCACAACTGCTTCTCCTTGGGCTGCCCAGAGGCAAATCCCTGTTCAAGTTCCTGAAGCAGCTCCTGCCCCTCCTTTTCCATGACCTTGGTGCCTGCAGGGCTGTTCCTCTCACATATTCTTTTCTTTTCTCTGATTTATCCTGTACAGCAAATCCTTTCCCCTTTCTTAGCTCTGTTATCCCCAAGATGTTGCCAATGCCTTGACGGGCTCAGCCTTGGCCAGCTCTGGGTCTGTCCTGGAGCTGGCTGGAATTGGCTCCATTGGACATGGAGGAATCTTCTGGGAGCTCCTCACAGAACCCACCCCTGTAACCCCTCCACTACCAAAGCCTGGCCACCAAACCCAGCAGAATTAGTAGAACAAATTCTTTTCTAGGCAATGATCATGTTAGGGGTGAGACAGTGGAGCTGCAGTTGTGAGGAGGAAGACACCAGAGTTCAGTCATGCTTTTATAACTAAAATGAAATACGAGAAAATAGTGCAGAAATTCTGGGGTCCACAGGAGAGCCAAAAATCAAATCCCACCCCCAAAAATTGCCTTAATGCAGAATTGGCCAGAAAACCAACAGGCTTGTTTGTAGGACATGAGGTTAACAAACTCTAATAAAAAAAAAAAAAACAACAAAAAAACCACCCCAAACCAAACAAAACCGAAAAAAATGTCCAAAAACTAAACTAAAACCAACCTGACAATTTTTTACTTCTTCAGCTTTATCTAATTTCTCAGAGTATGTAATTCCAGAGGTCTGAGCTTGTCTACATACCCCTGTTTCTCTTTAAGATATAAACCCAAATAGATTATTTCACGCCTCTCCTAAAAGTCTAAAACCATGTCAAACAACAAACAAGAATATCTTTTGTTTTTCCACTTTCTGCCTTATTATCTGCTGTTTGACACAGATGGTTATAAACAAAGATCTAAAGAGAATTTTAACTCCTAGGGAAGAAAATAAAAACATTTCCTGATACTGCATTTTTTTTTTTTTTTTTTAAGGATGATGGATTCTGCCTTAGTATCTCTAACTCAGTAAAATCTCTTATTATGTTACAGCAAGGGTTTGGAGCTGGTGAGCTTGAGGGAGAGAAATGGAGATGGAGGAAGGAATGAGGGATGAAAGAATGAGAACTGCACATGTCCCCAAATTCATTTGAGTTCCAGTCTTGGGGGTGAATAAAAAGTACAAGGCTTATAATATCAATACCTAAATTTGAAGTTTAATGTTCACTTTATCCAGCCTGGTTTACAGTTTTGTCCATGATTCATACAGTATTGAAGTCTTTTTTCTTTTTGCTTCAGACAAATGCAATTCAATCAGTTCTTATCCTGAGGGACTGGAAAAGAAATATTGTTTTATTACAAGCCTGATGTGTTCTCTACAGCCATACAGCTCTAAAATGTGGGATCACTCATGGAAAATAATAAGATATTTGTAGCTATTTATTTCTGGGGACACTTGCCCTGGTACCTCTGGTATCCAAGTACGTGGCATGCTGTAACACAGTGTGCTTTGATCTCCTGTGGGGCAGGATTCACATTCCATGGAGAAATCAGTCCTACACAATGGCTCTTCCTCCAAAAAGGGGACAGCAACTAGCAAGAGAAAAATAAACTGGGAAAACTCAATGGATCTTCTGGAGCTCAAACCTGGGAAATGTGCGCTGACCTTCAGGGCCAGGTGATGCCACCAGGGCCATGGGAAGCAGGTTTCCCTGCCCTAAACACAGAGTCACAGCTGGACCAGAGGTGTAGGTCACTGCAGCAGTGCTGGGGGGTAGGATGGTGGGGATAGATGGAGAGAAGAGATTTCTAAAGCCAGGTCTTGGAACTTCAGGTTTATGTCCAAGGGCCTGGGTGCAGGGCCCTGCTTGGAGCTGCCTCAGAGCAGGCCGCAAAGAAGGAGAGAGGTAAAGAGACAGAAGGCAAGAGCATGGTAAAAACGATGAGAGAGCAAGAAAGAGCAAAAAAAAAAACAAAGTTCCCGTTACAATAACATAAATCTTCTGTGCTGAATATTCGAATTCTCACTAACCAACCTAATACTGTCATCATCAGAGAGCAAGAGTTCCATATTGCTGTTTCATACCTTCTCTAGTCACTGACTCTTCCTCATCCTCACAGCAGCCAACTGACTCCAGTTTTCCTACAACCAACTTATCCACTCTTTTATATCACTCTTCTTATTGGCTACAGCCAAGGCCTGTTAAAAGCAGGCCTGTTCTCAGTCTCTAATAACTAGCTCACCTGCAACTCCTTAATGGGGTAAGATTACTTTCTATACTACCTTTATTTTCTTATGTTCTATCTCCCTACGTAATACAAGATACAAATCCTACAGCATTTACATACAGCCTATAAGAATCATTACATTGCCATACTGTGTGACATTTTAAACCCTAAAAACTCCCCTTTTGGCCCCTTCTGCCAAGTTAGCAGGGTCTGCTCTGACCCTTGGGTTTGTCTGCAAGCAGAGGGTGTTGTTTCATCAACAGGGGATCACCTTCAGCTGGCCTTCACACCATTGTTTTCCAGTTGTGCAGTAACTGAGGTATCTCAAAGCTTACTTTCATTTCAATCTCGCTTATAGTTTCTGTATTCTCAAAATCTTTTGCCAGGCAATCATATTTATAAGGCTTTCCTGTTTTATCTTCCCCAATATCATTAGCCAGACCTGATTGGTGGAAATGTTTGTCTCCAGGTCGATAATGTGGAAAATCATCTCATCCAGATGAGAGGAGACTGAGGGAAGTCCTGATCTCAGTCTGCAGCTTCCTCAGGAGAAGTGGAGCTCTGATCTCCTCTCTGGTGACCAGTGACACGACCTAAGGGAAAGAAAGGCTGGAGCTGTGTCAGGGGAGCTTCAGGTTGGAGATCAGGAGAAGGTTCTTCTTGTGGAGGGTGATGGAGCTCTGGACAGGCTCCCCAGGAAAGGGGTTATTGCACCAAACCTGACAGAGTTCCAAGAGGTTTTGGACGACACTCAGGCACAGGGTGGGATTTTTGAGGTTGGCCTGTACAGGGGTAGGAGCTGGACTTGATGATCCTCCCAGCTCAGGATATTCCATGATTCTGCAATGATTAATGCTGTTACTTAACTCAGCTACGTTTTCTCTCAATTCCCATTTCATGTCCTTCTCACTTGTGTCCATAACTCTGTTGATCCCTTAGGAGCAAATTCTGCACAATTTTAATAAAAACTTCCTGGATCTCTCTGCAGGGTATGGATATGTCTGGATCACATCTGGGAACTCAAGAGAAAGAAATACAGACTGCAGGAAGGAAAGCAGAGCATTTCCAAATATCCATTTCCCACTCCTTCCTTTATTTGCCATGAGAACTGGAGATGAAGTTTTGGGGCTGTTGACATCTTTCCTTTCCTGAGTCATTTCATTTAATGAACCCTAAACACATCAGTTGGAAGGGCTGACATATGAGACCTGTCAAAGTGAGATCTGAGTCAAGGCAACAGAGAAATGGTGGCATCAGTCAAGGAAACTGGTTATTTGAACATCCTTCTCAGGGATTCTTTATTTCCCTGTTCATTTAGCTGCTCCAGGGAAAATAGATGGAGAGGGGGAGAGAGACAAATAGAACATCTTTCCCTGGATCAACAAAACCTCTGTTCCACCAGCCCCTAGATGGAATGGTCTAATGGGAGGTGGAAATGAAGATTAAAAGGTATTTTTGACACAAATAATATGTCAGAAATACAGGGAGACTGGTCAGTCTTTGCAAAGGTCTGTGGATTTATTAGAGCACCGAGGGGTGTCAGCATTCTGGGAGTGTGGAGAGCAAATCTACTGCAAAGTTTAGCACCTCAGACAGAAATAATTGGCTGCTGATCGTGTGAGCAACCAAGATTAGATTAAGTAAGAATTCAGTTTTTTCCAAAAAAATACAAGGATGCAGAACCTGCCATTTTCTCTGTACTGATTTAGTGGTGAATTTTACTTTGCTCATATAGATAAAATGAATTCTAGAGGAAGATTACAGCTTCCTTAGAAAGATGCCAGAGTAAATTGAAAACTACATAAATTGATCTGAGGCTTTGAAGAGAATATATTTAATGCTTTTCTTTGCCAAGAAGAAAAAGAGAGAGAAGGGAACAGAGGCAATGGTGATCTTTGACTGTTTGGTTTATTTGAATGCTTTTCTTTTTGGAACCCATAGTACCAATTTTGCTACTTTGTGTTTGCTCATTCTACATTTATTATTATTTATTTATCATCTTGGTAGCATGTATTTATTAGCCATAAATCCTTGTAAAGTTTCCCATTTCTGTATTATTTGTGTCTCATTTTTAGCCACAAATTTCAGAAAAATTACTGTTCCTGCACAAGGGGCACGGGGTAGATGTGAATCCAGGGGATTCCTCCCACACCCAAGGGAATTTCTGTCCTGATGTTCCTTCTCTCAGCCCCTTGCTTTGCCCAAATTTTAATCAAGCACAGGCAAGGCCAGATTTTGAACCTGGGGAGCCGGAGCATCTTCTTCAGGCTGCTGCACTTTTCTCCTGGGAGGAAGACTGCAAAGATCAATTTTTGGATGGGTAAAATTTAGTGGCACAAAGCACAGATTCAGTCACTGCTCCAGAATCCCAGGAGGGGATTCTCTGCTTTTTTTTAAAAATAAGAGTAGCAAACTTGTATTTATTTGTCATCTACCCTCAGCTTCAGAGGGTTTGAAGGAATTTTGCTGCAGAGAAAAAAAGGAAGTTGCCTTTCCTTCAGACAGCTACCACGTGGAAACAATTTCAGTTCCAAAAATGGCTCTCTGGGAAAATTCTGAGATAATGAAAAATTCCAATAGGCTGCTTTGAAACCTTGATGGCATAAATTTTTTTTGTGGGAAATCCTGATTGTAACTGACTTACCTGATCTGTGGGCAGTGTTGGCTGATCTGAAACCTCTGACAGCTCTCTCTGATCAATCTATAATAATTTATGCTTCTTCAAAACAGGTGCCCAGGAGGAACCAGTGCCTGTCCGATCAATTTTTGAATTTGGGCAGAAATTAAATGGAGATTATCACTGGGACCTTGTGAAATTTTACAATGAAAGAAATAAACCATTAATAGCTTGTTTAAAGAAAAAGAATGAAAAAAAAAATCCCCCTAATCAAGAGATTAATAATGATCAGAATTTCCTTTCTGGAAAAAATTCATTTAAGAAAAATCAATAATTGCTAAAAAACTAATCAATAGATAAAGAAATGCAATATTTTATTGGGAGAGAAATTTCAATTTTCATGTCTTCCAGCTGCAAAATTTACATAATAATTATGGAATGTCAAGTCCAGCTGGTGAAGAATTGAACTCTTGACTGATTTCACACCCAGGAGAAGATAAATCTCTTTTACCTCTGCCTTTGCCTGTGTTAAACTGAGCAATGAAAACGAAAAGTTTTCCCATTTGAACACTGCCTGCCAGATTAGAGCATAATAAAGCAGCCCACTATTTGTACATTTTGCAGAGATATTAAAAATACAATCCATAAAACCAACAAATTATCTGCAGGACACTTCTTGCTGATTAGGTTTTATCAATTTTCCTGGATATACCAACTCTCCACAGAGGCTCCTCAAGATTAAATTGACTTTGTCTTTGGGGATTCAGAGCAAATAATTCAAGGCTGTACATTTTCAATTAAAATGCTCAGCCAAAATCCAGAGAAGGCAGGTGGAATATTCTAACCAGACTAAACACTGTACACAGAGAGCAAACATCACCTCAGAGGGGAAAACAGCATTTCACATGTGTCCAAACCAGTCTGACAGACAGGCTTTTGGAGAAAAATTTTCATAGATTTTCCATCTATTTCACAAGCTGCCTTTCTGTATTACTGGCCATGAAAATTCCTTTGAAATATTTAATCAATTTAGAGGAAAATTAATTTTTTTCCTGTCTGAAGTACGTTTAAAAAAAAGAAAAAAAAAAGATGAAGAAGAAACTTAAAAAAACCCCCATATTATTTCTAATCTTATGCATCTTTCTTTAGAAGACATAATGAGTAAGAAAGGAAAATAAATAAAAAATAAAAAAAAAATTAGATTTTCGCTATTTTCACATCTTTGGTTCTGTCCCATTCAGCCTTGTGGGCAAGGTGCCTCAGTTCAAGGTCTCTCAGTGACTAATTTCACATTCAGCCTCTGACTAATGTGGGCTTTATCATCTGATGTGATGACACAAAGCTTTTTCCCCTAAATATTGATCTGAAACGGAGAGCAAGGGGAATGTGGACTTGGTTACTCCATGCAGTCACAGCAGTGAATTAAACCCTGCCTTGTGCCATGTGTGAAACACTTTTGATGGTTTTTTTCCTTCAGAAATCCTGTGGAGTCTTAATTGGTTTTTTTTGGGTTTTTTTTTTTTTTTTTTTGGGGGTGGGATTAAATGTGTGAGATGGTATTTCTTGTTTTATTAGTTCTTATTTATATTACAGTTTCGCAAAGTGTGAGTTTTATAGCACTTCACTCTAAGAAACTAAAAAATGGAACTCTTTCTCTGCAAGGTTTTTTAAGGATAAACTGTCCAATTAAGAAATGACACCTGAATAATTTTTGCTTTTAACCTAATAACTAACCTTTTAACCTAAATAAGCTTTTAACCTAATAACTAACAACTTGTGGCTCACAATGTGGACATTTTTATCCAATTACACAATATCACTTAAACCTATGAAGAAGGACCAGCCTCTGCCCTAAAACCTCCATCTTGTTTTCTATATTTATTGCTCTATTCTAAACCCTTAAGCTCTGAGTTTCCCACCCTGTGGTATCACACACTTCTATCCAAACTCCACACCCACAATCCCAGTTCTGTCATTCCATTTTGGAAGCTTCTCCACGGCCTCAGGTCAGTGCAGTGTTCTCTTGGGGCTCAGTGCCTGGCAGCACAGAAATCTGAAATTCTCAGTAATCAGAGTTCCAACAAAATCCAAGGGCAGCCTGGAAGGAATAACACCAGAGTTCCCCATGTGTGTCTGCCTGATTAAAGTTCTCTTTGCTTTTTGGCTTTATTTTGCACTAAACTCTGACTTTTTGATTTATAGAGGAAAAGACAAATAAAATGTGAATCCATTTTTTTACAACTCAATAATTTGTTGTCATTACACTGTGAAGCATTTGGGGCTGCATCAGTTGACTTTAGGAACTGCATTTCTTCTAAACTGCCTTCTTCCAACCAGGAAGAGAACACTTCAGAAGAGTCAATATTTTCCCTGCCCTAATGATCATATTTCTTTTAACCTTATTATGTCACTGTTATCCCATTTTAAATGAACTGGATAGAAGAGGAGTAAGTTTAGCCAGAGGTTGGCTCTTTATTCTGCTTGATTGATTTTATGTACCTGCTTATATTTTGCTTCGAATCAGCTCGTTGTAACTCACTGACCCAGTGAAGGAATTCTTGATTTTTCCCTTTCACCAATAAAAAGAAAATTGGTTTAAAGGCTTCAGGGCTATAACTCAACCCCCAGAATTTTTATGTCCTCACATCTGGGTTGCTCTGGTGATTGATTGAATATCATAGCCTAATTTCAAATAAGTACTGAAAAATGCAGGGGCAAACTCAAATAATTTTAAACTGACACTCACAGAGCATAATCTCCATGATTTTTAGCTCTGCTTGTAAAAGATTTTATGATAATTTGGTTTTTGCAGCATTGTTTACATTGGAAAATGGTGTGGATTTGGTGGTAAAATACTGACATTGAAAACGATTGATGCTATCTTTAAATCCTCAAAGGCCATTTGATGCCTCTTTGTGTCCTTGTTGGACATGATGAGATTGAAAACATCCGACAGCCTTCTGAAAAGTGCCACCAGCCAAATCCAAATCCAAATCCAAATCCAAATCCAAATCCAAATCCAAATCCAAATCCAAATCCAGCCTGTTTTTCCACAGTTCAGGTTAAAATTACAGCAGTAAATCCATAGTTGAAAAAGCTCTGTTTTGCCAAAAGGAAGCAGGGGAAAAAGCCAAATGGAATAAAAAAATTGGTTTGATAATATATTCTTAAATGAAAACTATTAAACTATAAAAAATGCAAAAAAAATTGCCACAAAACTCTCAAATTTTGAGATTTATTTTTATCTCTTTTCTCTGTTTTTTAGATTCATGTGGATTAAGTTTTGCAATATATCTATTGTACTATATTACATGGGTATTATAATATAACTTTATATCATTAAACAGTTCTCTTATCATGTATTAGCTATTCCTGGGAGTACATAAAAATATGAGTAATTTGTTTTTCAAAAAAATTTGGTCTTGGTTCACAAAATTTTCTCTGAAATAAAGGGACAGTGCAATCCATAAATTAGGTGCTGTTTCATTGGCCTTTTTTTTACTATTATTTGCATGATTATGAAATTATTTATCAGATGTTATTTTACTTCAGGACACATGTCAGAAAGAGGTGGTTGGGCTTATAATTTTTTCATTTTGGCGTGAGGACTGTTTCTGGTATTAGAGAAGAAAATAATGATAATGAAATAATGTTAATGATCATGACAATAATAATGATGATAATAATAATAATGTTAAAATGATGACAATAATTATGATGATGATTCACAGTTGGCTTTTACTTATTAATTATGCACAAAAGCCATGAAAATCTCATGTGATTTGACCCTAAGTGTTTAAAATAATAAATGTTTTATTAGATAAAAGTCTAGAGCTGTCTAAAAGAGTGAGACACCTCTGTTTTGTCCCTGGCTTTGCTTTTTTTCCGGTTCAATCACCTTGAGGAAAAAAATTGAGTTCCCTGGTGGCTCTTCATATTTACATGTTTTTATCCTCAGAACATCAAAATTTCAGACTATTTGTTCTTTGGAATCAGATCTGTGCCATAACTTAGGGTCACAGAGCACTTAGCACAAGTGACTTCAGCCTGGAGCTTGGAGGGCTTTCAGCAGCACAGCTGAGAAATAAAAATGGGATGGAGCCTCAAACAGGGAAAATGAACATTGGCTGCGAGGTGACAATATGGATGTGATGCCTCAGGTTTAGCTTTTATATTTTTCACATTCTGTGCTGCTTTAGTGTGTGGGTCTGAGCTCCACATCAGGGCATGGTGAGCTCTGTGCACAGAGCAGGGAGACAAAACAATTCCTGCTCCAGCTGGGCACCAAGGACAAATGATCCAAATCTCAGCCCCAGAGCACAAACACCGTGGGCTGGAGAGAGAAAAACAAGCAGGGTGGGACTGCCTGGGCTAAAGCTGGAATGGGACAATGAACTGCAAGGTGCAAATGGAGCAGAACTGATCCCAGGGAGAGACCCCGGGAGCGCTCGTGCATTTTGGGGCCATTTTGGTTCATCTTGGGTGCAGCCCTGGCTGGGCTCTGGTGCTGCCCAAGGTGCAGCCATGGAGGAGATCCTTTGAATAAATCTCTGCTTTATTCTTTAGCTCTGTCCAGCCTCTGCTCTAGGTCAGCCTGCACAAGGCATCAGATGAAAAACAAAACAACTGTTCCCAGCTTTCTAACCTAGGAGAGGATCAGGAGGTATTTTGGGGCTGTTCCTGTAAAAGGGTTCAGAATAAACATGCAGGTGTCTGCCCTTCATGTGAGGTGGAAATAAAGGCTAATTTTTAGTAAAAAAACCCAATAATTATGAACATTACTGGCCATAGCAATGTTTTGAGTGAACTTTACACAGAGAGTGCCACCACAAAAAGAGGTGACAAGGCAGGAATCAATTCCTAGCAGTGACACTTTCTTCTGTGCAATGCTGCTTTGGATTTAAGCCCATCAAACCCTCATGTATTTTGACAGGCCTGACATGGTTAATCACAAGCATGATTTGAGGAGTTTCAGACTCAAAAGAAATGTAATTAGAAGCTACTACAGGGTAAGAATGCTTTCCCATGGTGTATCAAGGTAGTAAAGGCTGCTGACAAGTTGACGTGGAAAGATCTCACTTCTATTTTAAAAATAAATGTGCTAACTCCTAAATATCAGTTCTTAATCGTTTAAACTGCACAGCCCTTTGTGTGCTTAATAGGATGAAAAATGCAATAAAAATGCCATCCTGAGAAAGCAGCTGCCTCTCAGCACCACTAATGACAGCATCAGCTGCTTGTGGGCCCTGACTCTTCTGGGGGGAAAGTAGGGAAAGATTATTTCTTTCAAATTCATAAAAAGGCTCAATTATATCTTAATTAAGCCTATTAGTTTCTCCCTTTGGGGGACAGCCTCACATTTCCACTGGAGGCAAAGCATAGATATCATGCCTGGCATTGTTCCCCACCCTCTTTGCTAAATTACATCCAATAAAAAATGGCAGCAATGCCACACCTGATGCTTTTATTCCATCAAGATCTCCTGGCTGTGACCTTCTGGGCCACAGTCATTTTCAAACCTGAGAAAAAACATGGAAGGTCTGAGTTGGCCTCAGAAATCTCTTTTTTGTTGTTGTTGTTGTCTGTGGTATACTTCGGAGCGTTTGGGTTTGAATAGTTTCATTAGGCTTCAAGGAAACTTAGGAAAAATGGCACAGCTGTTTGTCTTGGGTCAGTATTGAGTTGCAAGTTAGGACAAGGATTTATAACAAATTCTAGAAGATCCTGTGTTTCCCCTTCCCTTCCCTTCCCTTCCCTTCCCTTCCCTTCCCTTCCCTTCCCTTCCCTTCCCTTCCCTTCCCTTCCCTTCCCTTCCCTTCCCTTCCCTTCCCTTCCCTTCCCTTCCCTTCCCTTCCCTTCCCTTCCCTTCCCTTCCCTTCCCTCCCAAGATTAGAATCTCATGTAAATAAAACCAACAGGAAAACAAGCACTGGCCACATCTTGAACAATTCTAGATATTCCTGACCATTTCTCTTTACTAGGAAATAAAAATATTCCCTTGTATTCACTTCCAAAGCACCTGGCAAGGTGGATTTTCTCTCTTCTTTTTCTTTCAAAGCCTTTGTGGTCCAATAAACGATTCCATCCTCTCCCTGGATAGTGTTTGGAATTCAAAGAAACTTCCTTAAGAGGTGTTCATGTCTAAAATGAGCTTGTATTCAAATGGTGGGCAGATTAAGTATTGGAAAAAGGGAAAAAGAAGGGAAATATTTTGTGCTAAGTATGTTGATCTGAGCTGGAGCTCTTAATAAAAAAATCTTGTTAATTAGAATATTTGTGTTTCTTCCTCTTTTGTCAGGTGTCAGAGTCATGGGTTTGGATCAGAACAGAAAAAATAATTTGGAAATATTATGGAAAATGAAAACATTAAGAATAAAAGGTAAATCCAGGCAAAAGCGAAGAAAGATTTTATTTATTACAGTCCAGTTCTTTCCTTTCCTTCCTTTCACTTTTTCTCATTTTAGCAGCTTTAAAATGCACTCTCCAAATTCAGACAATTCCTGAGGTTTTGTTTGGGATTTATTGGCTCTGATTTAGATGAGTAAAGGTTGGGTGACATGAATCCCCCCTTCCAGCTCAGACACAGCTCTGCTCCTCCAGTCTTTGCCATCCTCTGGAGATTTTAGGCAGGACCAAGATCCATTTAGGATGGTTCAGCTCACAAAATGAGACAAGAGCAAGTTCTTTGAGCCTGATGTAACTGAGGGATGGTGGTCAGAGGAAGAACAGAGGAACTGTAAGGGGGAAAAATAAAATAAAATAAAATTAAAATAAAATAAAATAAAATAAAATAAAATAAAATAAAATAAAATAAAATAAAATAAAATAAAATAAAATAAAATAAAATAAAGTAAAATGAAATGAAATGAAATAAAACAAGATATAGATGTATATATAGATAGATATATAGATATAGATATAGATATAGATATAGATATAGATATAGATATAGATATAGATATATAGTAGTACTGGAGTGTATTATGTTTAATTTTATGATTTTAAACATGTTCAGTGCCTGGAATGGCCATTCCATGAGCAGCCATCGTGTACACAGAGGGAAGCAGGAATTGTACATTTATTTAAAGGATTTGTTGATGTTAGGGCCCAAAAAGATCATCACAAGCCTCAGGTTTGATCCAGAGCAGAGAGCGCTCACTCAGGGCTGGAGTTTATATTTTTAAAGAGTAACCTCAGCCTATTTGAAATATGGCAAGCAGTGCAGGAATCCTCAGTTTTACACCTTCCTTTCTATTTCTGCCTCTAAGTTTATATATGAAGTGTTCTTTCAAACACCAGGAAGTGCAAGCTTTGCACTTTTGCCTTTCCTTGGAATAAAATCCAGCACTATTCTGGTGCTGCTGGGAATTCTGCTCTTCCTCAAACCCTGCTGCTGTGGCTCAACCTTTGGGTGTGTAAACCAGAATGTGCCTGCAAATCATTTGTCCAAAAGTTTATTTTAATTTTTATATTTTTTTTCTGATTAAAAAAAAATCAAGAATTCTCCAAATGATGTATTAATACATCAAAACAACTGGAAAATGTAATATTTTTTTCCACGTATTCAGTAATAAAATTTTGTTATTCTATTGCAAGAAATGTCTTTTCATAGAGTTATTTCTATATTGGTGACTTCAACAGAGGCAAGGAATGTTGCAGGTTGTAAATTGGTTTATTTGTAAAGTTTTAAGATTTAAAAAAATTAAGATTAAAAGTTTTTAATATTTTTAATTAAAATATTAAAATTTAAGATTTAAAGTTTTAGGATTTTCCCCAGTGTGAGGAACAGCCCTTTGGGGCCAGCAGACTCCAGCAACACCCCCAAAAAACCCTGGGCATGGTCCAGGATTTCCAGTGCTGCAGGAGCCATTCCCAACAGGCAGTTTGTGTTTGGTTTTAGTGCTTTTTTAAATGGTTTTATTCTTTAAAGATGAGAGTCTCTGCATGTATTTGGCCTAAAAACCAGAAAATCACTTTATTTAACTGGACATTTGTAGCTATAAAATATCTAAGAGTTGTAAGCAGATAGCTCTGCTTCCTGGGGTTTGGGGTAATTATGAAATCAGAGTGTATTTAAGCCAAAAATTCCCTGCCAAGGGTCTTAAATTGGGTGTTGGTAAAGAATCCGCTATGTTAAATTTATTTAAATGTATTTAACATACATTATTAGTGTGTTATTGATGCTAAATCATAAAGCAGATTATTATTTGCATTCTTGGCATAAAGTTTAAGAAATCAGTGAGGCAAATGGAGGAAATCTGTCGCATCTAGAGATGTGCAGTCCATATTTGCAGGGCTACCACCTCTAAAAATGACATTATTAGTCTTGTTTCTTTATGTTTACTACAGCAGCAGTTTGAAAACTTTCCTGTCAGGTCCTGTCCTGTTCTTTTCCCTGAAAACTGACCATTCATAGAAATTAGAAGCAAAATACACTGTCAAAAACAGCTTTTCTATTTCCATTTTAAAGAGGAGAAATGAGGCCAGTAGGGACTAATTATTTATCCAGTGGAGCCTGGAACAATAGTTCTTAGTTTGATTAATTATTGACAATTAGAAAGTAATTTTAATGTAATTTTTTTTGCTTCTTGCTGTCAAGGCACAATCCCTGTAGGGAAACAGACAAGAATCTGCAAAGTGGGTTAATGATTCGTCCTGGGTCTCGTAGAAATTTAGATTTTTATTGGGTTTTTATTGCTGTTTTCACAACAGCTGCTCAGTGCAGGCCTGTGGAATGAAGCAATGCCCTTCCTGATTTAAAATACTTTAAAATATTTTAAAATTCTAAATTTTAAATTTCTATGACAGGGAGATCATCGCCCCTCCTCTGGAGAAGCCACCTGTCCACGCTGGCTGTACCTGGACTTCCATCTTACACAAACCCAGTCATTTTCCATGGTTCCAGTTGGATATTGAATCCCATCCAGTGCCCATGGATTTGCAGTTTGTATTCCATCCTCTTTCATGCCCTCAGGGCTTCCTGATTTTTTTATTTTTCTGATGCAATAATTTTGATTTTCCTGTGGAGTGGCAGCTGGAAGGATTCATCTCAGCTTATACTGGCAGCCCAGGGCAGGTGGCAAAACTGCCTGGAAAAAGAGAAGCTCCCTTAAAGATCAAATGAGATGAGACACATCTGACTCCTGCTCTCCTGGAGGAATTTCTGTTTCTCTTAACAGAAAAAAAGAAAATACATCTATTCTTAACGCTGATGTTTCAGATTGTGAGAAGTTATGGAAATGAGTATCAATTTTGCTGTATTAGAAAACCGAATAAATGTCTTTGAATTATTTAATCCAATGTCCCAAATTACCACAAGGCCATGCTATTTTTTCCTACATGAGAAGGTGTATAAAAATTTAAGCATGTTCTGATATTTTTTCCTTTCGTTTTTGGCATTATGTTCTTTTGAATTTCATATCAAACAGCATCAAAATACTACTTGTCATCCATATGTATCACTATAATAATAGAATAAGCAGAACTTCTCCAAAGAACTTTGAGAAATAGGAAAGCAGATGCTTTGTTTCCAATAACAGATGTAACAACACTTCCATAAACTTTCAGCTTGAGATATAATAAGATTTTAACAGTGAAAAATATTTTTTTCCAGACAAGTCCAAATGCATGGTTTTGGGTTTTGTTCGTTTTTGATGTTTTTTGGTGGTGGTTTTTTTGGTGGTTTTGTTTTGTTTTGGTTTGGTTTTTTTGTGGGTTTTTTTGTTTGGTTGGTTTTTGTTTTGGTTTTGTTTGTTTGTTTGTTTTTTGATTTTTTTTTTTTTGTTTTGTTTTTTATTGAGTTTTTATTGCCATATATTTTATTGCCTATAACCGAAAGGGACGTCTTGTTTTTTTATTTGGTTTTTTTTTTTTCTGGCAGTGAACAATGGTAAAATTTCTCTTTAACCTGCAGTAAAATGCTCTTGAGGTGCAGAAGGTGAGCTCTGCCACTGAGATATCTTGAAGGTAGTTCAGTGTCAGATGGACTCCTGCCCAAAAACTGAGAGGAAAACTTGTTCTGTTTCCAAAACAAACTCATTCTCACTTGGAGAAGTCACACCAAAGACGGGTTTTCAGCTGTCATGAACTCACCCGGGTGAGGTCAGGAACTGGCAGTGAAAAGGAGAGCACACCTGTGTTGGAAAAGGGAGTTCACAATGAGCTGCTCAAAGGATTTAGAACCAGCAGGACAAAAGGGGATTGTCTGCAGCATTCTGGTGTGGAAAAGCAAATTCCAACACCCTGCCCTGAGCACGGGGCTGATCCAGCCCAGGACTGTGCTGGAGGGCAGCTGGTGGATGTTCTTATTGTTCTTCATGCCTTGTGCAGGCTGCCCTAGAACAGAGACTGGGCAGAGCTAAAGAATAAAGCAGGGATTTATTCAAAGGATCTCCTCCATGGATGCACCTTGGGCAGCACCAGAGCCCAGCCAGGGCTGCACCCAAGATGAACCAAAATGGCCCCAAAATGCACGAGCGCTCCCGGGGTCTCTCCCTGGGATCAGTTCTGCTCCATTTGCACCTTGCAGTTCATTGTCCCATTCCAGCTTTAGCCCAGGCAGTCCCACCCTGCTTGTTTTTCTCTCTCCAGCCCACGGTGTTTGTGCTCTGGGGCTGAGATTTGGGTCATTTGTCCTTGGTGCCCAGCTGGAGCAGGAATTGTTTTGTCTCCCTGCTCTGTGCACAGAGCTCACCATGCCCTGATGTGGAGCTCAGACCCACACACTAAAGCAGCACAGAATCTGAAAAATATAAAAACTGAAACCTGAGACATCATTCTGCTTTGGGCAACCAACTGATAGGGACATCTCATTAATTAAAGAGGCATTACAGGCCCATCCAGAAGAGAACTCCTGGTACTTGAAGGTTTCTTTTGTCCTAAATCAGTGTCACAATGTGTTTGCTCATTCCACATCCAGTGCAGGAGTCCAGGCTTTTGCTCTAAATCCAGGGTGATCACGACCTCATCCTGTGTCTCTCGGGACCCTTGGTCTCTTCTTCAAGGCATCCAGTTCCACTCCTGACCCTAAGGACACCCCAAAAATCCCACCTTGTGCCTGGGAGCACTGCACAAGCACTTCTGGAATTCTGGCACCCTTGGGGCTGTGATCATTCCCTGGGAAACCTGTTCAGTGCCTGACCATCCCTGGGGGAAGAACCTTTTCCTGACCTCCAACACAAAACTCCTCTGGCACAGCTTTGTGCCATTTCCACTCCTGGCATTTCCACTTCAGACCCTCGATATGCTTGTGGAAAATCAGCTCTGCTCAACAGGGCTGGGCTGTGCTCTTACCCAGCTCTTTCCCTGAATTCTGCTCCTTGGATGTCCATTGGAACCCCAAATACCAAGGCTGGCCTCTTCTTGAGGGCGCAAAAAGAAGAAAAACTTGAGACAAATGAAAACAGCCTCTTCCTTTGGTGTCTGGAATGGATGCTGAATCAATTTGGGTGATCACTCACTGCCCTGTCCCTCTCGATTTAGGGTCCTGAGATGCTTTGCTGTAGATTTTGAGACATCCAACCAGATTTTGGAGTTGTTTCTTCTGTCTGTGTGCAGTTGGTGACACTTCAGAGGTTTTTGTCTTTCTCAAACTAGGCTCTTCTTCAAAAGCGACAAAAAAGCCACATCTGACAGAAAAGTTGGTGGTTCTGCCCTTTCATCCACTTGGGATTTCAACATCATCTTTTCCACCAGCAGTACAAGAGAAAAAAAAAGGTGAAATGCATGATTTTTTTTTAACATGACCAAGGCAACAAATTTTCTCTTATTCTTGTTCTCAGAGATGGATTTATTTTTCATTTTTAGAAATTAATTTAAAAAGGAGAAATCATCATGAGGCAGAAATGGGAACCAGACCATTTCAGCCCATACTTGTTAATTTTCCAAAGCTATGAAATATGGGCTTATATAACTAAAATTACTGGGCGGCTGTAACCATGAACATTGTGATCGTCCCTACCTGTGATAATAATGCAAAAGTGAAATAAAATTCTCCTCATCACCTCCACCAAGAGTTAATTTTCAAGATGGTCAAATATTTCAAAATACTGAACTAAAAATAGCAATGTTCCTGTAAGTTGTTTAAACTGCTGGAAAAGCTCAGGCTGTAAGAACAGGGTAAAGCCTCTCGCACGTGCACAAATTCAAACGTTTACAGTCATTTCTTTGAATTAAACTCTTTAGAAAAAAAAAGAAAAAAAAAAGAAAACCAGAGCTACAATGCTGTTTGGTCAGCTGGGTTCATGTTTCCAGTGAATGTTTGGCTTGAGCACTATGGGTACCAAGCTGAACAATTGCAATGTTTACCACACTGTTAATAAAAATATTAATAAAAGGGCTTATTTTTTTGATGTTTCACTTAAAAAAATAATTTGGGGGTACTAGCTAAGGCATTCAGCCTGCAGGTACTATGTTGTCTCTTTTCCAAAATGTTGTCTCCTTCCATTTGAGGAATAATAGAAGGGATGCACAAACTGTTGGAGACCTGGGCTTTGCAGCTGGAATTTTCTTCTACTTTTTCCAGCAATTATTCTCCATGTAAGAAAGGAATCTATTACTTTCCTTACAGAAAGCATGAAAGCAAGCAAATAAGGAGAAATTAAATTAAAAACCCAGAAAGACAGACAGAACAGACACCAAATGAATTGGAGTCATAAAGCAAAAAAAGGACTGAGACTGTTATCACACAAGAAGTTACACTCAGAGCAAACAGTCTGCAATGGGCAAGGATGAAATCATAAAGGTGAAATTCTACATATTTAAATTAATATTCTATATATTTAACTATTAATTTAATTCTATATATTTAACTTAAACTGTTCAGTTTTTAGCATCAGCCATGACAATCTGCATTTGCATCATCTGCCTTTGTTGGAATGACTCCCTTTTAGGAAATGCTTCTATTTCCACAGCATAAATACTTGAGCATAGAATTAAAAACCCCTAATTATTAGGTAGCTGTGGTGAATTTTGCCTTGGATAAAACCCCATGAATCACATTTGGCATCTTTTGCCATTCTTTCCATAAATAGAGCAGTGGGTCCTGACATCCATGGGGTGTTAACACATGGCTTGCATGGGATATTTTGCACATTCCTAAAGAAGGAATTTGCCTCACCTTGTCTTGGTTGGTCTTTCAAGACCAGCCCCATGTGCTGGCCTGAATATGAACCCTCCTTTCCCCATCTGTGCCTCTCCTGCCTCACGGCAGTTTAACAGCTGCTCCAATGCCAAGGGGGAGCCAATGCCAAAGCTCCTTCTTCCAACAGCTCCAGTGCTGGCCAAGATTTGTCCAACAGCTCTGTCCTGTCAGAAATCCAGCCCAGAGCACCACCAAGAGCTCTGCTGGGATGGGGAAGTGTTCTCCAGACCCTGCCTCAGGTACTGATTGATCCTGATGCCTTGTGCAGCCTGACCTAGAACAGAGGCTGGACAGAGCTAAAGAATAAAGCAGGGATTTATTCAAAGGATCTCCTCCATGGATGCACCTTGGGCAGCACCAGAGCCCAGCCAGGGCTGCACCCAAGATGAACCAAAATGGCCCCAAAATGCACGAGCGCTGCCGGGGTCTCTCCCTGGGATCAGTTCTGCTCCATTTGCACCTTGCAGTTCATTGTCCCATTCCAGCTTTAGCCCAGGCAGTCCCACCCTGCTTGTTTTTCTCTCTCCAGCCCACGGGGTTTGTGCTCTGGGGCTGAGATTTGGGTCATTTGTCCTTGGTGCCCAGCTGGAGCAGGAATTGTTTTGTCTCCCTGCTCTGTGCACAGAGCTCACCATGCCCTGATGTGGAGCTCAGACCCACACACTAAAGCAGCACAGAATGTGAAAATATAAAAGCTGAACCTGAGGCATCGCTGCATTTCCTAACTAACACAGGATTGGTGCCATCAATGTGCTTCCAGCCCCTTTGCCCATCCTCCTCCTCTCAGGAGCTGCTGTTGGTGCATTCCTGCTCCTCAGCCTGGTCCATGCTTGGCTTGGGATCTCTGCAAATCATCCCTGACCCAGCCATGGGTGGGATGGGAGGTTGCTCAAAGCCATATGATTTCTTCTTCTTGCCCACACCATTTAAAGCACATTTAATCACTTCCAGATGCCTCACTCATGGTGTTGCTCTTGGATGGGGTGGGATGTCCAACGAGCAGGTTGTGCCACTCAGATTGAACTATTTTTTCACCTTTCTTGTTATTTTTTTTTACCTGATGCTGCACCTTGATCTGTCAGGAGAGATATTATCTGTGTGTCAGCAGAGTTCTGGCCGTGTTAAAATATTTCTAAGTATTTTAAATGAAGTTTTGCTGGTCATTTACATGACCAGCCAGATGTCACAGTTTGTAACTACATTCTCAGAAGTTTCTTGGTTAAAAATACTAAATCACCAGCAATTATATCATAAATAAGTGGTTGTAGGATTTGAATTCTCATCCAAATCCAAGAATTATGATTGCAATTCCTGTCCTTGAGACCAAACAAACCAAAACAGCCAAAGGTGATTGCATGGTCAGATCTCAGTATCAGGGTAAGCCTGCAACACAAGGCAATAATCTAAAAAAACTAAGCTAAAATAGTAAATATAAGAATTCTGGGGGAAAATAATCTGCTTTTCCAGCTCCTGTGCAAGAAGGTAGATTGTGGCAGAGAATTGAAATGTGTTCCTGGAAATGTCTTTCTCTGAGAAAGCACAGATCTACTCTGAAGCCAGGGAGCAGCATAACAAATACGATTTCAGAATCTGTAATGCAGATGTAGCTCAGGCACAAAGATCAATCCCATGGACTTCAGTGCATGTGGGAAAAGCAGGGCTGGAAGTGGAGATCAGTGACTTTGGGGTGGATCTCTCAGGGTCAAGGTTCACTCTTTAACCTCAGGTTGTCTTGCAGTGGAAACACTGAAAAATTATTTTGTTCCACCCAGTGTCCTTCAAAGAGATATCTCTTATCTTTTGGATTCCTCAGGGAATCTCTCTATCCCAGAACAATTTAATCTGTCCTGGTTTTATCCTTCTATGTGGGCGTTCAAGAAGAGTATTTGTCATTCAGGAATTTTCATTCATTCCTTCCTCTCTGCCTTGTGGAGTCACCACAGGAGAAATGAGAGAAAGCCACTGAAATGTCTTGTTTAGTCCTTTTTCTAACTCAAACAAGGAAACTCCACCAATTTCTCTTCCCTCCGCCCAGCTGACACAAAAGCAGCTACAACATAATTTCCACAGCCATAAAATTCTAAGTGAAGGCATAAATCCACCATGCAATAATTCATTTAAGTGACTAAGCGCTCTTAATAACCACTCTCTCATTTTAAAGTTTAATTATTTAAGAGTTTATATGTCAGAGTAAACTTCCACGTAAAGTAATAACTACAGCCTCCAGTAAAAATTGTTCAGTATTTTGTAAACTGTTGAAGTTTTTAATAGTTATTGTATAAACTCTGAATGGGTGACAAACAGAAGGTCTAGAGAATGTTGCAAAAGAGATCTATTATGGGACACTGGAAATGTTCTAAATTTCAGATTTGCAAAGGGTTTTGTAGGAATTTATGAGCCCAAGAGAAGAAAGCCATGTAAAAGCAAGGTGGCTCATAAAAATCATCTGTGTTAGGTTTTCTGCATAGATAAGAGAGGGAGGCATCTCCAAAAGGTGATTTTTTGGCAGTTGTGAATGTTAAATTTCCGTCTGAAAATATTAGTAATGCTCTATTGATTACATGGGGAATTTTAAAAACCAGATCTGAATAAATGCTTAACTTTGACATTTTTGAGTCTTTGGGTCTGAGAACAAAACTGCTGATGTGTGTCTGTAATTTATGACATTTGGAGAATTCTGAGACTCGGTATCTCACTCTGACAAAGAGTTGCATTTATTCCTGTTGAGATTAACTTTATTTTTTAATTCTCAAAGAAGAGAATGCAGTTAGTCATGCAGATAGCTCCTTTTTTCTGCTAACACTTTTATCTACAGGTACCACATGCAGTGGTGAAACACTTCAGCTTATTTTTATTTGCTGGGAGTGGAAGGAAGATCAGAAGAATGGCTTCAGAGCTGGGGGTGTCCAACTCTTGCTGGATAAAGGACATTCAAAATGCACAAACAGAAAACAAACATTCTGGGACTCCAAATAAATGGCAAATTTCTTTTCTGGAAGGCATTTCAGAATCTCAAAAAATTGAAAAAATGCTTTTGAATACATAGAATTCTAGAAAAAATGTGATCCAATTCATTTTATGGGATTATTCAAATCAAAGCAGGTGTTTTCTTGGAACAAATGAAGCTTTGCTGACCCATACAACACTCAGACCTCTTGGGGCTATTCCTGTACATGTGGATGCACAAGCTGAATTTGATTAATTACCCAGTAGAAATCCAAGGGGATTTCTTGTGAAATAGCATTACCTGAAAAAGAGATATTTACATTTGCATATATATATATATATATATATATATAAAATTATATTTACATATATATTTATATATATATTTACGTATATTTTTATATATTTACTATATACAGATAAGATCTAAAAATGAAAATCCAAGGAATTATTATACACATATAGGGACATAAAAGCAGGCGAATAGCAGATTTAGGGTTAAATATGTGAGTATTCTATTAAAAGTGTGATGACAGCTGCAAAAATCCAGGAAGTAAATACATTTTCTACCTTTAACATAAATATGCATAGTGTCCAATTATGTGCACAATGCTCAGGAACAGGATGGAATTAATATTTAATTTTTATAACTTGCTATCAATTATTAAACATTTCCCCGCTGGAGATTTTTAAGGGCCAGCTTACAACAGAAATTAAAAAATAACCAAATAGTTCTGAGTCACTGTCTGCCCAAACTAATACCTTCAGAGTGACTCATTCTGATGTATTTAGCCCATAAAATACCAGCATTTAAACTGTTCCTGAAAATACATTTATATCCCCTGGAATCAAAGTTTTGTCTTTAAACTCACTGTGAACTATAACACTTGTCTTATAAAAGCCCATCAGTTGACCATTACAGACTCTTGCACAAGAGAAGATGGAAGATTTCTTGTAAAATTTATTTCTCCATTAATTACAGGGATTTGTCTTTTCCTGAATGAATCATTCCTACCTCATGGAGCCAGGTTCCCATAACATTTTTCAAGGCAGTTGAGGCAATCGGACAGCAAAGCACTTAAAAAGCAAAATCTCTCTCTCGGAATTGCTTTTGTGTTTCCAATGAGTTTCCTTCCTTCTTACTGTGCAGTGCCCAGGGCAGAGTTGCACAGGATGGTGGAATGGTTTGGGTTGGAAGGGGCATTCAAAAACATCTTATTCTACCCCCTGCCATGAGAGGAACACATTCCACCATCCCAGGTTGCTCCAAGCCCTGTCCAGCCTGGCCTTGGGCACTTCCAGGGATCCAGGGGCAGCCACAGCTCCTCTGGGCACCCTGTGCCAGGGCCTCAACACCTTCACAGGGAAGGATTTCTTCTTAATGTCCCATCTAACGCCACCCTCTGTCTGTGTGAAGCCATTCCCCCTTGTCCCATCCCTCCATCCCTTGTCCCAAGTCCCTCTCCAGCTCTCCTGGAGCCCCTTTAGGCCCTGGAACGGGCTCTGAGCTCTCCCTGACTTTTCCCTTTTCCCTTTTCCTTTTCCTTTTCTCCTTTCTTTCTATCTCCTTTCTCCTCTCCTCTCCTCTCCTCTCCTCTCCTCTCCTCTCCTCTCCTCTCCTCTCCTCTCCTCTCCTCTCCTCTCCTCTCCTCTCCTCTCCTCTCCTCTCCTCTCCTCTCCTCTCCTCTCCTCTCCTCTCCTCTCCTCTCCTCTCCTCTCCTCTCCTCTCCTCTCCTCTCCTCTCCTCTTTTATTAGCTCACATCTTCCTTTCCTCCTTATTTCTTCTCTCCTAAGAAGTAACAACCCCACAGCTGCCACCTGGGATTTCATTGGAAATTCCTCACCAGCTGCTCATTCCTCTTTTTTATTTCTCCCTGCTTGTTTGGCAGCTGGAAGGAATTGTGGAAGCAACATCCCACCTTCACATTTGGGTAATAAACCCTTCTCCAGCCTCAGAACTCTTCTCACTTCCCTTTGTAGTCACTGAGGGGGGAATGGGAGGAGATGTTCAATGATGCTGTGAGACACATCCAGCTCTGGAACAGATTTTTATTTATAATGATTTGACCTGTGCTGGCTGCGAAGGCAGAGCAGGGTGGCTGTTTCAGTAAACACCCCCACTGGAGATGTCATAAATAGGCAGGCACCTCTCAGTTTGTCCAGTTCATTGCTCCAGCTCCTAAATCTCTTCCAAATTATTGCAGTATATTTTTTTCCCCAGTCATTAATCTGCCCTGTCTGCAGAGCAGAGAAGGAACAGCCTTATTTTGTGTTTTGTTGTGAAACAAACAAAATAAAAATAAAGCCCTGGAATAGCAGCTGGAGTTAATCCAGAATGAAACACACAGCTTAAAATGGAATGTTTAAAAGGCAGCATTTAACCCCTCTGCCATTAACAATATGTTTCTAAATAAATAAAGGCTCTAAAACCAAGGAGAATTGTTTTGGTCTCAAAAAGTCAAAGTTAATATTTGACTTTTAATAAGTATTTCACACTTCCTTCCCTTTTTTTAGGCAATTGGGGAAACTGTCTGAGTGTCACCCCTCTTCCAAATTTATTTTCCTGCAATTTTACTCTCTGCCAAAGAAAATCTTGCCCATCTCTAACTGTATAAGATGGAAGAGAATGTCTGAAGCCCATCAGCCTGACACAGACAATAATCAGTAACAAGGAAGAGCCCAAAAATCTTTCCTGGAATCTTTAGTAAATCTGAAAAATCCTCTCTTTATTTTGTGCCAACAAATCAGCAGTAGCTTGAGGTTCAGTCTGTGTTGCTTTTCTTGTCCACTTTCCAATTATCCTCATTTATTTTCTGGGAATAAGGAACGGGTCAGCTGCTAAGAGTTCATCCTTCTCTGCATTGCCCAGTAAGTTTATGAATTACAGAAAACAGCTGAATTTAAATTGTTCATTAAAGAATCAAAGCCATCTGACAGAAATGGCAGTGCAGGTGTAGATTTTGATTTTTGGGAGAGCAAAAGATGAATGTACTCTAAATAAACCCGATGGGGAGATGAGGATGAGGTGGATGATTAACAAGACTGGTACTGGCAAAGTTAAATACCTAATTATGTTCTCAATCAGATGCTGCAGAGTGCAGAGGCAAAAGTAAGTGGTGTTTTAAGAAAATGAGGTTTTAATGGAACTTTTCTTGGAAATTTTCACAAAGAAAATGGTGGAAGCATTCTAAATACATCTACAGTGGCAGTTCTCTATTTATTCACGTTTTTAATCATCCAAAATCTGTGTAGTGAAATCCTCACTGCCTGGTTTTAGAGGCTGCATAAAGGCAAGAAAAAAAAAAATGTTGTCTATAAAAGCTGTGCCATGTACACCAGCAATTCCAGGGACTACAATCAATGCACTGAAAGTGATTATAAGCCAAGAGACTCCAAATGCTGGGAATTTCAGCAGCGTTTGGAATTTTTCTCCAGAACAAATATTCTGGAGACCTTTCTGGCTAAAAGGTTGAAGTAACTGGAAAACAGAACGAAGCTCAAGACTTGGAAGGGAGTAAAGGAAGGAAATGCACTCTGAATTTTGGAATACCCAGGAGTAATTTATATATAAAATCACTTGAGAATAGATGTGCTTGGAAAGACAGTAGTGATGTAAATGTCATGGATTGATGGGTTTTTCCCATCATTTTTGCTTCCCACATGCAATTTTCACAGTTGAATTAGGGTTTCCATGATCCCTCTATCAGCAGTGGATGTCAGGTATGGCTTTTGGAGATTTTCCTACCCCCAGCTCTTTTTCTGCTTCTCTGAGTGCTCCTTACCCTGTTTCAACCAAGAAAAAATGATTCAGGACAGACCAGAATTTTGCCCAAATGGATCAGGGAACAGGCAGAATTCCAGTGGCAGACTTGAGGGAAGAGCAGAATTACCACAGAGATACACTGGGGTCAGCATGGCTGCTTGGGAACTCCAAATATTTAGTTCATAACTAGAGAAACTGGTTCAGGTTACCCTGCCCTTTGATTTAAACACAAAAAAAACCAGAGAACAACTGGAGATTTATAGGTCTCAAACAGCAGATTCAGAGTGCTTAAGCAGGACAGACCTGCAGCATTGACACAGGGGGAGAAAAAAGGAAAAAAAATTCCAGTATTAAAAAAAAAAAGCTCTAATATTAATATCCTGTTAGAACTACTCCTTCTGCACAAGGATCAGCATCCTTTCAAATTAATGGAGAATGACAAACTATTACTGTTCTGAGAAATCATGCTGATGTCCCATTCTCAGTGTCTAGAGCCCTGGAAGAATAAGGTTCAGGACTAAAAATAAAAGCCTTTCACTAACAAAATATTTTAAAAGTTCATTTAACCATTTAATAGTTCCAGGAATGTGTCTCTTAAAAGTCTTAAAGTTCTTAGAAAATTCCTTTACTTTCCCAAATACATGCTTATCCATTGGTTACACAGCCCACAGGATTCCAAGAAGATCTGGAATATTTTAAAAGCTACTTGGAAAAAAAAAAAAAACCCACTACTTTTATAAGTTGATCTCTATTCCAATAGTCTCAGAATTTATTGTCTTTTTTTTTCTTTAACTGCTACACTGCCATGTGCCTTTTTTGCCTTATTCCCTTATTCTTTCCTTCATGCAGAGAATTACCAGTGAATGCAGGGATACCTTGGTGGCTCTTTTAACATTCTTTGACTGACTGAAGTTCCCACAAATTTTAAAAGGATCTTTGCACACAGGCAGTGCCCTGTTGGGCAGTCAGGATGGTCCTTATCCCTAAACTCCAAGTGGATCCAAACCATTCCATGCAGGGCTTTGTGGCTGATGAGACATGAGCAGAAAGGATTTGATGAATGGGAATGGGATGAGCGGAATCTCTGCTGTTAAACCTTTGCTTAGGTTGTTTTTTTGATGCAACTTAAAAACCCAGTCCTTGTGTTGCCCTGCTCATCTAAAGTTCTTCTAAGCCTTTTGACGTTTACATTTTTGTAAAGGAGTTTCTCACACACTTTTCATGTCAATAATGATTGTTTTACATTCCTTCCTGGAGGAGGAGAGAATTGATGGACTGTTGGTTTGACCAGTGTGGTTGGAGAGGTGGCAATTTCATCCTCCACGGTCATCATTCATCAATCCATGGTAACTTTTGGAATTCTGTAAATATCAAGGTCTGGAAATAAACACACCTTTTTTGTCTTGGACATCTGAGTGTGTGAGTGTTGTTCATTTTGTGTCGTATTGTGACATCCTTGTATAAACGCCTGCTTCTCTTCACCATTGCAGTTCTCCCTGCCTTTGGAGACAGTTTATATTCCAGAGTGGGTTTAAAAGGAAGGTTGTGATATCCCAGGGTGGATGGATGGCCTAAGTGCAAGCAGCAGCTATTCCTTTAATGCTTAGACTAAACACTGATCAAAATTATCTTCTTTTGGTGGTTGAGTGCTTCCAGTTTTCCATTTCATATCGTCAATTTTATAATTTACAGTAGCAAAATAAGTTCAACCTTAAGAATTTTCCCAAGATTCTGGCTGGGTTCTTCCGACACTAAGGAAACCACTGGAGATTTTAGGGTGCTGGGTGCCCCAGCCTTGTGTTTCATCCAAAGGTTTCCCCTTCAGCAGCCTGACCTTTCCGACCAGAGCAAAGTCAAATCCATGTGTAACACTGGAGTTACCCTTCACCCAATCCCAATTATACCCCAAAACAGCCAACCTGAGTAAGCTGAGCTTTGTCCTCAAACTGGAGTCCCCACAGGCTGTCCAGGGATTTCAGAGACTCTCTGCTGTTAAACCTGTGCTTAGGTGATGTTTTGATGCAGCTTAAAAACCCAGTCCTTGTATAAACGCCTGCTTCTCTTCACTATTGCAGTTCTCCCTGCCCTTGGAGACAGTTTATATTCCAGAGTGGGTTTAAAAGGAAGGTTGTGATATTCCAGAGTAGATGGATGGCCTAAGTGCAGGCAGCAGCTATTCCTTTAATGCTACTCCTGTTGGGAAAATATGAACTCCTGGCTCTTGCTTAGACTAAACACTGATCAAAATTATCTTCTGAGTGCTTCCAGTTTTCCATTTCATATCCTCATTTTCCTAACTTGCAGTGGCAAAATAAGTTCAACCTAAAGAAGTTTCCCAAGACTCTGGCTGGGTTTTTCTGACAATAAAAAAACCACTGTGGAGATTTTAGGGTGCTGGGTGCCCCAGCCTTTTGTTTCATCCAGAGGTTTTCCCTTCAGCAGCCTGACCTTTCCCACCAGAGCCAAGTCAAATCCATGTGTAACACTGGAGTTACCCTTCACCCAATCCCAATTATACCCCAAAATAGGGGGTAACCTGAGCTTTGTCCTCAAGCTGGAGTCCCCATAGGCTGTCCAGGGATTTCAGGGAGTGTCCCTCTCTGCAGACACCCCGAACCCACCTGGATGCATTCCTGTGTCACCTGCTGTGGGTGGCCCTGCTTTGGTAGGGGTTGGACTGGGTGACCTCCAGAGGAGATTCCAACCCCAAGGATTCTGTGATCAGGAGGAAGGGAGAAATTTGAATGCTGAAGATGTCCAATCTGTTGAGCAAAGGGCAGTGAAGAGTTCTCAATGTGTTCCTTTGCCACTATGTGCTCCCACAACTCCTCAGTGGGGTCCTGCAGGGATGTTCCCATTCCTCCATGGTTCTGAGGTTTCTGTGCCTGGTGTTGATGCCTTAAGTTTTAGCTTTCATGTTTTCCAGCTTCTGTACTGCATTGGTATATAACTCTAGACTTCATATAGAGTGTTAGCAAGTTCTCCTCACAGTTCAGTCACACAAAACACTCCTTTTCCAGCCCCAGAACCAAGGACACCATTGCAGCTTCAGGCCCAAAAAGTACAAACAGCAAATTGAGGAGAGCAGTCTGGGAGGATGGGACTGCATAACCTGGAGCTGCAATTAGACAATTAACCCCAATATGGAAATGGACCAAAACTTATAAAAGTGTGAAAATTTGTGACTCGCCATCCATCTTAGGTCCATCATGGGCAGAGCCACAACCAGGCTCTTGTGCTGCCCAAGGTGTACCCTTTGAAGGCCTTTCAATAAATCCCTACTTTATTCCTTGAACACTGTCCAGCCTCTGTTCCAGGTCAGCCTCTTTAGGCACCAGTTCAACCCACTCTCTCCACATTTCAGCTCCTATCAGCATTGCACCATTTGTAGGACTTGCAAAAAGCTGGATGAAAACCAGTATAAAATAACTCGTGTCTCTGTGGTGTGATGGGAGCAGAGAGCAGAGAGCAGAACTTCAACATCACAAATGCAAGGGAACTTAAACATGTCCAGAGGTGCTGTTTGTTACTTAAAGCATGAGGGACAGTGTTTAGTTTTTATCTTCTTTTTCTCAGGGTCGGGATTAAATGTGTGAGGTGGTATTTCTTGTTGGGACTCAGATGTTTATCAGTTCTTATCTCTGTCACAGTCTCACAAACCCTGAGTTCTGCAGCTCTTCACTCCAACAAACTAAAAACGGAGCCCCATCTCTTTCTCTGCAAGGCCTATTAAGGATAAAATAGCCAATTAAGAAATGACACCTCAATTATTTTTACTTTTAACCCAATAACCAACTACCCATGGCCACAATGGGGACTTTTTTATCCAATTACACAAAACCACCCAAACCCATGGAGAAGAAGGAGCAGCCTCCACCCTAAAACCTCCACCTTGCTTTTTATATATTTTTAAATTCTAAACCCTTAAACTCTGAGTTTCCCACCCTGTGATATCACACACTTCTATCCAAACTCCACACCCACAATCCCAGTTCTATCATTCCATTTTGGAAGCTTCTCCATGGCCTCAGGTCAGTGCAGTGTTCTCTTGGGGGTCAGTGCCTGGCAGCACAGAAATCTGAAATTCTCAGCAGCCAGGGTTTGAAAAGGACAGAATGATGGAGTGGGTGAAGAATTGCCGGAGAAGAACTCAGGAGGGAGCATTTCTAGACAATAGCCCAGAGGATGAACTTCTAAAATTCATCTCACCCCTATATTCTGTAGTAAGCATCCTGATAAAATGAGTATTCAGGGGTGTAACATTATTATAATTGTCCTCTTGCAAGACTTTCCAGGTTAAGCTTTTTTTGTAGGTGAGCAAGCAAAATTGAATGAACCATGTTTTTCCCAGCTTTCATCCTCATCAAGCTACTTCAATTGCCAACAGTTACAAACAAGCAATAAAATGGTTACTCCTGGAATCAATATTCAACGCAAAGAGCATGAAAGGAATATCTATAAAAATATATATATTAAAAAAATCCCTGCTTGTGTAGATTTACTGGAGCTGCTTGTGCATTTCAAGAGGACGAAACAGGATCTGTGTTACAGCAGATCTGTCATTTACCCTCCCTTTACTACAAGCAGTTGCATTTAATTAAATTTTAATGCTGCAATCATCTTCATTCAGCCAAGAGGATAATGTGTTACTTCATGCACTTACATTATCTGTGTAGTTATTTAAAAGCAGCACACTGCCTTTGTGTACCACCGTTCCCACACCTCTCATTTTTCTACCACACAAGGAAAAAGCAGAAAGAGGGAAGAGAAAACTGAATCATGTATTGGAGGAAGCATTCTGCGTGTAGGAGGCACCTCCTGCCTGCCTGAGCTACACCTGAGCTTGTTAATATTAATTTATCTTTCCTCAATTTCTACTTAATACATTCGGGAGTCCAGGATTAAAATCCCAAAGCAGAGCAAGGCAGATGAGTCACATTTTGAGAGATCTATGTCTCTGCCATGACTGGGAAAACCACATGAGGTTACTTGCTCTAAACCACAGACATCTGAATTTTGGGGAAAATAGGTGTACAGGGAAAAAGGGGGTTGTTGAGGATCCCTCTGAAACTGGGAAACTCCCTCTGAAACTGGGAAATTCCTTCTGAAACTGGAAAACTCCCTCGGAAACTGGGAAATTCCTTCTGAAACTGGAAAACTCCCTCTGAAACTGGGAACTTCCCTCTGAAACCCTCTGACCTCCTCCCTGGGCCAAAGGCAGCTAAGTGTAGAGGTGATAGATGTTTCTGATACATTAAATAAATAAGTTGGGGCACATAATTTGTATCTCATGTGTCTTTATTTCATTAGAAATGCACATTATTGCTGTTTTTCCAATCTTAGTATCCTGCTTTGGGAGAAATCTGAAGTCTGTTCAACTTTTCTGGTTTCCTGAGCATCCTGCAGCCCTGCCCTGAGTAATTTGTGGTGTCCATCCAGCACATGATATTCTAAATTATATTTTATTTTTGGTAGTAATGGAAAACACTTGTCAATTTAAACATGGAAAGGCTATGGTTGTGTTGTGTGTGCTAGAAGCGGGAATTTGAAGCACAACACATGATCCAGGTTGTTTAGTGTTGGTCTGCACAGATTTGTGCAATTAAATGCAGCTGTAACCAGCAGCAGGATCAGGATTTTACTTACAACAAGGTGCAGAAAAGTTTTTTCATACTTGGCAATGTATATATAAAAAAAAAAAAAAGAAACAGAAAAAGAAGAAAAGAAGATAAAAAATTAAAATGAAAATAATAAAAATAAAAATAAAAAATAAAAATTTCTCAAGATTCAGTTACACAGAAATGTGACAAACCTCGATGGTTTCTCCATCGAGAAGGTGCTAATTCATGCAACATTTATGGTAAAATATTTTATATACTCAGAGCTTCATTTTGTTCCATTCCTGGGGACAAAATACCAGAAGGAACAACTGAAAGGGAATTTTCTCTGACTTTTAAATTCATATAAAATAATAGGTATTTAAGAGAAAGGGTGGCATGATAGAAAAAAAAAGAGTGGGCATAATAATCAATTAATTGAGGTTATATTTATCAAACCTCACTTGGTGAGGTATAATTTAAAGATAAAGGAAAAAGGTTCGTCTGACCAAACAGAGAATTCTGCAAAGCTTCCCAGAACATTGATGCGACATCTCCTGTGAGGTTATTACTTGGATCACCTCTGTGTGAGCAGAGAGCAGAAGGAGCTTGGAAAGCAGAGCTCACCTCACAGAAATGTAGGTGGCAAATGTACATTAGGTGATTTGCATCTCCCTAAGTCTGTAAGAGGAACTCAGTGGGACAAGGTCAGCTGTAAATGTCATCACTGAAGATTCCTGAAGTCAATTATAATTTGCAATTTTTCCAAAGCCAAAGAGCAAAAATATCTGAGAACTACAAGAGCTGCACTGAAATGTTTAAGTGGAATCAGGTCCCGTTTCTTCAAATTTTAACTTTTATCCACTTGAATAATTAAGCACAGAAGTTAAATCCCCTTTTGAAGCCTGTCCCTCTGCTCTTATTTCACTCTGATGGCTGTCCTTGATCTGCCTGGGTTATTGATGCTCTGGGTGAATAACCAAGCACCAGGAGCTCTGTGTGGAGGCATTGGTCTGGCATTAATTCTATTAAACACCACATTTAATGATCATCTGTGCAGAAGCTCTGTGAGATGTGGGAGGAATGAGCAAACAAATTCCTGACTGCTGATCAATAAAGTGTAACATCTGAAATCATGATGTGGCAACTTTTAAAGAGTATCTTCAAATCCCTTTTTTTAACTGAGATTATCTTTCAGCTTTTCTTTGTCCAGCCTTTGCCATATAAACTGCTCTGGACTCGGCTGATTTTGCCTAGCTGAGGGGGCTCTGAGTGTTTTTCTCTGCTTATAAATAAAATGAAAGATTTCTCTTCTGCCCTGATCTGATTATGGTACCTATGGAAGATGGAAAGAAATTTTGAAATACATCTCCCTTCACCATCGTGGTCATGATGAAGCACATCTCCAGTCCTCCCCAAATCACCTGGCAAAGGGATGCTGGTGGTGATGGCACCTGTAAGGGCCTGTGTGCAAGGAGAAACTCAGTTTTTAGGACTGCTCATCCTTCCCTGAAAGTTGTTTCCCATGTTCTGCAGAATGGGTTGGGTGTTTGGCATGGAAATGGAAGATGGAATTTCTGTCAGCCTGCCCATTACCTCTAGCAACATCTAAAATTGCACTCTGATGTAATTTCAATTCCTAATAGAGAAATACTGGCCATTATCCTTTAGTTTAAACACTACTTGAAAAAAATCACCAAATTCATAAAGCAATGCAATAGTGTATATATAAAATACAATTAAAATTACATACACGCACACATGATGACTGTAATTTTTTTGTAATCAAAAGCTGTTATATCTTAGTTCACCCACTCCCAAAATAGACTTTGTGGAAAAGGAACAGCTCCAGCCAGCAACAGGATCAAATGTTATCTTACCATGCCTCAGCTGCCAAGGAAACTTTGCTCCACAGAGTTTGCACAAGTCGTAACTGCTGTTATAGAAAATCAACATAATAAATACTCCTTTGTTGAACTATTGGAAAATGATGGAGTTACAGTCTATAGAGTTCTCCTTGTCTACATTACAAAGAAATCAGGAATGCTTTAACATCCAGAGAGCAGCTGGAGTGTGAGGAACCCCCAGCAACCACCTGGGAGAAGTGGAGATGGCTGTGGTTGGAGCCCTGGCTGCTGATAATTTCAGATTTCTGTGCTGCCAGGCACTGGCCCCCAAGAGAACACTGCATTTACCTGAGGCTGTGGAGAAGCTTCCAGAATGGAATGACAGAACTGGGATTGTGGGTGTGGAGTTTGGATAGAAGTGTGTGATACCACAGGGTGGGAAACTCAGAGTTTAAGGGTTTAGAATATAGTAATGGATATAAAGCAAGATAAAGATTTTGAGGTGGAGGCTGGTCCTTCTTCTTCACCTTCTTCTCCATGGCTTTGGGTGATTTTGTGTAATTGTGTAAAAAAATCCCCATTGCAGCCACGAGTGGCTGGCTATTGGGTTAAAAGTAAAAATAATCGAGGTGTCATTTCTTAATTGGACAGTTGATCCTTCAAAGGCCTTTCAGAGAGAGAGATGGGGCTCCATTTTTAGTTTGTGAGAGTGAAGTGCTGCAGAACTCAGGGTTTGTGAGAGTGTGACAGAGATAAGAACTGATAAACATCTGAGTCCCAACAAGAAATACCATCTCACACATTTAACCCCTACCCTGGCAAAAAGAAGATAAGACTTGTCAGCTGTGACAAAATGTTGGGAGGAAACCACAAAGTTATGAAGAGTTAAACCACCTCTTTTAAACCAAAATTATAAATTGCAAAATTATTATTGCAAAATTATAACGTGGAATGTGTGGTTTGGAGTATGGAAAAACCAGCCTGGTAAAAATGTTCAATTTCCAAAGAATTCCATCAGAAAATGGCAGGTACAATGCAATGTTCTCAGCAAACGATGACAGATGTTTATTTGTTTATTTTCTTATGTGTATGCAAGGAGTAAATACATTATGCAGAGATATATCTATCCGTGTTTATACAGAGAGAGGCCATGAAAATAGGAGACAGCTACTATGAAATAGAAGGCAGGACATAATTCATAAGAACAGAGGAACCCTGCTTGTTCTTGGCTTCTTTTTACTTTTGCTGTCATGATAAGGATTGAAGCATTCAAGATGATGTTTCCTGTTCAGAATCAGTTTCCTGTCACTATCTATCTCACAGTCTCACAAAACCTGAGTTCTGCAATATTTCATTAACAAGGTACAAAATTTCATGAACAAGGTACTATCTTTCTTTACGAGGACTTTAAAGGCTAAACTGTCCAATTAAGAAATGACACCTCAATTATTTTTACTTTTAAGCCAATAACCAACCACCCATGCCCTGCAATGGGGACTTTTTATCCAATTACACAAAACCACCCAAACCCATGGAGAAAAAGGTGAAGAAGAAGGCCCAGCCTCCACCCCAAAACCTCCATCTTCCTTTATATCCATTACTATATTCTAAACCCTTAAACTCTGAGTTTCCCACCCTGTGATATCACACACTTCTATCCAAACTCCACACCCACAATCCCAGTTCTATCATTCCATTTTGGAAGCTTCTCCACAGCCTCAGGTCAGTGCAGTGTTCTCTTGGGGGTCAGTGCCTGCCAGCACAGAAATCTGAAATTCTCAGCATGTCTCCAGCTGCTTGAAAGGTTTTAAAAGGTCTGTATTTTCACCACATGGAAAATCCCTTTTTCTTCTGTCCACTCAGGTTTCTCAAAGGGTCTCCAGGATAACTCTTAGTGTCCACTTGGGTTTCTCAAGCCGTTTGTTGAGGTTTCCAATCCCTATTTCCACATGTGTAACTCCTGGGCGTAGGGACTATTTGAACACCTGATTTTATTGTCCTTTCACACTTAATTTAGGAGGATAATCCCCATAATCCCCCTTGTCCCTCTCTCCCTAATTGGCAATTTATGAACCACTTCCTGGAGATGTTCACCTCTCAGCCTTGATTGCAGAAAACACCTACAAAGTTCTGCTTCACCTCTTCCAGAGCCATTCCCCTCCCAAAAAGCATAAAAGAACCATGAATTTAAATCATTCCTATCTACAACTTGCAGCATGACTATTCTCCGTGGCATGTGAATTTATTGTCATGATAATGGCAAACTCTGCAAAACATGCAACAGATATTTGTTATTCATATCTTTAAAATATTAGCTGGCACATACACAGTTTAGTAACTATGGCAACACTGATAAATTTGAAAATAATGGCTCTTATTTGCTTTGTACAAAAAGGTCAAGGACTGAACACTTGGAGCACAAACAGGAAGAGCCAATTTTGAGGATTAACCGCTGGAATTGGTGGTGTTAGCATTCCCCATCCTGGTAACATTCATCCCTGGGCACCAGGGACCCATTAGGGATTGAAAAGGGAAAATGTCTCTCTTGAGAAGCAACCAGGAGAGATGAAATTTCCAGTTTCTACGAAATGTTTGATTTCCTCTTATTTTTCCCTGACCTTTGAGTGATTTCATTTTTCTTAAAATCACCCTAATGACCTTAAAACTTTCCCAGAACTGGGATAATAGGCTATAGTATGACTCCACACATGGACAAATATTGACAGAGAACATTCACATAGGAACTTGCTGTGAGCCCTGCTAGGCCTCCACCCTAATTGTTATTGCCAATACCTGTGGCAGGCTTTTTATCAGAGAATTAAATACCCTGGCATTGCCTCATGCTGAGCAAACAGGGGCTGGAAACCCAGGAAAATAGATCTGGATGGTCTCAGCTTGGACATAACCTGGCTGTGCCAAAGTCTGGCATTCTTTATGAATTAAAACCAATATCAAAATAGGTTTTAATTTAAAAAGTGGATTTAAATCAAGAGTACTAAGGAGGAATGACTTCAGGGAGAAGCCTAAATAAGAAATACTGCAGATATCCATGGGTTTTCCTACATATAGCAGGGACAAATTGCCATCAGCAGGATTTGTGTGTGCATGAGGGTGCTCAGGGTGCTGAGTTGTTGTAACCCTGGCTGCTGAGAATTTCAGATTTCTGTGCTGCCAGGCACTGACCCCCAAGAGAACACTGCATTGACCTGAGGCCGTGGAGAAGCTTTCAAAATGGAATGACAGAACTGGGATTGTGGGTGTGGAGTTTGAATAGAAGTGTGTAATTGTGGTGTCTGTGAGGTCCCCAGGATGAGGTGAGAGATGAGAATCTGACCCCATGATCTCAGAAGGCTGAGTTATTATTTTATTATATTATTTTATTACTAGAATGGTATACTAAAACTATACTAAAGAAAGAGAAAGGATACATCAGAAGGCCTAACAAGAATGAATAATAAAAACCTGTGACTCCTTCCAGAGTCCTACACAGCTGGCTGTGATTGGCCATTAAGTTAAAACAATTCACACAGAACCAATCAAACATTCACCCGTTGGTAAACAATGTCCAAGCCACATTCCAAAGCAGCAAAACAGGGAGAAGCGGATCAGATAATTATGGTTTACATTTCTCTCTGAGGCTTCTCAGGAGAAAATCCTGGGCAAAGATGAATTTTCAGAAACATCACGGTGATGTATAATATCACTGGGTGGGAAAATTATGGTTTAAGGGTTTAGAATACAGTAATAGATATAAAGCAAGATGGAGGTTTTGGGGTGGAGGCTGGTCCTTCTCCTTTGGTTAGGGTGGTTTTGTGTAATTGGATAAAAAGTCCCCATTGCAGCCACGGGTGGTTGGTTATTGGTTTAAAAGTAAAAATAATTGAGGTGTCCTTTCAGAATTGGACAGTTGATCCTTCAAAGGCCTTACAGAGAGACAGAGATGGGGCTCCATTTTTAGTTTGTGAGAGTGAAGTGCTGAAAAACTCAGGGTTTGTTAGGCTGTGACAGAGATAAGAGCTGATAAACATCTGAGTCCCAACAAGAAATACCATCTCACACACTTAATCCCAACCCTAGCAAAAAGAAATTAAAACTCCACAATGAGTGGGAGAAGAGCTCTGACTTTTGGGAGAGCTCCAGCAGATGCAGCAGAACAAAGGGACAAAGCCCTAGCACAGATGCCAGGATCTGGCATAATTATAAACCAAGAGAAACAAGGCACAGCCACTGGGCAAACAAAGGTAGGATGGGAATGCAACCAGGGCTCCACCTGGACTCAGTCCAGGAAGAAAAGGTAGGAGGGAAAATCAAACTGGGCACCAGGAATTTCCCTATCACTTTGTACAGAAATCACAGAATTCCAGAATGGTTTGGGTTGGAAGAGACCTAAAAGATAATTTTGTTCCAAAGCCCTGCCATGGGCAGGGACACCTTCCACTGGAGGGAAGGTTCTGATGGATGATTAAACAGGATGGGCAAGGTCAGCATCTTCTCTGCTCTGGACACTCTGGGTGAGAAGCACTTTATCCTGATGGATTTCACAGGATATTTTGGTAGCACATGAAGGCACTGTGAAAATGTAGAGATCCTCTTTCCTGCAGTGTCAAAACCAGGTGAGACTGTGCTCAGCTGCTATAAAGGGATGGCATCATTCATCCAACAAGATTTTTATAATTGTTTTTGGGTTTGATTGCACGGTCTGCAGGATGGGTCTGTTCTTAATATTCACTCTTAGGGTCAATCTGAGCAGAGCTGGGCAATAATTCAATTTCCCACTGTCTCCCCAGTGCTTTGAATCACCAGGGATGCAGCTGGGGAAGAGGAGCAGCTTGTAAATCTGTCACAGCAGAATTTCTCCTCTGCTCCCGGGCACACACGTGCTGGATCTTGTGCTGGTGTGGGAATCTGACACACCAGAGAGTGTGACAGATAACATATGTTAGTCTGAGCTCTCACTCCCCAGCCTCAGGATGTGCTGGAATGTTTCTTTGAATTGAATTGCAGTTATCTCATGTGCTTGGCAATTTCAAACACTCTGTGTGTCTGTGTAGCAAAATCTCTTTACAGATTATTAAATAAAAACCACCAAAGCCAACAAGTCATCTAATCTAATTTTCTGCATAGCAAAAGTTATTGGTGCTTCCTAAATTAACTCCTGTTGAATTAGTACTTGCTTATGTGGGGGAAAAAAACCAAAAAAACAAATTAATGCAAAAACCCCTGGAAGTAAAATTTTTTGGTAGTTGTCTCAATTGGTAGCTAGGTTCACATTGTTCAAAAAAGGCATTTTCATCCAAAAATGTGGATTACAAAAAATTATTTTAGAGCAAATTCATATTCTATTTCTGATTTACCATTGATATTCTTTTGGTTATGACCTCCACTTTTATTCTGATTAAATAACTGCTATCAAGGCACTTTTGCATGATCAAGATAGAAGGATTGTTGATTTGTCACAATTTTGCTTTTAAATAAACGCATTAAAGAACACACCAGTCATTTAAAATGTTTTCTACTTTCTAACTGCTTTTTGGACCATTTTTAGTTGTGTGACTTTTGAATATTATTATAAATGTTTGATCAAATTGTGTTTTGTTGGTTATTATGCTGATTGTATCTTAATGGCAGAGTCACACACTCTGGATTGCATTGTGACATCACAGACTATTGTTAACTGAGAATTGCTTGTTGAAAGCACAAATTATTCCTTTCATGACCAAATTTATTTATTTAGTTTCATTTCTTTACTGCCATTAATCATGACGCAGGTCACGAGTTTCCAGAGAAATAGGATAGATTTTTTGACACAATTTGTAAACCCATAAAGGCTTACAATACAGAAATTGATGAGGTGAAAATAGGATCTCTTCTTTCTTACAACCTAAACCCAAGAGTGAAGAGTGTGATTCCTGCTCACCCATCAGTAAGAATTAGTAGGAGGGAACCCAGACAAAAAATATCCATGTGGTATTTCCTGTAAATGTCTGTATTCCTAAAGTGAGGGATAAAATGAAGCACATTGAGAAGAAAATATTTTCCTTGTGGAGACTCCAGCCTGAGGCAGAACTGATCTGAGACAAATTGGAAAGGGGGAGAGTTCTGCCATGGTGAAAGAACCATCCCTGCTGAGTCTGGTTCTTTAATCTGCCTTTCTAACCAGCTCCTGGAGAAGGAATAGCCAGCCTCAAGCTGCACCAAGGGAAGTTTAGGTTGGAGTGGAAACCCAGGGCACTGGGAATATTTCTGTGTCTGCTCTGGGGTGCCCTGACCCCCAGGGCAGCACTGACTCTGACCCTCATCCATGGAGAAAGTTTCCCAGACTTCAAGATAGATCAGAATCCACCAAAGTGTGCAACAGATTATAGAGAGCAGTGTGGGTGTGTCACTGGGTGAGAAATTGAGGGTTTGGGGTTTTTAGTGTGTTGTGGATGGCAGCAAGATGGAGGGCACAGGGTCTCATCCTGGGTTCCTTCTTCATGCTTCTTCTTCCTCCTTCTCCATGGGTTTGGGTGGCATTTTGTAATTGGGCAGAAAAGTCCCCATGGCAGCTCTGTGGGATCAGTTATTGGGTTAAAAGGGAAAATAATCCAGGTGTCAGTTCTTAATGGGATAGTTTAGTCTGAAAAGCCCTTGGAACAAGAGATTGTTGGCCATTTTGTGCCTTCTGATGGAAAGCTGCTGAACTCCCAGCAGTGAGACTGTTTTACTGATAAGAAACAATAAACACCTGAGTGTGAACATGAATTACTGTCTCAAGTGCCTTCAATGCAGACCCAGAGAAACCTGCACCTGGAACCACCACAAACTGGATATCAGGAAAAGTTTTTACAGAAAGGGTGATAAAGTTCTGGAATGGCTGCCCGGGGAGGTGGTGCAGTCCCCATCCCTGGGTGTGTTTAACACAGCCTGGATGTGGCACTGGGTGCCAGGGTTGAGTTGAGGGGTTGGGGCTGGGTTGGACTCGATGATCTTGAAGGTCTCTTCCAACCTGATCATTCTGGGGATTCTATGAATTCTGTGAATTCCCAGGTCCATTCCCTTTCTTGGACATGCTCCAATGTCCTGCTTGTATCAAGGTGCCCTAAAATGACCCCAGGATTGGCGGTGTGGCCCCACCAGGGACAATCACTTCTCTGCTCCTGCTGGCCACACTATTTTTGATTAAAAGCTGACAACATTTCATTGGTTTTGGTGGACTTTCAATGCAACCCATTCTCATTTTCTTAAATAAATTCTGTGAATCCCTTGGGATCTCAGTGCCGGCACTGAAAAGTTGTCTTAAAAGTACACAAAGAAATTATTAATCTTAGCAGTGAAGAAAATGTCATTGCTTTTGTTACTGTTGGAAGAGTTTATTTATTTAAGGTATTTTTAAATAAAGGTTTAAGTTCTATTTTTTAACAGCAGTCTCTGAGCTTACACAAATATGTGTTTTCATCCAAAATAAAATGTCACCTTCTGTTCCTGAGGAATTTGATAGATGCTGGGAGAAAGACATGACTGCATTTTGTTTGGACAGACATTAATATCATCTAGCAAAAGAAAAACAAATAAAATCAACCACAGAATGGTTTGGTGAGAGTTCCATTTATCTTTAGTTTACAAACCTGTTAAATTTCAGATATGTGGGTCAAAATATTTGCCACATACCCAAAGACATCCGGATTCAGCCTGTGAAGAGGCAGCTTGAGTTTGTGAGGTTTCAGATCCAACCATCCCACTTAAATTGCCACAGTGGAGCCTCTTGTCTCCCCTGCAGTCTGGTCCTCATCATGATGCTGATATCCAAGCCTTGGAGGAACTCCATGATTCCCCAATCCCTTCTGGGCTAAAAGGTCTGAAATTAAATTCCCAGGGCAAAGGAGGAGTGGGGTTGGCAGCCCTGGAGAAGGGTTCTCAAGCACAAAGAGCTTTGTGATGACACTGACCAAAGAGACCCTGAATTTGGTGTAGAAGAAATTCATGTTTCCTCAGCGTCACTTCAAGAGAGGTATTGAGTGGTGTCCCTTCAAATGAAATATGAAATTGCCTGCAGGCTTTTTATTTATTCATTTATTTGTCTACTTATTTATTTATCTCCTTTGAAGGGGAGAGATCTGAGTGTAACCTGCTCCTTGCTACTCATGCTGTGAAATTCAACCTCAGTGACACAATTTGTCTCTTTCTATCAGTGTCAGAAAGGATTAAAACATTTTCAAGCTGATAAAGACTGGAGAAAGTGATGTCAGACCATGCAATCCTCGATTCTTGCTGATATAACACCTACAGTAAATTCTGAGTTTTGGAATGGGGGTTTTGAGGACTTTTTCCTTCAGAATATTCATTCTACTTAGGAGTTGCCACATCAGATTATAACTGGAACTATAATTTGTACTTTAACACTTTGGCATCTTCTGATTTTGAATATTCCTTTAATAAGTCATTTTTCCTCCAATTTCTCCAAGGAACTCCTGGTGAGGAATGGCAGGAACAGCAGGAATTCCCTGAATATGCATCCCCTTGCTAAGAGCTGGCATTGATTTCCCATTTGCAGATATGAACTCCGCAAAAAGATGTGCAGGAGGAAAAGGCAACTTCCTACACTTGTCCTGCCACCTTTGCTGCAGAAGGACTTTTTGGATTGCAGCAGAAGAACATTTTGGATTGCTGCAGGTGAACATTTTGGATTGTTGGAGAAGGACATTTTTGCATTGTTGCAGAAGGACATTTTGGATTGCTGCAGAACATTTTTGATTGCTGCAGAAGAACATTATGGATTTTTGGAGAACATTTTGAATTGCAGTAGAAGAATATTTTGGATTGCAGCAGAACATTTTGGATTGCAGTAGTAGGACAGTTTTGGATTCCAGCAGAAGGACATTTTAGTTTGTTGCAGAAGGACATTTTGGATTGCTGCAGAACATTCTGAATTGCAGTAGAAGAACATTTTGGATTTCAGCAGATGAACATTTTGGATTGTTGAAGAGCAACATTTTCGATTTCTGGAGAGCATTTTGGATTGCAGCAGATGAACACTTTGTATTGCTGCAAAGAACATTTTAGTTTACTGCAGAAGGAACTTCTGGATTCCAGCAGAAGGACAGTTTGGATTGTTGGAGAAGAACATTTTGGATTGCTGCAGAAGGACATTTTGGATTGCAGCAGATGAACATTTTGAATTGCAGCAGAAGGACATTTTGGATTGCTGGAGAACATTTTGGATTGCAGCAGAAGAAAACTTTGGATTGCAGCAGATGAACATTTTGGATTTGAGGAGAAGAACATCTTGGATTGCTGCAGGAAGGAGAAATGGCACCTGGGACCCTGTCAATGCCTCCCAGGGGAGCAAATACATCCCGGCTCATTCCTTGTACAAGCCAAGCAGCACCTGGGAGATGCTGCACCCCTTGCATGAGATCTTTTCTAAAGCTCCACAAACAAGACTTTCTGATATCTCTGCAGAAGTCTGAGCCTTGAAATGTGTAGTTTATTATTATTATTAAATTAATTCTTTGTTGTTAGTACTGTGGTGGGTTGACACTGTCTGGAGGGGCACCCAAGCCATTCTGAGCCTCCCCTCTCCAAGAGAAAAAGTTCATGAGCTGGGATAAGGACAGAGACACATCAGTCACCAAATGCAGTCCCAAGCAAAGCAGACTCAAAGCCAGGGATGTTAATTGAATTTCTTGTGGAAATTCAAAACAGCAAAAAACTCAGTGTGGGATGGTGAGAAGTACAATAAATCTTAAAAACACCTTTCCACCCATCCCTGTCTCCTTCCCAGCTCTGCCTCCTCCCCACCAGAGGTGCAGGGAGATGGAAATGGGGGTTGTGGACATTCACATGTTGTTCCTATCACTTTTTAGGGAGAGGAGCCAGAGTCCTTCCCCTGCCCCATTGTGAGGTCCCTCCCACTGGAGACAGCTGATCTCCACATGAGATTTATTATCTGCCTTATAATGATGGAAAACAAAAATCTTCCTGCCTTTCGTAATCACACGGGAGGTGAGGCAGGAATGGCTGAGCTGCCTGGCCATGCCAGAGGGAGCTGAATCACAGATTTATCACAAAGGCTGCTTTGGTCACCCAGGCCTAGAGGGGATCCTGGCTCATGGGGCACAGGGGCTGAGGGTAACTCACTCCCTGAGAGCCCTGCTGGCTGCTGGAGCTGGCCTGTGCTTCAACAAGCACTGCTGAGGAGGAGTTCTGACCTTTTCATCTGCTGTTTTGTCTCCCACATAACATTACTGGAGGCTGTGCTTATGTCTGTTCATTTTTTTCTTCTTGACAGATGGTCTGATACAGCCCATAATTCTTGACAGCAATGGAGCGATAAATATTTCTCTGACTTTCCTCTTTTCATTAATTTATTTTACAGTACTTCAGAGTCCCAGAAGTATTATTGTAAAACTTGTTTTAATGGTACTCCTGAAATCCCAAGAATTAAAGCCAGTAGATGGAGAATAGATGTGATATTTTATTATGATGTTAAGGAGTCTCTCCCAGGTTAAGCAATCTGTTTCGCTCATATGCTCCTTTTGCATTTTCATTCTTTTCTGACTCTACTGCAGCTCAACAAGATGTTTCTGTCTGTCAGTTAATTCTTCTAAGATCCTCTCCTTCTTTCCCTTTTGACATGTAAATTTAAATTATCTTGTTGGTGGGATTTGAATAACTTCTAGTTCAAATTTTAGAATTATGATTTAAAAACTTAAATGCAGTGATAGGACAAGGGAGAATGGCTTTAAACTTGTCCTGGTTCAGAGCAAATTTGGGAGAGAAACCCCAAAGGGGCTCTAATAGGAAAGCAGATTCAATTGGCCCCTCCCTGCCAGCAGGTCCGGGAGAAAATACCTCCTTGGAGAAAAGTGGAAAAAAACTGTTTATTAAACAATAAAACCTAAACAATATTAACCACTAAAACCCCTTGCCGCTCCAAAAGAGATGACAAACTGAGAAAGTCCCTCCCCGGGTTGCAGCTCAGCTCACTCAGTCTCTGATCAGTCCCTCAGTGCTGGAAATGTCGCAGGCCAGGCCCGGCCCGGTGGGCCTCAGGTGCAGCTGCCGGTGCTCCCCTGGGTGTTCAGGCCAGAGCAGGTTAAACAGGGCCAAAGAAAAGGGAAAAAACCACAGTCCAGGGAACTTCTTTGCCTCAGCTAGCTAAACTAACTAAAAGCAAAGGAGAGCTCTGTCCTGCTGTCTGTCCATCCACAGATAACACAGCCCAGGAGCAGGAATGTGGAGGAGTGAGTGCAGTGTTTGAAAACAAACTGTGCTTCTTCTGTCCCCCCTTCACTCTCTGGAATAAGTCTTAAAGGTGCAAAACTTATTATTCAGCATAATAGAATGAGACAACTGGGGATAAGAGCATCATATAGTCAACCTAGGACAAAACTTAAAGAGATGAGGTTTAGACTAGAAGTTAGGGGAGAAATTCTTCCCTTTGAGTGTGGTGAGACCCTGGAATTGCTTCCCAGAGAAGCTGTAGCTGCCCCTGGATCCTTGGAAGTGTCCAAGGCCAGGCTGGGCTTGAAACACCCTGGGATAGTGGAAGGTGTCCCTGTCCATGATAGGGATGGAAAAAGATGAGTTTAAATGTCCTTTCCAACCCAAACCATTCTATGATTTCATGCTACTTGTCCCTGATTTTTTCCAATGGTCATTCTCACCACACAGTTCCCCTTGAGGGCTTTGTGGCTTTGTTAACTCACAATTTCACAGAATTCCTGGAATGACCATGTTGGAAGAAACCTTCAAGATCATCCAGTCCAACCCAGCCCCACCAGCTCAACCAAACCCTGGTACCCAGTGCCACATCCAGGCTTTGTTAAACACACCCAGGGATGGGGACTGCACCACCTCCCCGGGCAGCCATTCCAGAATTTTATCACTCTTTCTGTAAAAACTTTTCCTGATATCCAACCTGTATTTCCCTTGGTGCAGCTCGAGGCTGTGTGCTCTGGTTGTGTCAGTGCTGCTGCAGACAGAGCCCAGCCCCAGCTGAGCACAGGCACCTTTCAGGAGCTGCACAGAGTGATGGGGGCAGCCCTGAGTCTCCTTTTCTCCAGCAAAAACAAGAGGTTTAACTCCATGGTTTTAAACACTCAGAACATGCTACAAACTCCACACACTCTGCTAAAACACAAATGAGCCCAGTATTGATTGCACAGGAGGGGCATTCAAGCATCACCTCAGGTAGGGCTCTTGCCTGGTGCTAGAACACACTGCACTGTCAATTGGTGCAGCTGGAAACACTTGCCAGTGTTGGCTCATCCCCTTGAATGGGGAAGCAGCTGGGTCAATAAATTTGACATATTTTCCATTGCCACAGTGAGGTCAGAGTCATTGTTCACCCCTGTGAATTCCTGTGCTGCCAGGCTGACACAGCAGCACAATTTGGGAAATGGACATGGGAGGTCTTCAGCTCAGCAAAATGATCTCATCAAGAGTGGCTAAAAATGAGCTAAATGGGGAAAAAAATCCCCATAACTCCAGTTTTGAATGATGTCCACAGAAATTCAGCTTCTAATTTATGATATGTTTTTGCTTCAGTGTTTGCATCACATTTGAATGCTTCTGAAGCTGAGATCTTTTGGCTGGAGAAACTTTAAATACACATCAGCTCTTTTCCTTTTTCACAGTAAGAGGTAGAAAACTTTCACATATTCTGAAAAATCCCTTCACCCAGGGTTTTTCTCCTGGGAAGCTTAGAAGCCTCAGAGAGAAGGAAAACAATTCTTATCTCATTTGCTTCTCCTGTGTTGTGCTCACATGTGGAATGTGTTTGGAGATTGTTTACCCACAGATGATTGCTGTGAGTTGTTTTCACTCATTGTCCAATCAGGGCCAAGCTTTGTTGGGACTCTGGAGAGAGTCAGGAGTTTTCATTATTTTCTTTTTACCCTTCTGTCTGTATCCTTTCTGTATTCTATAGTATAGTATAGTATCGTATAGTACCATATAGTATTCTTTAATATACTATAGTATTATAAAAAAAAATTAGTCTTCTGAGAACATGGAGTCAGATCCAGCATTCTTCCCTGCCACAGGAGTCCCTGAAAATACCATACAAAACCAATAATATTTAGCCTAAGGAGCCTAATTCCTATCAATTTGCTTCAACTCTTGCTCTCAAGTATCTCTTGGTGCAGTTTTCAATTCTCTCTTGTCATGAAGGGCCCAAAACTGAGCCCAGGATTTGAGGTGCAACCTCAGCAGTGCCCAGCACAGAGGGATAATCCCTGCCCTGGTCCTGCTGGCCACACTGCTGCTGGCACAGCTTGGTGCCATTGGCCTTCTTGGACAGCTGGGCACTCCTGGGTATTGTATTTGCTGTCTGTGTCCCAACAAAGGCAGGAATGATGAATCTGACTCCATGTTCTCAGAAGGATAATTTATTACTTTATAATAATGTATTATATTAAAAATACTATACTATACTATACTATACTATACTATACTATACTAAAGAATACAGAAAGGACACTTACAGAAGGCTAAAAAGATAATAATGAAAACTCCTGACTCTCTCCAGAGTCCTGACACAGCTTGGTCCTGATTGGCCAAAGAGTGAAAACAACTCACAGCAGGATCCAATGGAACAATCACCTGTGGGTAAACAATCTCCAAACACATTCCACATGAGCACAACACAGGAGAAGCAAATGAGATAAGAAATGTTTTCCTTTTCTCTGAGGCTTCTCAGCTTCCTAGGAGCAAAATCCTGGAAGAGTGGATTTTTCCAGAGAATGTGAATGCCACACCTGGGCTCATGTTCAGGCCCACATCCCGTAAAGGATGGAGATTCCCCTCAGCCCTCCTTCTGTTGATCTATTTACAGAAAACTCGCCTTTTTTTCCTGAGTTCCACACAGAAATCTATGTTGGGGCAGGCCTATCTTCTTATTTTTGAAATTTTCTATCTTCTCCTTGCTTTGAATCTTGTGAGCCACAGGCACTGACCTTGTTTTTGTGCTATTTCTCTGACACTCTGGGACCGCTGCAAAGACTTTAAGAACAATTTGCCCACATAAGTTTCTACTTTCCAGCAGCTGTGTAGAAATGAAGCCTTAAATTTGCTTTTTTCAAAGACAACACAGATTCTGGAGCCCTGTAACCAAACCCCATTTTTGTGGGATGCGTTTGGGAAGGTTTTCTCATGGGTCTCACACAGCTGAGGCAGAGGAGAGTGAGGAATCAGGGATCTCAGACTGAATGAGAGTGTTTGTAGCTCAGAGTGGAAATGCAGCTCTCTTTTCTTTCGAGGTATTATGAAATATCCTGCTGTGATTGCCATGTCTTTTATCTCAAACCACCTCAGCCTAGCCCTGAAAGATGAGAGGTTTTTGTAGCACACTGATCATGAGCATGAATTGGTGATGATGCCCAAAATGCAGTAAGAGGAAGAGTGAGGAGAGTGTAATAAATATAAATAGCATAACTAAATAAAATAAACAGCATAAATAAAAAAAAAGGTGAGTATAAAGTTCTTTAAGTGGCAAATTCTCAGTGAGGGGAAAAGGGGCTCACTTCCCTGCAGAAATGTTGGTTAATATTCCTGAGCTTACTGAATTGTGGCATTGCTGGGTGTGATGCTCCTGCTGGGTATTCCCTGTGCAGATATCCTGGGCTTGTATTGCAGATCAGACCCAGTCAGGGCAAATTTTTATTAGACTTTCATTAGGTTTAATCATCTTCAGCTTTTTATGAGCAGAATGTCTGTGATTTTTAGTGGCAATTATATCCCTGCAAGGACATTCAGTAAACCTACACTCAGCACTACAGTCTAACACCTCTGAGGTATGTCCTGTCTCCTTAAAATTTTCCACAGAATGAAGAATGAACACAAATCACTGCTCTTGGCAAGAGAGCAAAAACAGAAAGATTTCAGAGAGGATGGCTTGGATTGCTTTGTTCATGCACTCACCTCCTTGTCCTAATTTTGGAAAGGAATTGAGGCAAAATGAAGCGGATTGAACACGGTGAATAAATAATGCCTTGTTTTTATACAGCTTTATATAAAAAGCTTTTATATAGCATTTTCTATAGCCCAGTCTCACAGAGCCCTCGTGGCAGTGCTATTCCAGGCATTCTGCACCTTATGTAACAGAGCTGTCCTACTGCTGACTTTGAAATGGATTTGCTCTTGGCCCTCACATCATCTCTGACAGAGCACACCACACATCCTCAGCTACTTCTTCCAGCAATTTCACTTTAGTTTTAGTTTTAAATGTGCAAAGGGAAACGTGGGGTTCTCTTTTTCCAGGTGAGCTCGAGCTGCCAGGTGCATCTCAACAGCAGAAAAATGCTGGAATAGATAATTTCTCCCCACACACATATTGTTCTCCTACCACATCATCAATAATATCCTGCACAGAATGAGGGAAAATGATAAAATTCACAACTCTGTGTAGTTTGCCACTTCTTACATTTTGGATTGATAACACAGATAATTGAAATGAGTTTTTCATGTCACCCCGGCCATCCTGTGTTGTTTAAGGAGTGGATAAAGCATCTCCAAAGTGTAATTTATATCACCCATAAAAGGGGTGCCCAAGAGTGAAAAACTCTGCATGCATTTTTCTACAGATGATCTGGTGTGTCTGTTACATCTATAAAGTGAAATATTCTTAAGTTTAATTCCATAGATAACAGTTTTTCTTTTGAATAATAGTTGTAAGTTTTAGATATAAAGACTTTTCTCAAAACAAGTCTGATGAAAAAAGTGGCATTTTCCAAGTTCTTGTTTGTAGAATCTTCGGGGGAAAAAAAGTGTTCCTATTAACTAACTATATTTATTTGATAATTTTAGTTTTGTACTTAAATTATTTTTAATAACGTAGCTCAGTTTAGTTCTTAATATAACACAGACCACAAGTCATCCAGAAATCTTGGAAGTGAGAGGTTTTCTTTTAGCACTTTATTTTTCACACACCACAGGAAAGAACACAGTGTTCATCTGAAAGCAGGAGAGCTTGTGCCTGATTATACCCAGCTATTTAAATACTGGTCCTTATTATACTGCAAAATATTGCATGCATTTATTAATTTTTTCTTCTTATTCTTCCAAGCTGAGGTAATCTATTTATTGATGCGCCATAAATCATTCTCTTCCCCATCCTAATGCAGCAAAATAAAACGTATTGGGTGACAGGAATCAAGTGTCTACTTAACTCAAGGACATATTCACTGGTGTTATTCCCAAATACCATACTGTAAATACAGAATTATAAAAGAAATTTATCCTGAAAACCAAAGAACTCTGCAAGGTCACTTCAAGAATTTTTGTTTTGGCTGTTCCCATGGGGGACCATTTTTATCATATGGTCTAAACACTGAGCCCAAAGTGAAATATTTTGTGTTAAAATAAATATTTTAGATATTTCTCTATATATTTCTATATATTAATATATTTTAATTTTTTTGATATTTATATGTATTTTATATAGATATTTTAATGTATCTTTTAATATAAATATAGCATATTTAATATAAATATAAACAATAATTGTCTCCTCTTTCATGTGAAAACAAACATGACTGAGAAATGCAGCACAAAACCACTTGTGAGCTGATATAGATTACTCAGGGAATCATTTTTAAGTAACCTGACTGATGGAGGCAGAAATATGTGTGTGATATACTGGGAAAGACTGGGCTAATCATATTTACCAATGGGCAGAGGGGAAAATCAGATATTTATTTGTTTTACTCAGGCTAAACCTGCAAATAACAGAATAAACTGAAAACCTGAATAATGTGATGTTTTAGAATTTGGTTCCAGGGTTGGCTTAAGCAAAGCCGATGATAAAAGAATTAATGTCTCGTCCCTCTTCCTGGGATGGCTCTGTCCCATCCAAAACTCTTAAATGCCAAGGAATACCCGCTCATGAGCTGAAAGGATGAAGGGACCACATTCATTTGGGAGGAAAAACCGAATTCAGTCCTCTGTGGGTTAGCAATGATATCTTACTTTAAAGCCCAGGTAAATCTCTCTGGCCTATTTTATCATTTCCTGTTGTGGTTACAGTCTGTGGATCCTTCTCTCACATCCTGTGGTGATTTGTTATTGCAAATTTAGGTTAGGTAGCAACACCACAAATTGTTATTGTGGTGTTGCTACCTAACCTATACTTCATCACATTTTAGTTGCTTTTCCTCTAAATTTATTAACTTCAATTCAAGCTTGGCAATTAGAACTTTGCAGGTGTTCTGGATATTTGCTGTATGTGACCAAGAAACCTGGCCCTGCTGTGAGACATGGACCAAAGAGTGGATTTGTGTGACAAGAAGTGGTGGAACGACTCATTTGCCTCAGACTTTTGAGACCACAAACAGAAGCAGATAAAATTCCAATGTCCCGCACTACCCAGTGTCTGGTCTGTGGTTTTTGCCAGCACCATGAAGAACATCTCATTTAATCCACAGAATAAATGTGGCAGAGGGAAATTGTTGGCAACAAGAGTAGGAGCAGTTCGTATTTGTGATTTTGAGTTTCTCACTGAAAAACAACTCTTCCTCAACATTTATCCCAATAAAGTGACTGCCACAAGAGAAATATTTCCATTCATCTGCTTAGCGAAATGGTCCCTCTGCATTGTGTCCTAAGGAACCTAAAAATGTGTTCACCATCCCTCAGAAAGTTTTCCCCAGAGCAGCAACTGCTCTGATTATCCCCATTACTGCATCCCTGACTCCTGGGTTCCAGTCAGAGAAGAAAAATCATATTTGCTTGCACACTTTGGAGTTTTGAAAAACTTTTACTGCTGTGGGAGACATGCAAGAGGCAGAACATTCAGCTTGTCTGACCTGATGTGGTCCTGCCATGGACCACATCAGTCCAATTCCTTTGGTATTTGTCATGTCTGTGGGGCTAAATTACTACACTGATTTTTTTTTTTTTTTTAATGAATGCTTTATCAGTTCCTTTCAGCCAGGATTCAAACTTCCTCCCTCTGCCTTCCTTTGCTGTGTGTAAAACTCCATTTCCTTTCCCTTTCTGGGCACAGAAGATAAAGTGATCCAGAACTGAGCAGTGCTTGTTTGGGGCCAGCTAAAAGCCCCACAGAGAGGCTGGCTGATAAACACCAAAAAATAAATGGATTTCATTAGGGCTTTTTGTCTATTAGTTGTGGGTTTCATGAGGAAAATGGAGTTACCTGGGAAAAAAATCATAGTTCAAACTGAAAGAGGGGAAATTCAGGTTACACATGAGGAAGAAATTGTTCCCTGGGAGTTGGTGAGGCCCTGGCACAGGGTGCCCAGAGAAGCTGTGGCTACCTCTGGATCTCTGGAAGTGCCCAAGGCCAGGTGGGATGGGGCTTGGAGCAACCTGGGATAGTGGAAGCTGTCCCTGCCCATGGCAGGGGGTGGGAATGGATGATCTTTAATGTCCCTTCCAACTCCAGGATTCTGTGGTTCGTTATTCTCATGGTGGATTTAAGGGAATTGCCATTATTTAGTGTGCAGCACACTCATACTTGGAGTTGTAGCTGATTGCTCAGCCCCTTTCCTCACCACTTCTCTCTCGACTCCCAGACCCATTTAATTCCAGGACATGAGAAGCCTGTTGGAAGAGAAAGGGAGAAAAAGGAGAAATTAATGGGAATGGAGTCAGAGAAAAGCTTTGGGGGGAGGAGGTTCATATGGTGTGATTTGAATTCCAAACCAAAGGTGAAAGAAGGAAGCTTGAATGCAATCAAACCCAGCACAGTGGGGCCTGGATCAGCTCTGGATTGTCAAACCAGACAGGGAGAAATGATCCTGCAATATTTTATCAGAAGAGAAGCTCTCTGATAAAAGAAAGGGCTCTAAGAGCTGTGGAAAATAAAGATTATTAAAGTTGGAACCAGCAGTGATGAGGGACATCAAACACCTACATCTGGGCTTAGTGGAGCTGTACAGCTGGATGGAATTTAGAGATTTTTTGAGGTGTGGGAATGATTTCAGATTTTAGGTTTTGGCTTTTCTATTTTTCAGATTCTGTGCTGCTTTAGTGTGTGGGTCTCAGCTCCACATCAGGGCATGGTGAGCTCTGTGCACAGAGCAGGGAGACAAAACAATTCCTGCTCCAGCTGGGCACCAAGGACAAATGACCCAAATCTCAGCCCCAGAGCACAAACACCGTGGGCTGGAGAGAGAAAAACAAGCAGGGTGGGACTGCCTGGGCTAAAGCTGGAATGGGACAATGAACTGCAAGGTGCAAATGGAGCAGAACTGATCCCAGGGAGAGACCCTGGGAGCGCTCGTGCATTTTGGGGCCATTTTGGTTCATCTTGGGTGCAGCCCTGGCTGGGCTCTGGTGCTGCCCAAGGTGCATCCATGGAGGCCTTTGAATAAATCCCTGCTTTATTCTTTAGCTCTGTCCAGTCTCTGTTCTAGGGCAGCCTGCACAAGGCATCGGAAAGCAACAGGATTTGGCAAAGCATCCCTGTGAAATGGAAGATTAATGGGGGAGAGGTTGATCTTCACACAGGCCGTGTGACAAGGCTGAGGACAAAATCAGGAGAGCTTAGACAAGATTATATTTGACTGTGACAGTCATCCTAAACCACCAAGGAGTTCAGCCTGTCTCCCTCAGATGAACTGTGAATCCTGATAAACCCATGTGCATACTTCAAACAGATTGAAACCCACTGTAACTAAACCCATATTGAATTACAAACTGCTGCAAGGTTATTCCAGTTAAAACACAGCATTCAGACGGGAAGTGTTATAAAGCACTGAAAAAATGAGCAAAAAAAATTGTATTAAAAAAAAAAAACCTGTATATGGGCTAAATCAGCCTCCTAAAACCATCTCCAGAAGGCTGAAGAGTGATTTTTCTGCTGTTGAGATAGAAGAGCCAGAAGACAGAGGAGTGAAATAATTCCTAAGAAAGCACTGGTAGAAATCATAAAGCCTTTCTGAACTATTTGTTCTCTCCACTACACCCATTTCTTCCTTATTCTCAAGAATGACCTGAGATTGTAAAATATTCCAGGTCTTAGTTGAACTTGGTTTATTGTGTGTGTGTGTAAAATACCTTTTTTTCATTGTGTGTGAGTTGAAAGGGAAAATAAATATTTAGTGACAGGTTCTTCAGATCATTCAAACACCTGCTTTTTCTCTCCTCAAATTATTATTTATTATTTCTTCCCTTTTTCAATGAGTTTAATGACATGGTACCATATTAAATTTTATTCTGATACATTATTTCTCTTTGACTGCCTTGAGTAGGTAAAGGTGTTAATAGGGAACAAAATCTAACTCACAAGGTTGGGAAATGGAGAACATTCCCTCTGTTTCTTCCCCCCTAAAAGTTGTGCAGAATTACTTTCCTTAAATGGGAACAGAGACTGAAAACTCTGCCAAAAGCTCAAGCTCAAAGGTAAATATTAGTGTCAGAGTACAAATAAGGAAAACACTTCTAATTTTATAGTGCCTTTCATCCAAGTGTTTCAAAACATCCCCCAGATATCGATCACGACTTTCTGAGGGATTTTTATAGGTCAAGCACGTCAGTACGAATTTCCCATCACAATGTAAGAGGTGAAGAGCCACTAAAATGGAAAAACTGCCTTCTGTGGTTTGTTTCTAACAGCTGAGAAAGAGAAATCAAAATAAAGGAGTTCAGTTATTTTTTGTAATTGTAATAATGGGGGTTTTTATATGTGTGTTTAAAGGAGTGTTTGGTGAGAAATCCATAAAGAAAACGTTCCTGGATTCAGAATTAACCTTTTTATGCCATCCCTTTGAAATAAAATTGGTGGGGTTTAAATAAATAAACTTTATTTAAAGTTTATTCCATTGACCCTTGGAATAGCAGATTAAATGATACAGAAATCAGATATGAAGAAGTTTGTTCATGTTCCTTCCTCATCCTGATTCCAGCAGTTACTCAGACTCTGTGGCCAAAGTTTTTTTGCCCTTTCCATTGCTTGTGCAGATTTTTCCTTAACCACTTTTATTCCAACTGATGCCCCAAAATCTAATTTTCCATGAGATGCCTTTTCCAATCAGATTCCTTTTGGCTGTGGAGAGTTGAACATAAGGATACAAATACTTCACACTGCTGCTGTGGAGGTACTCTCCAGAGTAACCTAGGAGTAGAACGTAGAATAAAAACCAAAATTCCCTCAATCAAAATCAACCCAAAATTTGGGTGACCTCATGATTGGTGTAGGTTCTAAATTAGCTGTACATTTATATTCTGTGAGCTCAGTATCCAAAGGGATTTTCCCACCTTTTTAAAAACAGGTTTAGGGGCAGCAGTTTAAAAGCTAAGGGAGTTTGAATGCGGAAAAATTTCTTTCCACTGCAAAAGTTAAAAGGCAGGAAGGCTGGAAGAAATCTTTATTATTCAGGAATGTATAACACTGTAGATGAGTGTCATGGTTTGACCCGGAAACAGGATTTCTGGGATGCTGCGGATGGGGCCAATGAGTGCTCAGATTTGAATATTGCCATGTGGCCCAACCACTGAGACAGAGAGAGTGCAGCCTGTGTTTGTGGCGGTTATCTGGGAATTTAGTAAACATGAAACATGTGCTGGCAGCACGCAGCCCGGCTGAGGAGATGGGGGGGGGGGTGCAGCCAGGAGTCCAGTCGCTCGGGGAGTTTTATTTGTACATAATTCCCCTAAACTTGTTCTCCAAGAATTCAATTGGAATACAAGAAAATGCCTTAAATAGCAAAGTTTTATTGGAACTCTCCTTCCAATTGTCAGAGTAATGACCTCATTGTCATGGTTTGACACTGGCACAAGGCCAAATGCCCCCATGAAAATACACCTTCTCTGGTGTCTGCTGTGAGATTTTGACCAGGAATAAACAAAGCAGGCTCTCACTTGAAAAAAAAAGTTTATTACCTAAACTACAAAAACAATTATTAAACTACACACAAAAGAAAAAAAAGGAAACACAAGGAAAATGAAAACCTCACAAAAACACTCTCCTCCTCCTTCCCCCTAAATTCCCAATACAATACGTCTTCCAAAATCACCAGTTCTGGGTCCAGCACCACCCTTTAGAATGCTCAACTTTCAGTTCCTCAAGAGGAGAGGGAGTCCTTCCATGTGTCGAGGTGGCCTTTTCCGTCCTTGTGCCGGTGCTCTCACCACCGAACAAGAATCAGGACTGCTTCCAGGGTTGTCTTTTTAAGGATGCTTTGTCCAGTTCCAGAAAAGCACAGTCTTTTACCTTTGGGACATCTGCCCCCCCCATATTTTATATACCCCCTGGGGTCGAGGGGTACCCACACTGAATCTTCTTTGGCTCTGGGACATTTCTCCCCCTGGACTCAGTCTCTGTATCACACGGAAACATGGCTCTGTCCATGGCTACACAAAAGAGACAGAGAGAGAGAGTGCAGCCTGTGTTTGTGGCCGTTTTCTGGAAATTTAGTAAACATGCGCTGGCAGCAGGCAGCCCGGCTGAGGAGATGGGGGGGGTGCAGCCAGGAGTCCAGCCGCTCGGAGGAGTTTTAACCCTTCTTGGACAATGAAAACCTTACTGAACATTAACCTTTCCTAGACGAGTGATGAAGGTCTGGACCAGAGAGAGAGAGAGTGAGAGATGTTGAAAGAATGGAGAAGATGGAGTGGCATTTTAAGCTGGACTCTTTCGTGTAGCCATGGACAGAGCCATGTTTCCGTGTGATACAGAGACTGAGTCCAGGGGGAGAAATGTCCCAGAGCCAAAGAAGATTCAGTGTGGGGACCCCTCGGCCCCAGGGGGTATATAAAATATGGGGGGGACAGATGTCCCAAAGGTGTGAAGGTGAGATACTGTGCTTTTCTGGAACTGGACAAAGCATCCTTAAAAAGACAACCCTGGAAGCAGTCCTGATCCCTGTTCGGTGGTGAGAGCACCGGAACAAGGACGGAAAAGGCCACCATGACACATGGAAGGACTCCCTCTCCTCTTGAGGAACTGAAAGTTGAGCATTCTAAAGGGTGGTGCTGGACCTAGAACTGGTGATTTTGGAAGATGTATTGGGAATTTAGGGGGGAGGAGGAGGAGAGTGTTTTTGTGAGGTTTTCATTTTCCTTGTGTTTCCTTTTTTTTCTTTTGTGTGTAGTTTAGTAATTGTTTTTGTAGTTTAGTTAATAAACTTTTCTTTTTTTCAAGTGAGAGCCTGCTTTGTTTATTCCTGGTCAAAATCTCACAGCAGACACCAGAGAAGGTGTATTTTCATGGGGGCATTTGGCCTTGTGCCAGTGTCAAACCATGACAATGAGGTTATTACTCTGACAATTGGAAGGAGAGTTCCAATAGAACTTCGCAATTTAAGGCATTTTCTTGTATTCCAATTGAATTCTTGGAGAACAAGTTTAGGGGAATTATGTGCAAATGAGACATTAAAAGTTGTCTTTTTAAATTATTTTTTTTCAAAACCCAGTATCTGTGAAGCTTTAACAGTGACACAGGTGTTGTTTAAAAAACTAAGACGTAATTATCTGGGATTTGGAGAGTTACTGATGATTCTCAGCGAGAATGAGAAGCAATTTGGTCGTTCTCTGTTAATGTGTGAAGTGATTTATAAGGGGAGCAGTAATGAATGTTGTCACTTCTAAATAAAACAAAGCACTTGTAAAGAACATTGATCTGTCCTTTTTTTTTCCCCAGAACTTAGATGGATGAAGATTGCAACATCAGCAAGTTTAACAAAGTTAACTCTGCCAGCTACAAACCATTCTTCAAAGCTATTTCTCTCATTCTACAGAAACCAGACTTTTTTTTTCTTTTTGATTCATAATATATTTCAATTTTGATGCACCTAAAGGCAAGTGCATATTCAAATAAAGCAAAATAAACTGGGAATTAACATTATCAATTTTTAATATTTATATCCTCTTACTCAAGATGACAACCAGACTCTAATTTTTATTCCTTTTTTTAATAAAGAACACCACCCCAGTGATTAGAGGAAAATTAAGAAGTTTATAACCACAAGCTCTGCAATTTCAGCCAAATTATTCTGCTGGCACCTCTTCATTACCTGTGGATTCATTATCCTGTTTAATGTGGCAAAAAACTTCTCATAGGATCACAGAGTATCCTGCAGGGCTTCTCTCAGTGTAACCCTCTATTTATTTATTGTTGATGCCTCTTTGCCATCCAAAAATGTTTGAATAATGGAAGTAACAGGGTTTTTTTAGTAAATGATGTATTCTTGGTTTAAAAAGGTAGAACAAATTGGAGGTATTGCAAAGATAATCAATGAACAAATATGCTCATGAGACACAGAAATTAATTAAAAATAAAATGTGTTAAATATGTGTTAAATATATCGACTACTTTACCTATTATGAAAGATCAAACCTAATGACATTTGCTTACTAATCTTTCATTTTTCAACTAAACACGGGCAAAATATATTGGATCAATATCTTATTCCCTAACTCATGATCTTAGGGAGAAAATAAATTCTTTGGTTTCTACAAGGAGACATCCCAGATGCACTTCCCAGGAAAAGAGTTCAGGTGTCTGAGAAGTCTGGGAGGATAAAAGAACAAAGAATTTGTAGGTTCCAGCTCTTTTTGGTTTTTTCCTACTAAATATTCCCTTCCTTCTCCCTGGGAACAGTATGGTGATATCCAACTCTCTTTTGCTGTGGGACAATGGTGGGCACAGCAGATAAATCATTCCAAGGAGTACAGAAACAAGTAAATTATTTGGATCATCACACCTGAGTCTTGATCCTGTGCCATGGCCAATCATGAAGAGGTTGGAACTACTCCATATCCAAACAAATTGAGAATTTTATCCAAATAAACAGCACAACAGCACTTTCACAGAGAGCTGAAAGTCATCCAGAGAAAAAGCAAAGAAACTGCAGTAATTTCTCCAGCTGTCAAAAGGCACTTGACAGAATTAACCAAAATTAATGTGGATATCTCCAGTTTCTGAGTAAATGTGGCTTTAGTTCTCATTCTGCTTTCATAACTGGAACAAGATGCGGTGAAATTGTCTGGATGCCTCCATGTTGGAAATAAATTAGTTCCCCTTCATAGTCTCTTAAGAAGAGGGACTTAGCAAGGCCTTCTGTTATCTGCTTGTTTACTGAGGCTCTGCAATTATAACCAGGAAAATAGGACTTGCCAAGTAGCGAGAATACAAATGGAAAATTTAATCTCTGAGGGCCTGCCTTTGTGCACAGACAATAATTCAGCTGTACACACCTATTTGCATTTATTTCATCAGGTTGGAACATCAGAGCTCTACCACAACATAAGCTAACGTGGTTGGGACTGAAAGAAGCGCCATGAGAGGAAGGTTTCAGATTCTCAGGTGGCTGGGATCATTTGAGATAATGTAATTCTGCTCAGGGTCCTCCTCGAGGGGTTCACAAGCACCAGTTTGACTGAAATGCACAGGGATTTTCCTCCAAAAAGAGGCATCAGGGTTGATGAAGATGAATTGGTGCAAAGGAATGATGGAAGCATGGATTGGTGTTGGGATAAGTTGGCCAGTGCTCTGTCACAGACATTTTTTCATAAAATCCTTTCTTTGGGATTTTTCCTCTTCTGGGAAGCTGGGGCCCTAGAAGAAGAATGTAAACAATTGATATCAGCTGCTGTGGAATGTAGCAGGTGCACCTGTGATTGGCTCATGTTCCATGTTTACAATTAAGGGCCAATCACAGGAGCAGGCTCGGAGACAGAGTCCCTGGACACAGAATTTTGTTATTCATTCTTTCCTATTCTATTCTTAGCTTAGCAAGCTTCTGCAACTCTTCTCTCTATTCCTTTTAGTATAGTTGTAATGTATTATATATCATAAATCAATAAATCCAGCCTTCTGATCATGAACCAAGATTCTCGTCCATCTCTCTCACCCTGAGGAACCCTCGCAAGTCACTGCAATAGTCCTCAAATCCAGACTGACCATGAGGTCTCCACGAGCAAATATGAGATAGAAGAGCTTTAACCAAATCTACCTCCACGTGCTTCTCCCCACCTCAAAATCCTTATTTTCCATGTCAGATGGGAATGACCTTTATGGGAACATTCCTCATCAGGCCTCCAACCCTTCTTCCTTTTATTTTTTATTTTTCATATTTGTATCCTCATTTCCCTCACCTCAAAATCTTAAGGACATTGGATTATCTTCTAGTAACTCCAATATTATTTTGCTCTCTCTCCCCCCTTAACCACACTGACCTCTCAGTTCATTTCACTGAGCCTGTTGGAACTGATCTCCCTGCAAATCCTTCTCTCTGCATTCCCTCCTACCTTTTAGCTTTCCTGGGGTTCTCATCCCATAAACACCAAAAATTCCCATCAGCATATGGAACAGCACTATCATCTCCCCTGAACTCAAAATAAGGAATAGTTATTATCCATCCAAAGGCATGAAATACACTTTGCACTCAGGAGCTTTAATTTTGAAGCTCCTTAGACTCACTTTGTTTCCCTGAAATTATCTTGATTTATGAACACAAGGTGTACCCACCATGGGGAAACAGGTATCTCACATATCACTTCTCATACGCTTAACTGTGGGGTTTTTTTTGTTCCAAAAGACCCCAAATTTCTATATTTACTTCCTTGTTTTCTTTATTCATTTGTCTTTAGGGAAAGCAACAAATAATACTCTGCTCTGGGAAGGTAATAACTTCAGGACAGTCTCTTGAGTATTCATATTCTTCAGAAAGTAAAATAATTTTTCACATAGTTAATAAAAAAAGGAAGTTAGAGGTCAAGAGTCAAGCATCCATTGATGTTCTAATATTCTATTTCTTTATTGCCTTTGTTTGCAGTGAGAGAACAAAATTACAGTGACTGCAATTTTTTAAAATAAAATTGGAATATAGTGTTGGTAGATTGATGACTTTCGGCACTCAAAATCCTTGAAAAAGCTCTCAAATATAAAAAGCTGAAAGGAGACCCTCTTCTATTAAAGTCAAAATAAACTATAGTGATGGCTTCCCAAGTCCAGAATTTCAGTGCATTCTAAGTGTTCTTCAAACAGATTTGATGATGCACTTCAAACCTGGACTCTGATAGAAAGAAAAGTCTTGTCTCTTGTCCATCTTCTCTCCAAAACTCGGCACTCAAAGTCCTTGAAGAAGCCCTCAAAAAATTCTGAAAGGAGACCCTCTTCTATTAAAGTCAAACTAAATTTCAGTGATGGTTTCCCAAGTCCAGAATTTCAGTGTATTCGAAATTCAAACAGATTTGATGACGCACTTCAAGCCTTGACTTGGACAGAAAGAAAAGTCTTGCCTCTTGTCCATGTTCCCTCCATGACTCCAGAGTTTCTTTTGGTGATTTTATGCCTTTTCACTGGTCTTCCCCCAAAATATGAAGGATTCAGTCCTAAAAACTCCATCAGAGTATTTTTGTCTTCTTTCTCACTTCTTTCCACCACTCCTTTCAATGAATTCTTGTGCTGGTCACTTCTGCAGTGCTGCTGACAGAGTGGGGGACTCTGACCACGTAATCACCTGCACAGCTGAGGTGTTGGCTCCCTTGTTCACTCCTAAATTTAATTAGCTTTTACCTCAAGGAATATCTTCAGCATTTGTGCTTGGAATTCTGATTCGTTGAGTGGGATTTCAGTTCTCTGGAATTTTCTACATAGGTCTGAACAGGAGTGTTGTGGTTTAAACCCAACTTGGAGCTCAACACCACACAGCTGCTCACTTCTGATCCCAACATGATGTAGGGAAAATAAATGGGAGGGTAAAAATGAGAAAACTCACAGGTTGATATACGAACATTTTAATAATTCAAATAAAATAATATTTGTGACAGAAAATAACAACAATAATAACAACAACCATAACCATAGCAACAATAACCATAATCATACTCTGAATAAAATATAATGGAAAGGGGAATAATTTTTAAAGCAGAGCGAGCACAATAAACCTGCAGAAAAACAAATGATGCAAACGCAAAACAATTTTTCATGACCAACCAAGCAATGCCCAAGCAGTCCCCAAGCAGCCATCCCTGGCCAAATTTCCCATTAGTTTATATGTTGAGCATGATGCCCTTGGGACAGTTGGAATCAGAAAAGAAAATACCTTGACTCTGTGCAAGTGCTGCTTAGAAATAACTAAAATGTCACTGAATTATCAATCCTGTTTTCAGTACATTTCCAAAATTTAGGCTCATATTAGCAAGCATGAAAAAAATTAATGCTGCTCCAAAAAAAATCAGCACATGGGGTTTTTACTGTGAAGGGGACAGGAAGGGTATCTTGTTCCCTAGAAGTCTTAATTCCTTAGAAGTCTTAATTCCTTAACATCCCCACTGGGACAGACAAGAACAGAAGTTGGCTGCCATCATAATGGGGTTAAATTAACAGGCATTCGTGGCTTTTTAATGTTTTTCTCCCTTGTGTCATTGCAGAAATCCCTCCTGACTTCATGGAATCTTTTCACAGAATTCACCACAATAAATACTGGCTACAGAAATACATCATTCACAACACCAGGTTAGATTTGATTTACTTCCTGGAACCAAATTCCTTACCAGTTCCCAGGGAGCTGCAGTCATTCAGGGGAACATTCCTTTTCCATAAAAAACCTGCCAGGACTTTCAAAAATCCAGCCTGTCCAGTACAGTCCCAAAGGCATTTCTGGGGACTGCTCAGTGTCCTGAATTTCCAGGAAAGTCATTAAGCTGGAACATTGTAAGTTGCTAATAAATTTTAAGTTCTATGCCCTGTAAATAGAATCCAAGAGAAAATTAGGATCCTCTTGCAGTGACTTAATATAGGCACTGTCCCACTGCAGTAAATCTCCTCTATGTGCAGTGATTAGAGCTGTGATTTAGGATCATTTCAGACACCTACAGTAAATGATAAGGCTTTTCAGTGGTTATTACATCGTCATATATCCTGTAGCCTTCCCACTCAATTCTGTTTTGGGGATTGATTTTAGGGGACCTACAGGAGATTGTGTGGAATGGTTGACACTCTCCTTTTCCTGGATCTGTGTCACAGACACATCTACAAAGGCTGCCAGGCTTCCTGCCCAAACAAAGCAGCAAGTCCCCTTCAGGAAAGCATCCAGAAGCTGCTGGCAAGATAAACTCGGCTCCAGACAATTGGCTCCAAGCAGTTATGGATGTGAACCGCGTCTAATTCTGGTGCCCTTCATCCAAAGCAATCCTTCAGTGCCATCCCAGAAAGATTTGTGCATTCCAACACTTTTACTTCCAACGTATAAATGTGTGAATCAAGGAATGAAATGTGCCCTTGTTGCCATTCTGTAGAGAGGGAGCTCTGGGGTGTTACAATGTGGGATTCACGTTCTCTGAACCTGAGAGAAGCAGAGAAAAGAATGATCAAAACAATTCTTATCTCATTTGCTGTGCCCGTGTCGTGCCAAAGTGGAATGCATTGTGGAAGATTGTTTACCTGAAGGGAATTCGTATTTGGATTCTGGTTTAAGTGTTTTGATTCATTGGCCAACAAATCCAGGTGTGTGCGTGGGGACTGTCACTGACAGTCAGGAGATGCTGTGCAGTTGAGTTGGGTGCTTGTGCAGATTCAGATTCATTTAGATGTAGTGTAATAGAGTATAGAATAATATAGTATAAAAAGTAATTAATTAGCCTTCTGATAAGATGGGGTACTCCTCATCATTTCTCCTTGCCACGGGGGTTGCTTTGATTTCCAATATTAAAACTCTGTCCCCTCACATGAGCAAAGAAACCTCCAGTAATTCCATTTCTGGCTCTCCAAACCATCTCTGCCTCTCCCCACCTTCATCCTCACTCAAATATGGAATCACAGAATCACTGAGGTTGGGAAAATCCTCCAAGACCATTGAGTCCAAACTGTGCCAAATCCCCAACTTGTCCCCAGCCCAGAGCACTCAGTGCCACCTCCAGGTGACACCTCCAGGGATGGGGACTCCAAACCTCCCTGAGCAGCCCCTGCCAAGGTCTGAGTGCCCTTTCCATGGGGAAATTCCTGCTGGTGTCCAACCTGATCCTCTCCTGGAGCTAATTGAGGCTGTTCCCTCTCCTCCTGTCCCTGTGAGCAGAACCTAATCCTAACCTGGCTGTCCCCTCCTATCAGGTTCTGTGCAAACCCAGGGCACTGGGAATATTTCTGTGTCTGCTCTGGGGTGCCCTGACCCCCAGGGCAGCACTGACTCTGACCCTCACTCATGGAGAAAGTTTCCTAAACTCTAATATAGACTGGAATCCATAAAAGTGTGCAATAGATCATAGAGAGCAGTGTAGGTGTGTCACTGGGTGAGAAATTGAGGGTTTGGGGTTTTTAGTGTGTTGTGGATGGCAGCAAGATGGAGGGCACAGGGTGTCATCCTGGGTTTCTTCCTCATGCTGCTTCTTCCTCCTTCTCCATGGGTTTGGGTGGCATTTTGTAATTGGGCAGAAAAGTCCCCATGGCAGCTCTGTGGGATCAGTTATTGGGTTAAAAGGGAAAATAATCCAGGTGTCAGTTCTTAATGGGATAGTTTAGTCTGAAAAGGCCTTGGAACAAGAGATTGTTGGCCATTTTGTGCCTTCTGATGAAAAGCTGCTGAACTCCCAGCAGTGAGACTGTTTTACTGATAAGAAATAATAAACACCTGACTCTGATCATGAAATAACATCTCAAGTGCCTTCAATCCAGACCCAGAGAAACTCATGACTGGTACCCTCACAAGGTTCTGCACAAAACCAAACTCAGAATCAACAAATTCCTTCCTGTGCTGCCAAAAACTTGCAAACTTTTGTGTAAAGACCAAAAGTGAGATGAACAATTTGTCTGAAATTGATTCCCTGCTTTGTGTCAACAATACTAATAAAGCAAATTTTGTGTGTTTTCCCTGGAAGATGCAATAATAGAATTAAGAGGACCATGTCTAAATGCAAGCTATCTTTTTATGAAAATATTTTTCTCTTTGTTCTCTATCAGCTGCTGAAAAAAATGCAGTTGAAATTTGGGGTTTTTGTTTGTTTGTTTGTTTTTTTGATTACTGTGTTCTGGAATAGAAAGTATTTAAAAATTCATATTAAATAAGATAGTTAGAACTGCCGAATTTAAAAATAAAGGGAAATGTAGGTGTTGAAATAAGAACACAGCGAATATTCAGGTATTTTTTTCTTTGATAGATTGATTTAAATTCTAATTAGGAAACAAAAATAATGGCTTTTGGGTGCTCTTTTTCAAAAAGAAGTTTCTACACTTTTTCAGCTCTGTAAGTCACTACTTCTTTAGGAATTAAAAGAAACAGATTTTTAGAGAAACAAAACTGTGAGGCAGCTACACATAATTTCAGGTTAAATTGCCTTCAGCCTGTCTTCTATCACAGCTGCTTTTAGTGCTTGTTGGGATGTGGAAATGTCTCTGTAGTGGCTAAAAATAAAGCACACTCCAGCAGGGATGGAATGAAAAGCCATTTTTTGTCTATGTTTAAAGTGCTCTGCACTTCACACACTTAAGTCAGAGCTGAGAGTTTATTAGGTGGAAAGAGAAACCTCTTTTTTTTTTTTTTTTTTTTTTGAACTTCTAGGAGCAAAATGGTTTTTTAGCAAGAAAAAGAAATGCAATTTTAGGTTTTAAATACAACAAAAACTCTACAACATTTTCAATTATTGCAATGTTCAAAGCATTATTTATTTAATGTCAGGCATAAAATAATAAACAATGGGTATAGAACATATATACACTATATACCTTTTAAAATAGGACCGAAAGGTAACAGTAAGAATAAAACATAAATATTTTGACGTTGGAGGCGCTCTTGATCCAAAATTTACCTTGCCTTTACATTTTCTTCTTGCCTTTCACTTCTCAAGTCTGTGTAGGTCCATGAAGTGTTTGGCCTTGAGTCAAGTTTTTTGTTGGTTTTTTTGCAGGAAAAGTGTTTTACTGGATCATTTCCATGGATTTCAGCACCTGGTTTTGATGGAAAAAGTAAATTGTCCTCTGGTTGAGTATTTATTTATTCAGGTGTGTGTCTGGAGAAAGTTCTAACTTGTTTCTTCCCTTCTTTAGATGGTCTGTACAATATATCACAGTTTTTCAGACTAAGTCAGAAAATTCTACATTCAGAGCTTTTATTTATATTTATTATACTCAAATTCCATGGAGCCAAACTTTGCGAGACATTGATTAGAAAATTTTATTAACAGACAAAATGTCTAAAACTGTAACAGAAAGTATTTCATTCTTCAAAATTGACAACCTTGGCTTTTGAAGGGGTATTTATCCTTTTCTCTGACCACATACAACAGTTATTTTAAATGGCCAGAGCATATAATTTTTCAGTTCACTGAATTAAGGTAAAAATCAGTTTACGTCCATTATGTAAGCATTTCTTCTAATGCTGATTTCAATATTGGTCGTGGGTTGTGTTTTCTCCTGGGGGGAGGCATTTTAAAAGAATTTTCTTTGCTTAGTGTTTTGAGGTTTCTTTAAATATTTCGGTTTTTTTCCCTTTTTGAAGGTTGGAAATTTTTTTTTTCTTTTATCAAGGTTATTTTTTTCACAATGCTAAAACATCATAAGCCATATAATGCATGGAATACAGTATGGTGGTGTTGTCAGCCAGCCAAGGGGAATGCAGAGAACAGCACCTCAGTTTTTAAACTTCCCACTTTTATTTTGGATTTCTGAAGTTCCCAGTATGATTTATTTCACTATTTCCTGTGTCTTTCCTATGCCAAAAGTGTCTATTTATGGAAGAGCAAAAAGTGAGTGGCTTTCATAGTTTATCAAATGGCAAAAAATCCATTTTGCAGGGATAGGACGAGGAATAATAGATAGAAATGAAAATAAATTTATGGAATTTAGGTCAGATATTGGGAAAAAATGGTACCCTGTGAGGGTGCTGAGCCCTGGCACAGGTGCCCAGAGAAGCTGTGGCTGCCCCTGGATCCCTGGAAGTGCCCAAGGCCAGCTTGGATAGGGCTTGGAGCAACCTGGATGTAAAATTTTAAAATAAATTTATGCTAAAGGAACTTCATCCTTTCATGTTTTTACTTGAGTGGAAACTGATCAAAATCACATCCAGAGCTTGAATTTTTAATAATCACATACAGATCTACAAAATCAGAACAGACATTTAAAGAAGTCAACAGTGTCAACAAGAATCATCGTTACTGGAAGTCAAGCTCATGATTTTTTCAATATATTTTGTTTCATTTTAAGCTTTTCTCAGTCATTAGGTTTTCCTTTTGATTACATCATTGGCTGAGAATATTAAAGTGAATAACCAAACACATTTAGAACCTTTTCCCACAGGGACATGACAATGCAAGTTTGCTGCAATACAATAAAACCAAACATCTGCCTCTGTTTTTTGTTTGTTTTAAAGAATGCTGATAATCATTGCTGGAATACAGTCGCAGAGGACTGGAAAAATACTTCAAATAGTTGAAAATTTGGTATGGGATAATTGGTGATAACACTGCTTCCCAAACTAGATACATCTTTCTCATTATTAATTTTCTTTTCAGTGTCACACTGCAATTTTTACCCTTTGTTTGGAAAAAAAAATCCTGTTGAAGGTTTTTTCTCTCATTGTTGATTGGGATTCATCCCACTCAGCTACAGAGACCTGAAAGCCTGTGGGTGTTGGAAAGTTTGGCTTTTCCAGAGTGGTGATTCCAGGTATGATTTCCAATGGAATCAGACAGAATTGCTGAGCCTGGCAGGGATTTGTGGTGGACATTTAGTCCTGATCTACTGCCCTGCATAGATCAGAGCCTCAACTAGAGCAGGACTTTTCTGAAAAATTTCTTCACCTTTTCTGAAAAATTTCTTCGCACAGGATTTTTCTTCTGTGAAGCTGAGGAGCTCAGAGAAAAAAGGAAAACAATTCTTATCTCATTTGCTTGTCCTCTCTTTTGCTGCTTTGGAATGCGTTTGGACATTGTTTACCCACAGGTGATTGTTTCATTGGATTCTGGTGTTAGTTGCTTTCTTAATTAAATAATTTATCCTTAAAAAGCCTTATAAAATACAGGACCATTTTTAATTCATTAAAATAAAATTTATTAAAATAAAATACTGTAAAACTCACATTTTATAAAACTATAATATAAATAAAAATGAATAAACATTCAAGTCCAAACAAAAAACACCATCTCACACATTTAATCCCAACCCTAACAAAAAAAACCCCAACCAAACCAAAACAAAACAATACAAAAAACCCACTTAAAAATTAAAACTCCACAAGGCTGGATGGGGCTTGGAGCAGCCTGGGATAGTGGAAGGTGTCCCATGACAGGGGGCTGGAATGAGATGAGTTTTCAAGTCCCTTCCAGCCCAAACCATCATCCCCAAGGACTCCAAGGGGAATTTTCTGCCAAGTTACTTTCCAACCTGTTGGCCCCTTGTGCATCCTTCTGCGTGGAATTATTCCTCTTCAAGGACTAAAATGAAATATAAAACTCACTTAGATTTAACACTGAAATATTAAGATGCTGCTGCATGAATCACTCTCGTGGCAATGTACCTGCATCTAATTCCTCTGGGCTTTAATGCATTCCAACAGGAAGCAAGTGCTTATACACCTTTCAAGGGCTGGAACTAATCAGTCTGCTAAAAATCATAGAGAATATGTATGAAGGTAAAAAAACCCCAGTAATTAATCCTTTTTCTGTTTCTCAGAATTACTAGAATCTTCAGAGCTTCCAGATCTGGTCCATTTTAAATAACCTCAGCCTGACTTTTGATGCTGCTGTTTGCTTCAAGCTCCTTTAATCTTTGAAGAAAACTGTTCCAGTCTGAAAATTGAATGGATCATCACTGAATTAAAATCTAAGGAGGGACATGAAGCTCTGCTAGTCTGACTCTCCCTCCCACTGCCTTCATTATTTAATGCAACACTTGAGAAGTCGCCTAAACTCATGGGAAATTACAAATCCCCTCAGTGCATCGAACAGAAGGAACAATTCTATTTCCAGGGCCCTTTTTTGATCAGAACCCTTTGTTCCATGCAAACAGGTGTGTGCTTAAGTCATTTTGCTTTTCAGAGTGCAGACATTCACCCCTTTAGTTTATTCTTCACAACTGAACGGGTTTCACCTCCAGCAGGAAATTTGAGACCTTCTCAGTGAAAAGGAGAGCTTTGTTCCTAACAGCACATCGAACACCAAAGCTGCTCAGAAGGAGAAAGTGTTGCACAAGACTGGGATGGAGAATCGCAGGCGAAGGCTCTCCCTCTTTTCAGGTGTTTTCTTTGTGGGGTCTGAGCCAGCATTTGACACCTTTGGCAAACTGAGTGGAACTTTCTCCTTGAGTAATCCTACAGAAACCAAAGGAACTCTCTGTGGAAGGTGTTCTGCTCCCAGAGAGCAGAGACAAAGATATTTTGATCTGTGAAAGATTTAAATTTCGATCTGGGCAAGAGCATGTCATGCTGCACAGGATTTGGGCAGACAGGTGGATTAAAAGGCATGTGATAGAGTGAGGGACAGATCCTTTATCTGACACCCCTTGGGACTCATTCTCCTCTTTGACAGAGTCTGTGTTTTCCATTCTGTGGCCTTCAGCTGCCATCAAATGTTGTATCTGATGGTGTTCACCCTTGTGTGGGGTGATGCCACTCTACTGTCCCATCCAGGAGTGTGCAAAGCAGGTTTCTTCTCACATTTGAGGCTTGGTAGTTCCTTTATCTAGTAGGTCAATTTATTATCACTGCAATAAGGTAAAACAATGCTGCGAGAGTCAGAGCAGTCGCTGTCCCCTGTGTGCCAGGGGGTGTCCCAGCCCCATCCCAGGGGGGCTCAGCCCTCCTGCAGTGCCAGCTGTGGCTCTGCTGCAGCAGGGATCCTGCACAAGGGGGGAGTTTTCCTCTGCAGCTCCAGGGCTGCTGCAGATGGGCCTGGGCTCCCTCTGGCCATGCAGGGCAGCAGAAAGCTGCTCCTCTGGCAGTGCAGGGGGCAAAGGCTGCTGTGCTGGGCCAGGCTCAGATTGGATCCAGGTAGGAATGCTTGGCTCCTCCCCTGGGCGGAGCATCTCCCCATGGGATGCTGGGATTGGCTCAGCCCTGCAGGGACACTCAGTGGCCGTGGACAGCAGAGATCTCCTGCAGGGAGGGTTGGCTGGGGGAGAGAGAAAGAAAAAACTGCCCCATGGACAGCAGAGAACTGCCCCAGCTCTGACAGACAGGAAATAAACTAAACAGATTACCTTGCAATCTAGGACAAAACTTTGTCTCTGAATGGCCTTGCTTTGACACAGTGGGACAGAGGAAGTTGTATTTTAAATTTTAAATGGGGTTTTTAAGGCTGAAGAGGGGAATGGAAGCAAAACCCCAAAGCCCAGGTGTGTGTGCAGGTGCCTCTCAGGAAAATGTCACCTCCCTCTCCTGGGTTCACAGTGACTTCAGAGGTTTAAGAGAGGGAAAACAAATGTTTGACAGCCTCCAACTCCACGGATCAAAGATGCAATAAATATTGTTTTACAGTGATATTTTTAGGCTAAATGAAAATAGGTGGGAGTCAGTGCTGGCAGAGGAATATTTGCTTGCAAAGGTGATTGATACTGAGTTTAATTAAAATAGATCCTCCCACGCAAGTCCCTCCTCTCCCATTGAAACCTTTCTAGAAATTACTATTTATTGTTTATATACAGAGGTTATATAAGCTCATTCTTGGCCTGATCAACAGCAGGTTTGACCTTGGCTTTGAAAGAAATGGGTTGTAGAGTTAATAAATTTTATCATTTTCCATTTCATTCCTTGCTCATAGAAAAGTTTGTTTACTTTCTCCTTTCTATTTCTCCTCAATCATCCATGTAATGTCTTACTTTGTTTTGTTCTACTTTATTTTCCTTCTATAGCACTCTTATTTCTTTCCTTATCTTCTTCAATTTAATATATGCTCTGTCAGTGTTTGCTCCACAGCTCAGTATATTTTACATTATCTGAATTAGATTTCATTTCTATCTATAACATTGATCTTGCATTTAAATTGTTCCTGTTTTCCTTCATCTGGATACTCCTAATTCCTGAAACTTTCATCCATTAGCTTGAAATATACATTTTTCAATACCGTAGTCATAGTTATTTATAAAAATATCCAAAAAACCTGCAGACAGAGAGCAGATCTTTCCATAAATCAGCGACCCAGATTTGCTCTGAGCTGTTTTTAGATGGAGCACATTTACTGTGACAACCCTTAATTTATATTGGGAAAGATGAAAATGTAACAAGAACTGGTACTGGAAAAAATTATACTTAAACATCTTTCTCTTGTGTTTAGAAAGGTCCTTCACCCAGAAACAACAAGAAAACACAGTTGTAGGACCATTAAAAAACTCAAACAAATATAGATTTATCACCTCAAAACCTCTTTTTCCACTACAACTTATTATTTTCCTCACTTTTTTTTCTGCTCTTAATGCACCTTGACTGGCAGGACTTTCCCTGGATCATGGCCTATCAAGACTGAGGACTTTTGGGAAAAGGGAAAGTTCAGTTTGAACTATCAAGAATAACGGGGCCAGAACAACCCCTGCCAGGCATTGTTCTACACTAAAATATTTCCATTTTTCTGTAAACAGCAGGATGTTTCTGATAATTGTATTTTCCCTGCAGTTTGGCTGTGCAAAGGCAGCTCTCCCTGTTTGCCTGCTGCTCATTTGTGAGGTGGGAGCTGGGCAAAATTTCTACTCTGGCTTTTGCAGCAGCGACATTTGAGCTGGGCTTAAACCTGGGCTTAGAAACGGGGCTGGGTTTGATCTGTCTCATTATTTTTGTGATTCCTCCTTACACAGTGTGGGGGCATCCAGAAGAATTCCCACATTTCAAAAAGAAGACAGAAATATTTCCCCTTTTAGGATGTGTAGAAATATTTTCCCTTTTAGGATGTGTAATCAATTTAAGTTAATTGTCTATAAATGTTCTTCAGCTGTGGCATGAGGGGTGTTAAGTCAAGTCAAAATAGCAGAATCACTGTTGTCAAACATTGTGCAGCACACAGCTGATATTTCACCACAATTTTCAGTGAAATTAGGAAGAAATTACCCTCACAATAAGGAATTTAGTCCCCATATTTAATCTAAATCTACTCTTTTATCTTAGGGCCTTTTCCCCTTGTGTAAAATCCCTCTCCTTTTCCACAGGTCATGGTTGGGAGAAGTTTAAATTCCCATTGAATTTTGGATATCTTTCAATTCTTTAAATTTAGTGGTTTTTAACAAGGCAAGGCACATTCCATATATATAGATATGTGTATGTATATATATGTATATATATATATAAACACACACATATATGTATATATATATACACATGTATGCATATCCCCAAAATTCAGCTGCTTATTTTATTCCCAGTGAATTAATTCTGGTTTTCTCTGATTTGGAGGGGTGAAAAATAGGAAAATAGATAAAAATAGGAAACTTCTCAACCATCCAGTTCAAACCCTGTTTGTCGCAGCCTTGGTACTTCATAATTCCCTTCAAAAATTTATTGTTCTGTGCTTTGAATGCAGCTGGCCTTTGTTCCCCTCCTCTTCTTGAGAGGCATTCACAAAGCCCTGAAAACCATAAATCCTGTAATTTCCATTCTATATGCTTTTATATTCCATTTCTACCTTTTTTATCCTGACCCTCAATGGCTTTTCATTTAAATCTCTCTCCTCCTGCTTTCACCCAGCCTATTCCCTCTCAGGCTTCATTTTTCAAGGCTGAAAGCTTTCTCTGACTCCTGGAGAGTTTCCCATTCCCCTGGCCAGCCTGGACATCTCTGTTTTTCCAGCCTGGCCTTTCAGGTTCAGTTGAAAAGTCCATGAGAACAGGTAAATATTCCTGATTATAGGAATTTCACAGCAATGGTTATTTTTCACTCTGCTTTTGGCTCTGAATAATGAATTTACTTTTAATTGTGGTGGGAATACTGGGATAAGAGTGCTGGACTAGATTTAGGGATGGAGCTGATGCCTGATGTGTGATGAAGATTAACAGTGGCTAAAAAACATTTACCATTATATGGTTATTCTCAATAAATCATTTGGTGAAGTTATGCCAGGCCCATTGCCAATGTGAAAGGGTTTAAATGAGGGAAAAGACAGAAAATGCTGCCAAACCCAGAGATCTTTCACCATAATTTGTTCATATCTTGCATCCAGGAACATGAACTGGCATTTTCAGCTGCCAAGGCATTCAGGGATGCTGCAACTCAAATTTATCCGGCTTTTCTCCTGGACACCTGTGTAATATCCAGAGTAATTCCAAGAGACATGTTTATTATTGCAAATACTGGCATGTGCTAAGAGATTTTCTGATCCAGGCATTTGATCTGTTTGTTTTACACAACAGAATTTTTCTATGAAGATGATGTTGAGAAAGAAAATTTGCTGTTGGCCTCTAGAATTGCACATGGAGCCTGGAAAACGCCTTCATCCAAACAAAACAAGAAAAGGCAAAAAAAGAAGCAAAACTTCAACATCAAATGTGCTGAAATTATCAGAGAATCATAGAATGCATCGTGTTGGGACAATAAAGAAAATATTTCCTGGTTCTCTCAGGCTTAGGTCTGAGTAGGAAACATGGTGTGTAATTCAGGTTAATGAATTAAAGGAAACAGAAGAAAAAAAGTAGGGAGAAAGAAAAGTCAGGCAGAAAACCTTTGTTTATCTCTTATGAGCTAAAACTATTACCAGCATGTCAGGCAAAAAAAGTATTATAATAATATATAATAAAAGTATTATTGTGTTATTATTTTGAGATGAAACATTCGGGTTCCAGTGCTGGGCAATATAAAATTTTCTACCCATGCTGAAATTGTAAAAATTATAGGATTTGGAAACCTGAGGTAAATAATCATAGAATCATTTCGGCTGGAATAGATTCTTTAGATTATTGAGTTAAACCATAAACTTCACACTGCCAGGTCCAGCAGTCTATATAAATAAAAGGTGCAATATACTCTTTTTACCTTACATCTTTTTATGTTTTAAATTCTCTTTTCTGTCACAGTTCTTCCCAAAAGTGAAGAGGGTTAAATACTGAGTTTGTGAAAAAGGGTTAAAATGTTTAATTTTATATTTGGCAGCTGTGATTGCAGAAATTGTTGTGAGTCAGGCCAGGCTGGGCACAGTGGGAATTCAGGTGGAGTTCCACAGTAAATAATTTCATTGGTGAATTTGGTGGCACAGTTTTGCATCCAGTGCTGAAGACTCTCAGCCTGCACACCTGGTGGCTCAGGTGCCTGCTTGAAATTAATGAGAAACTCAGTCTTTTCTAGGATGGTCCCAGGAGAGCTTTAGGCACCGTTTTAGAATGAGCTTAATTAGTCCATCACTATTGACTGATGGCCATGAGAACCAAGACTCAGCTTTTTTATGCAAATTTTTTTTTTTTATATTTTTATTCCTTGAACTGAATTACAATGACAAAGCAAAATTAAGTTTGTACAATGATTTAACTTCCTCAACTGATATTTTCCAGTTAAAAAAAAAAAAAATAAAATCATAGAATCACAGAATGGTTTGGGTTGGCAGGGACCTGAAAGCCCATCCTGCTCCAATCACTTGCCATGGGCAGGGACACCTCCCACTATCCCAGGCTGCTGAATTAATGGATAAAATTCCTTGTGCTGTATCTTCACTGTTTGGGATGCTGAGGTAGTCTCCAATCTGGGCATTATTTGGGCTTGGATTAAGTAGCATTGGAAGGGAAAATGAAAAGATCCTGTGTGCATTTCCAAGATTTATTTCAAATATTTTCCCATCCTACAGGGAACACTGCTTGAATTTCTAGCAAGATAAAATTTTAGCTATGTGGTCCAGTTTGGATTTTGAAAGTCTACAGAACAGAAATCAAATTCATGCAGAGATTAAAAATAAAAACTTCTCTTTTCCATTACAACACACCTCAGGGATATTACTGGACTTTGAATAACTCTTTTTCTTATTACTTTTTCTTATTTCTCTTTCCTGAACAAATAGTCTTAGCAAATCCTAGTTGTATGACATTAAGTAATATCAATTTTAATAGCAGCTTTATGTTCCCATTCTGCCAATGCACTCACTAAAAGATCATCTTTTTCTCTTCAAAACTTTCCAATGTAAACATTGGCTGAATTACCAGCATTTTTGAAGGCTGGTCTCTAATGAAAGAAAATGGAGATTAATTGCTAAGAATGACAAATTATTATAGACAGAAAAATGAGCAAAATCAGTCATTAGTGTGAGTGGCATTTTGCAAAGAGAAAATTCATCTTTCAGAACTCTGCAATGTCTGAATTAAAACTTTTTTGAGACTTGAAGCTGAGCCATAATTGCTCCGTTTTAAAGGTTGAATGCATACACAGTTCAGTGTGATAAAAATAAACTCGTTTGAAACACAGTTGTGAATAAATAAAATGAACAATAAAGAGCCCAGGAAGGCAAGATCTTTTCAGCTATATCAAAAATAGTAAAACCTTTTTGATTTACTGGAATACAGAGAATATAAATTTAAAGCTGGAGTAAAAGTTGAGGGAAATGAGAACACACCTTGACACCTGCAAAAAGGAACAATATTTGCTGAAGAAATTAAATCCCTGATCATTGCTGGAAGGTAACTTCTGTCTTTTTGACCAAGAGGTAAAGAAAATCACATTTAATGCCAGGTAAAGAGTGTGTGCACCAACAAACCACCTGCAGATAACATAGAATTGAAAATTCAAACCTAAATCCAGTCTATTTTATGATTTCTGCTTGATCCTGCATTTCTCATTTGGAAGTGTTGCTTGTAAACCATACAAATTGCTTTTGGGGTAGCTGTAACCATATTTGTCTTACTGAGAATCACAAATTCTTTGACACATTTGGAAAACCTCATTAGTTTAAAGAGCAAAAAGTAGCAAGAATCCCGTTTTGGATTTTTGTACTTACTGTTTGTAGAGCTTTGAAGAGTTCCCAGTTATACTTTCTATTTCTACTATCCCTTCCCCATAGTCTTTGTCCAGCTTGGTGTTATAACAGCTAAATTGTAAATTTCAATATGTATTTGTGTTAATAAGGGATTTTAAAAACTAATCTTGGGAGAAAAATTAAGATTATTTTTGTATTTTTTTCCTTTAAACATGCAATAAAAACCCTAAGAATTCCTTACTGTTGGAACTAGAAATGAGATAATCTTCAGAAATTCAAACCAGGACATGCAAATCTGGTGGCTGTGAAATACCTGCACAAAATGTGGCACAAATATTCATCTAAAGTCTTTTGGCTAAAGCAAGGACTGACTGCTGGTCTTGGAAAAGTGTTGGCTTTGGGGCTGAGCCACTTAGTGAACTGAGGTGGCAAATACAGACACAAAACATCTTTATATTTCTTCCACTGACATGAATTATAGTGACAAATGTAACCCCAGAGAGAACAAGATCCTTTTAGTTTTTCATTGACTTCATCAAGGACTAAGATTGGGCTTTCTTTCCTCACTGCTTTTATGAGTCCTTTGTCATTGTCAAACTTGCGATGCATTTTAGTCTTCCTCTATACTTCTGCTTTTCCTTTGGAACTTTGGGGCAAAACAATCAAAGAAAATAATTTTAAGAAAGGAACAGAAAGCAATAACACAGCAGATCTTTCCTTGTCTGGCAGTACATGAGTGACTATGAAGGAAAAAAAACTAAGAGTGAGGAAGAGCTTTTGTCTTGGGTTGGAAATGGGGGCATCTGTCAGAGCTGGGGCAGTTATCTCTGTCCATGGGGCAGTTTTTTCTTTCTCTCTCCCACAGCCAACCCTCCCTCCAGGAGATCTCTGCTGTCCATGGCCACTGAGTGTCCCTGCAGGGCTGATCCAATCCCAGCATCCCATGGGGAGATGCTCCGCCCAGGGGAGGAGCCAATCATTCCTGCCTGGATCCAATCTGAGCCTGGCACAGCACAGCAGCCTTTGCCCCCTGCATTGCCAGAGGAGCAGCTTTCTGCTGCCCTGCATGGCCAGAGGGAGCCCAGGCCCATCTGCAGCAGCCCTGGAGCTGCAGAGGAAAACTCCCCCCTTGTGCAGGATCCCTGCTGCAGCAGAGCCACAGCTGGCACTGCAGGAGGGCTGAGCCCCCCTGGGATGGGGCTGGGACACCCCCTGGCACACAGGGGGCAGGGACTGCTCTGACTCTGGCACTGTTCTGTATCACTGCATTTGTATTTTTAATTTTCCTATTAAAGAACTGTTCCCATATCTTTGCCTGAGAGCCCCTTAATTTAAAAAATACGAATAATTCAGACGGAGAGTATTACAGCGACAGGAGAGTATTTACATTTTCCATTTCAAGGGAGGCTCCTTCCTTCCTTAGCAGACACCTGCTTTTTCAAGCTAAGACAGTTTTCCTTCTACTACATTGTGGAGACTTATTTGTCATTGCTGTCTCTTGGGGATGGAAGGACAGGATCAGGGGCAGAACATATCCCTCATGGTAAACCTGTTTCCTGAGAACATTAGAACCCTTTGGATAAAACTTTTCATGCACTAGAGAGAACCAAAGGGGATAACTCAGTGGGTTTATCAGTCCTGGACTACTGAACTTCTTAATACTGAATTTTAAAGCTTCAGTCATGCCTCTGTCTTGTTCCTTGCTATTTCTTCATCTCCAAGTATTTCAAGTGTTTTTGTATCTTGTTTTCTTGCAGTCAAGAACAATCTGAAGAACACGTAAGATTATCAAAGATTTTGTTTCCCTTTTTCTTCCTTCTCCTTTACTTCCTCAGGCTGGTACTTCCTGAGGCATCCTGTGCTCTCAAATGAAAATCATATGAAAACTCACTGTTCTCTTTTCCTCTCAGAGAACTAAATGAGCAAAATAAGGAAATTAGGCATGTATTTAAAGCAGAAATCTTGAGATGTTATGAAGCTGACACAGGAACATCTGTCCCACAGCAGCTGTGGCTGCCCCTGGATCCCTGGCAGTGTCCAAGGCCAGGCTGGACAGGGCTTGGATCACCCTGGGATGGTGGAAGGTGTCCCTGTCTATGGGTTGGAACTGGATGGATCTTGAAGATCCTTCCAACCCAAACCATTCTGTGATTAAATGATTCCAAAAGTGAAATTAATGTGCTCCTACCACTAAGGTCCCATCCCTGGGACTAGACTGGATTTAATTTGACGCCACCCCCATGGTGCAGAGTTTATTTGTTGAATTCTCATCACAACTATTTCTGTTTCCATAACCACTTCACTGATCTGTGCACCTCACTAACAGAGATTGACACATTGGTTCTTGAGCATGGGAATTGTTTGAGGATGCTGTTTGGACCAGGAGGAAGACTCATCAAGGATAATAATATCTGAGGACCTCGCAATGTTTTTACTTGGAGCAATGCATTCATATTTTATTTCCACCTCTTATTACATGGGCAACACTACCTTTAAAATGAAAACAAATTCATCACAAAATAGGAATGCAAAATCAGTCAACTTCTTTAGCTTGCGCTGCTGTTCAGCAATTTCCTTCTATGTTTATTCAAAACTTTCCCAGTTCCATCTTAATTTCCAGGTGATATTAGCATGCAGCTCAGGGTTGTCAGGAGACAGCAGTGGGTCAGTCCCAAGTGCCACAGTGTCTGGGACTCAGATTCAGTGGAGATGTGGATTTCTCTGAGCTCAGCTGTGATTCTGCACTCTGGAATGGTGAGAAAAAAACATTTTCTGTATTAAAGACCACTGGGATTTCAGCTATTGCTTGGAGCTATGAAAATGAAATTTTTCTTTAGTGACAATTGTGGTGCAGCTGTATCAGGATTGTGTCTGTTCTTACAATTAAGCCATGAAGTCCCTGGCTGTTTCAGGGACCCTGCACAGATGAGATAACGGCTTTGGTGTCTGCTTTGAGATGCCGCACAAAACTGTAACTAATGGACTGGCTGAACAATCAACCACTCAACTGAGTGTTTCACAGCCTGGGGATTTCAAACACTCCTGGAGATTCCCCAGACATACCCCGTTCAGCCCAGGCCAATTTGTGTGGTTAATACGTTGATGAGCACCCTGGGACAAGTGACTCAGGGCAATCTAATGCTGAAGTTATTGTAGAGTGCAGAGATGTCTGCAAGCAAACAAACACAAACTTTCCAGTGGATGCTGAGATGTTCACTCAGGACAGCCTTGTGCGTGGCTGAGTTTTAGGAGGGTTTTCCATGTGATTAATATTATTGATAAAGATGGATTGTAGATCTGCTGGAGGTTTCACATGGGACCACGGAGCAGCTGGATTATAGAATGTGAACTGAAGAGTTTGGGAAGCCTCACCGGATTTAAGTGAAGGTCTTTTTAAACGGAGACTCCTTTGACCAAAGCCAATGGTGCAGCTTGAGAGATGGGATATCACACCTGAACTTTGTCCTTTAATAAGATACCAAAAACCTCTTTGGTTTTGGTTTTTTTTCATTTTAACAAGCATCCAACCCCTGAGCATCTGTGCACAATATTTATTTCAGGATTACAGGAGTTCCTCTGAAGACTCCATTCTTTAGAGGGGAGAGATATCTGTTGGCCACAAAGGGAGAAGTGGGTGGCACTCTCAGCACCTTTGTGTCGCAGATATCTTTTATGGAAAATCCTTTCCTTAGGATTTTTCCTCCTGAGAAGCTGTGAGGCCTCAGGAACAAAATGTAAACATTGATTATCTGCTGCTGTGGAATACAACAGGTGCATCTGGGATTGGTCTCATGTTAGATGTTTCTAATTAATGGCCAACCACAGCCCAGCTGGCTCGGACAGAGAGCCGAGCCACAAACCTTTGTTACCATTCTTTGCTATTCTATTCTTAGCCAGCCTTCTGCTGAAATCCTTTCTTCTATTCTTTTAGTATAGTTTTAATGTAATATATATCATAAAATAATAAATCAGCCTTCTGAAACATGGATCCTCATCTCTTCCCCAATCCAAAAACCCCTGTGAACACGATCACACCCCTACACTACTACTGCATTCACCAAGACACAGTACAACTCACACATGGGCAGGTAAATCCATTATATGAAATTTTTAAAAAATTTGTATTTCAAAATGCAGTGGAAGAGCTGATGGAGAAATCCATATGGGCTCCATGGCCGTTTATAATCCACAGTGCAAAAGGTTCATTGTTATCTTTTAAATACGCTGTATTTCACTTTTGCTGTTTGCTAATCAAGACTATTTTTGGCTCCTTACACCATAGCATATAAAATACAATTTAGCATAGCCTGGAGGAGTTTTATTAATGTCAATGCAAGCTGAAAAACCACATGGAACCCACTATTATTTAAAAATTAAACATCCTCACACAGATATTGAGAGGTGTTGTTCCTGTTAATTAATTAATCCAAGTAGATAAAAGAGCAAACTATAATTTTTCTAACACTAAAATTCCATTTTAATATTTTAAGTTCACTGCATCTTTTATTGAGTTATGAAATTCAATAAAGCAGGGGTAAACTCAATTGTAACAACAATATACAGTCATTTATTCACTTTGGAAGTTTCTTTTCCTCTGTACCTAAAATATGGTGCCATTAGTATCCACCAGGCTGGATACTGGCGATGCAAATCTTCCTGTCAAGGCTTTTTTGTGTTTTTTTCCAATGATATACAGCAACATTAAATGAGCATAAATACATTTCACAGCATCCTAGGTCTGAAAATTCAGTTTGCTTCTCCCAGGTACATAAATACCTGGTAAAAGAAGATACAGAATGCTTGGAGAAGCAACACTGAAGTGTTTAAAGGTTTAATGAGACAGCAGTTTAGGTTTCTAAATATGTAAGAAGGTTCCCAGTCTGCAGCTTTCCCCTCCTCCTACTCACTGAAGCCATGGAGATCAGTCTCCCTTTTGGCCACATCTTGGGAATTGTGTGCTCTAAAATTGATTTAAATTTGAGACACCGTACATTCCCTCAAATGTATTGTAAAAATATATATTTTTAAAGGTTTCAGAACTCTATTTAGTTAAGAATCTCTCATGAAAGTATTCCCATGTTTGGCTAGAGGATCTGCATCATTTATTTCTCTGTTATTTCAGTGGGGATATTTTATAAAGCTGGGAAAGTATTTTGCAGAGGGCTCCGAGCTTCCCTTGCAGTGGAATAAAATAATATTTGCTTTAATGCAGGGATTAATGAGGGCTGAAGCGGATCTGGGGGAGAATTTGAGGATTTTCTTTGTGGTCCTAACTGGAAGATGAGATAAATTGGGAATTGGGCTGGGTACACACGAGCTGATGCCATGGTGGGGTTCAGTGAGGCCAAGGGAATCTCCAAGATTTCTTTGCTGCAAAACCACACTGTGAGCCCTGGGCTGAGCTTTGCCTCACTGACATCTCCCACTCCCTTCATTAGAGGGGTCTGGGCTCTTTTTCTGGGGACTGGGAAGGAAAATCTGCGATTCTGGAACCGTGAAACTGCAAACACCACAGGGGATCAAGCCTGAGCCTGACACGCTCCTGCTTCTGGGATGAAATCAAAAGATTTCCTCAAGGCTCCAGGGCTTTGTGTTTCTTAAAGCATCAGTTTCTGAAATAATGAAATAACATGAAACAGCAGGTTTCCAAAGGGGGAAAAAACCACCCAAAAGAACCAACAAAACTTTGGACTTTTACTATTGGAGAGACAAGCTTAATAAATGTTGGAGTGTAATAAAAACTTCAAGTGTTAACAAGGGAGTATTAAGAACAAAAATCCCACAACTGTTTTTCAAAAGCTCTCCCCAAACCCATTCTTCTTTCAATTGCTGTTTTTTTAGTGGTTGTGACTGAAAAAAATGGAAGCTGCTGATATTGAAATAATGGTTCTGAAGCTGATATTGTGCTTCCTATAACTCAGTGATTTACAGTTTGTGCACAAATAAGCTTCAAATTGATTCTCTTCTCCTTGGACAGATGGGCTTGAAGGTATTTTTTGGCTGCTCTGATTCAGCAGCATTGAAGCATGGCTAAAAGTGAATTTTTTTCTCTCCTGGTGGTGTGATAATACTGCCAAATATGAAAAATACCAACAGAAATAAAACCTGATGTTGAAAAGTCTGTCAATCAAAAAGCTCAAATTATTCAGCTTGATAGAGTGGGTTTGAGCATATAAAACAGGGCAACAGAGTCCAAAAAAGAAGGGTAAGAAGATGTGATGTGCCTTTGCTTTTAGCTTTGATTACTGAATATTTATTTTATTTATTTTTAGGTTTTAGCTTCTTTCAGTACTTGTATTATTCACATAATTTGTGACAGAAAAAAAAAAGAAAAATCAGCAACACAAAATCTTTCTTTAAAAACCAAGATGTCATAATCTTCCAGATTTTAAAATTTCACTTCCTTTTCTTTTTGATTTTTGATATTTAAAAAAGAATGATACAAAGGATGAGTCAGGAAAGCACCTTGCTGGAGCAGCTGTCACACAACTCAAACACTGAAAGAATCTGAGTACATTCCTCAGTTTTCTAGAGCTACCCCAATAAATTATGTTACCTCAGTCATTAATTCTCCAAATAAACGAGCAAGGACATCTCCTGCTCTCTGCAGATATCTCAGGACAGGTTATTTCTTAGTACCCAAGGACATTCCCACATTTCCAAACCAAATGATTAAATTTAGCTGAAATTGGGTTGGGTTATTGTGATTTCCTTGGAATGAATCAGGGAAGGGTTCGGTTTTGGTTTGGTTTATTTTGGTTATCTTGGTGTTTTTCTCTTTTTGTTTTGTTTTGGGGGTTTTTTGTTTTGGTTTTGGGTTTTGGGGGGATTAATGTGGGAGTTTTTTGTCGGATTTGTGTTTCCCACAGAGATTTAAGGGACAACTTGTGATGATGTTCACAGAGGTCTTAGGATGAAGGAAGAGATGAGGATCTGACTCCATGTTTCAGAAGGCTGATTTATTATTTTATGATATATATTACATTAAAACTATACTAAAAGAATAGAAGAAAGGATTTCATCAGAAGGCTGGCTAAGAATAGAATAGCAAAGAATGATAACAAAGGTTTGTGGCTCAGCTCTCTGTCCGAGCCAGCTGACTGTGATTGGCCATTAATTAGAAACAACCAACATGGGCCAATCCCAGATGCACCTGTTGCATTCCACAGCAGCAGATAATCAATGTTTACATTTTGTTCCTGAGGCCTTTCAGCTTCTCAGGAGGAAAAATCCTAAGGAAAGGATTTTCCATAAAAGATGTCTGCGACAACAACTTTGTGTACCTTGATAGGTGAAGTACAGAAGAGGGGGAGGTGGGCAGGGAGAGAAACACACCCCATGGCCTTCCCAAGCTCTCCAACAAGCCAACAAGCAAAATGAAGAGGGAAACGTCCTCTGTTCCAGCTTTTCTTCATGATTAACTTCTGGGACAAAGAAGGACAGTTCAGGGTTTCAAGTTCAGGCTTGGGGCTCCTAAATCAAAAGCAAGATTCCCAAAATCTTCCATTCCCACCCCGTCACACACCCCCAGCACAAAAACCTTCACCCAGCAGAACCAGAAATTCAATTATCTGTAAAATCTGCCAGGTGCTTGGGAAGTGAACAGTGCCACATAAATTTCAGGTTTTGTTAATATTTCAATTTTTCTCTACCCTGGTGTGGGATTCCAAGGAGATCCCACTGCCACTGAGTGTCTCCAGGAGGGAAATCCTCTCAGAAATTCACACATCTCTAACTGGCTTTATGTGATTTGTTGAGAACAAATTAGACTTGACTTGGGCAGGAATTAATCCTCCTCCAATCAAGCAGTTCAGCTGAAAACAGTTTTGAAAAGATGTCTTTGAAAAGAAAGACATTTGACAACACAGACATTTATGAACTCTATATCATTTTATGCTGATCAAACTTTGGTATTTTAACCTGTGGATTCTATGGATTCAAAGCAAACAAAAACCTGAAAAGTTCATGAAAATGTAAACTACAAATTTTTATCTCCAAAGAAATTAAATATTTTTATCAAACATGCTCTGTTTTAACAACCTCCACTCTCTTGCAGCTCCAGAGCTGGAAAGCCTCTTTCAAAAATTGACACAAAATTTACCTGCCTATATGAATATCTAATAGAATGGGACTGTCAGCCAGTTTGTCTTCCTTTATTTTAGGATTGAGACAGAACCCTCATCATCTACAGCTTAAAACAAATAAACCAGGGAAGAATTTCCTCAACAAAAACACCCAGGGTAGAGTGGATTATTTTGGATAATTCTGCAGGCAAATGCAGCACTGTTAGTGCATTTCTCAACATTAAATAAAAAAAACAGATACTTCCAATGTTTGGTGAAGATGTGGGGATCACAAATCTGCTCATTTATAGGTTCTGGGAATTTCAGCCTCTCCAAATCCCACTGAAATAATCAAGAAGTTCCATTTTTTGTTCATTCAGGGTCTTTTGATGGTCCCAGATGTGCTCAACTCAGACACTGCTTTTTAACCCAATTAAGTCAAATTAACTTCTTGTCATTTGCTGAATTCAGTAGTGGAAATACAGGTTGGGAATGTCTAGACAAGGTTTCTGTCTCCATCCACAACCTGGTAACTGCATTATTCACCTCATGGAAATATATCTGTGCAATTTATGCAATATACACTTCAAAGGAGTGCAGGTGTGAAGGAAAATTACTCCTGAAACACAGGGAAAAAGCCACATTTGCTGCACTCAAGGCTGTAAATGTTTCCTCTAGCTCGAGTTGTAAATGCCAGTGATCTTATTGCTAAAAAAAGCAATAATGACAATAATAACAGAGCTCCTATCACCATTCCTGGGCTCTAGTTCCCACAGGATTTGCAGATTTATTGCCTCTTGCTTTCTGCAGCATCTGAATTTTGCTGCGTTGTACAGAAATGCTCTTTTCTAGGAGTTTGCCACTTGTGGGGCTTTTCTTTCCCCTCTCTCAGTAATGCAATTAATGCAGACCAGCAATACACGGAATTAAGGGGTGGATTTGAGGGGTTGGGTGGGAATTCTTCCCTGCACTGCCATTGTTTACCATTTTTAACACAACCTGCTTTTACAATTACACTGCAGATCCAATTGGGACACATTGTCCCAAAATTACTCATCACAACAGTATTCAAACCATGCTAAAATCCCATCTAAGACCAATTCTCATTCTAATTTTTATAGGAGTATATTTAGCTTTTGGCAGAACTAATTTAGAAGAGGTAATTGATTTTGGAGCAATCACGCCAGGGTTGTTGAGATGGGGGCATTTTAATAAAAATGCTCATATTATTATGAAGTGTCCTTTTGCTGTTTATTGAAACATTTATTTTATGAGTGTCCCCTCAAGAAAAAGAGAAAAAAAAGGTATCAGGTGGCACAGAAGAACAATAAAAGAAGGATTTATGTATATTATATATAATATAAATAAAATATTACTTTATTTACATATTTATATTTATATTTTTATTTCTTCTTGTTCCAGTATTTTTATTCTCAAATTTAATATTCTAATCCAGTTTAAAACTTTTTTCTGCCTTACTGTTATAAGGCACAGACTCCTCTCCCATTACCTCATGGTAATGTTTCATCCCCAAATCAAAATTCCAAATTTTATTTATTTAGGGTCAGGGTTGTCCTGGCACAGCCTTGGGAGCAGCTGAGGCTCATTTATCTGATCAGGTTATTTGGGGTCCTCTGCATTTGTGGAAATCGATTTCTTTTTTCTTTTCCAGAACCAAACACCACCTGCTTTGCAGAAACCCTGCAGCCATCAGAAACAACACGAGCACGTCCTAAATCTGTCTGTCTGGAAACACAAAAAGGCCTCGAGCTTTTATCTTTTCTATTCTTGAAAATTTCTTGCCACTGGTTGAGCTGTAAGCGCCTAGGCTAGGCTGAGTGCGTTGAAAAAGAAAAAACAAAATAAAAGAAAATAATAATTAAAATGAAATGAAATAAAATAAATATTAAAATAAAATAAAATAAAATAAAATAAAATAAAATAAAATAAAATAAAATAAAATAAAATAAAATAAAATAAAATAAAATAAAATAAAATAAAATGAGTCTAGTTATTAAAGATATGTTGTAGGTATGCTTTATGCATAAGGAGATGAGAAAGAGGGAGAAGGAGCTTTGGAAACCCCTTGTACTCAGGTATGGGTGATGCAAGCACTGGGAGATTCACCTGGAGAGAGAATTCTGAATAAATGTGAAATTTTGTTAATTTAAAAGCCAGATAAAATATCTGTGAGATATAAAACTGTCCAATTCTTCTCTTTTGCTACAGCAGACAACAATTTCTGCATAAATATTAGAAAACTGACGTTTTTAAATGTCATTTTATGAAATACCATGGCACGAAAAGACTCTCCAGAACAACTCTTGGCATTTTCCCACTGTCCATGCGAGCAGGGCAAGGGATAAATCAAAAGTGCTTTGGCTACTGGTGAAAAGGATTAGAGCAGTAACAAAAATTCCAGCTGGGAATTGGGAAGTGGAATTACCAGAGCAAACCCACAGCAGTTGTTCCAACAACTCAGAAATAGAGCTTGGAAGGAAAATGAAGCACCCAGTGGAATTTCTTGGGAAGAAATTGGGATTTGGTGCCACCATGAGTTGGATGAAGTTGTCTGACAAAAAAAGGTCATCAAGGCTTAAGAACAAAGCCCAAACACAATTCCTTGTCTTGCTGTATTTGATCTCAAATCTTATTTTTGCCCTCAAACATTTGCAGTGGATCAGGTGCCTGTGTTGTCTCAGAGAGGGTGGGAAAACAGGAGAGTGAGGCTGAAAGGTCAATGCCAAGGAAGCTGGAATTACATGTTCTTGGTGACATTTTCAATGAATTACTGTGGATTGCAAAGAGTAGGAAAATCTGAATAAAAGCAACGTTAAGGAACGTGCAGAAATGCTGCAGAGCCCTCAGTGCCATGAGCACCCAGCGAACAGCTTGCAGTCATTTTTATCTTGAAGAAATACAAGATTGACTCATGCTGATCTATTTCTCCAAGTAAAATAACTTGCACAAAAGTAGATTACATCAGTCATTGCGTGCCCAAATTATTAATTACAAGTTTTAGGGGTTTCCAGTTTGGTTTTGGTGGCACAGCATTATAGATCAGGCACAACCTCACCAGCACTGGTGCTGGTTTAGATTGGTGTGAGGCAGGAATTGAAATGTAAAAGCTCAGAGAAGATGTTGTGTCCTTAAATGACATATCTGGGGTAGGGAACTGAAATTCCTGTTTGGAAATGTGACCAAATATGGAATAAAATAATACTCCTGTAAAAGGGATATATTCTGTCCATCTGCTCATGCAAAAAAATCAGTTGTTGGGCTGTTTTTTGGGGTTTTTTTTCTGACTGTTGAAATGAAAGTATTTTGGATCAATTTCATGCAACATTAAACACTTGTCTCAACAGAGGTTTTGAAAGCAGGAGTCTTCACCTACACCACTCACCTGCGCTCAGCATAATTTGGGTCACACACACCCAACAATCCACAGAGACTCTGCAGAACCAACTGAAAATGGGTGATCCAGTGCTAAATGTTATTTTTTAAAAAAAACCCTTAATCAAGTTGCTAAACCAACTTTTTATTTTTAAAGTAGCAGTCCATCTGTAACAATTTCTGCTCCACACTTCAGTCTCAAGAAGCTATTTTCAAATAAGACTGAACGAGGGACATAATTCACATCAAAGATGGGGCTTTGCAAGTGGGGAGTTTACAAAGAGGGGAATTCTCTTATCTGGTGCGCTGAATGAGATCCAAGTGAAGGAAAAACATTGGCCAGAGGTCAAAATTCTTTCAGGGTTTTGAGAGGTGTTTCAGTTAAAATTGGCTTCTTACATTAACATTTAGAAATTAAAAGGAGTTATCATCATCTACAAGTGCATGAGGTGACAATTTTCTGGTGTCTTGTCAGGCATAGAGATATAATGGCCAGAAACTGGGAGGAATTTTGTACATGAGGAGGAATTTCTTCATGGAAAGGGTTGTTCAGCCTTGGAATGGGCTGCCAGGGAGGTGGTGGAGTCCCCATCCCTGGAGGTGTTCGAGGATTGACTGGATGTGGTACTCCAGTGCTGTGGGCTGGGTGGGATCGTGGGGATCAGTTGATCTTGGACCTAAATGACTCTGTGATAAAGGTTAAATTCAAAGATTATAAAATACAGAATAAATGCAGATGTATCTGTGTAAAAATCTTTTTTCAAGCGAATTAGGCCAGGAAGAAGTGGTTTAAGAGTTTCCCATAGCGTGAGAGATGGTTTAAATCTTCTTCTATTAACTTAAATATTAATGATTAGCAAAGCTCCTGAATTTGTAGTACCATGACAGCACCAGAAGGGGTTAATCTAAGAGATGTTGAGCAGGAAAGGAAATGACAGGAATTAGAGGCAAGTAGGGGCATGGCCAACTGTTTTGGTTTGAAAAGACAGGTGGCTCTTAAGACAGAAGCTTCTCTTGAAATAGAGAATGTAAACCCCTTCCTTCAAATTATTAAAATTTTGAAATTAAGGGGGTCTCAGGCAAAGATATGGGAATAGGAATAACAGTTCTTGATTAGGAAAATTTAAAATACAAATGCAATAGTAGAAAGAAAAACCCCAAACACTATCAGAGATCAGAGCAGTCCCTGCCCCCTGTGTGCCAGGGGGTGTCCCAGCCCCATCCCAGGGGGGCTCAGCCCTCCTGCAGTGCCAGCTGTGGCTCTGCTGCAGCAGGGATCCTGCACAAGGGGGGAGTTTTCCTCTGCAGCTCCAGGGCTGCTGCAGATGGGCCTGGGCTCCCTCTGGCCATGCAGGGCAGCAGAAAGCTGCTCCTCTGGCAGTGCAGGGGGCAAAGGCTGCTGTGCTGGGCCAGGCCCAGATTGGATCCAGGCAGGAATGCTTGGCTCCTCCCCTGGGCGGAGCATCTCCCCATGGGATGCTGGGATTGGCTCAGCCCTGCAGGGACACTCAGTGGCCATGGACAGCAGAGATCTCCTGCAGGGAGGGTTGGCTCTGGGAGAGAGAAAGGAAAAACTGCCCCATGGACAGAGATAACTGCCCCACCTCTGACAGATGGAAATAGAATACAAATCCCAAACCACATCTTGCAACCTCAGACACCAACAAGAGCAGTTAAATTTGGTGTTTTCCACCAGGAAAAGCTGATGGAAACCCACACCAAAAGAGCTGCACAACTGCAGTTCTCAGCATTCAACAGGTTGTTGCAAATAGAAAACAGTTTTCTGATATCAAAATGTGGGGATAAGAAGCTGTATTTCAAATTAGAATCCAATCCTTGCTGCAAAACTGGAATCCAATCCATTAGAAAAAGGAGACATCTGGAACCACTGGACAAGGACATTGTCTTCAGCCACCTCAGAGCCTGACTTTACACCTGCAGAAGGAATGGAAGCTGAAAATCCAACCTGGCTGAAGTTCCCCGGCTCAGTGGGAAGCCTGGAAGCAGCCCAAGATTTAAAAAATCCAAGTCCTTGCTGGAGTGCCAAGCCGATAATGCAGGCTGTAGCCAGCACTGAAAGGGATAATAAGGTGTGGGCTGATAAAGTCAGAGCTCTGCAAGGATTTAATTGGCCCCACAGCTTCATTCCCACACCCCATAGGAAGAGGGGGTTCATTGTTAGGGAAATGATTTCTGCCTGCTCCCTGACAGCACCACTCTGGCAACCCAGATTTAATGGGGGGCAATTGCCAAGTTTGTCCCCATCATGGGGAGAAATCAGGAGGTGGCTCATCCCTAATGGACGTTTTTCCTCTCCAGGCTGATTGTGCAGGAGAATGGAAATGGCTCATTTGACACACATGGCTAAAGGAGCCCAGAGCCCTGACACACTCTCAGAGGGGTTTTAAAACCACTTTTCCCTCCAACAGGCAGATGAGTGGAGTGGCCACAGAACAAAATTTCAATTACAGAGGAAAATAACCACTGAGTGGAGTTCCCAGGTATGGGTGTTTTATTGCCTTGGGCTCTGAGGATTTCTGGGAGCCAGAGCTGATTACAGCTGATTCCTCAAGTCTTAGCTTTTGTATTTTCAGATTCTGTGCTGCTTTAGTGTGTGGGTCTGGGCTTCACATCAGGGCATGGTGAGCTCTGTGCACAGAGCAGGGAGACAAAACAATTCCTGCTCCAGCTGGGCACCAAGGACAAATGAGCCAAATCTCAGCCCCAGAGCACAAACACCGTGGGCTGGAGAGAGAAAAACAAGCAGGGTGGGACTGCCTGGGCTAAAGCTGGAATGGGACAATGAACTGCAAGGTGCAAATGGAGCAGAGCTGATCCCAGGGAGAGACCCCGGGAGCGCTCGTGCATTTTGGGGCCATTTTGGTTCATCTTGGGTGCAGCCCTGGCTGGGCTCTGGTGCTGCCCAAGGTGCAGCCATGGAGGCCTTTGAATAAATCCCTGCTTTATTCTTTAGCTCTGTCCAGCCTCTGTTCTAGGTCAGCTTCTCAAGGCATCAGAGCTTACATTTCTCCACACTTCCCCCCTTAGGCACAGGGAGGGATTTCCCTGGGCTCTTTTGTGACATCTGATTTCTTTTTTCCTCTGGGCAGTGGAGTGACAACCATTACACCAGGATTCCTGAGAGAATTAGAGCACAGAAATGCCTTATAGGCAGCTGTGTTCAGTTTTTCAGATTTACAGAACCCCCTGCTCTGTTCTTGGTATCAGCAATGAGGCATAGAACCTATCAGATGGAGCCATGCATATTTTCTTTAAAACAACTGCTGTTACAAATTCTGGGAAAGTTTTCCAGTCCCAGGTACTCAGAAACATGCTGTTATTAAGGTTCTAAAGTCTGGTACTCATTTAAGGGCAGAAACTGCAATCAGATGATTTGCAACATCTTCTTCTGATCAATAAAATTAGGCTGTAAGCTTGATAAGGAATAATAAATCTCTTAAATCCTCTCTCCCCTTGTCTGTCTTTTCTAAAATACTAAATTATTGCCAATCAGACTTTTTTTTTTTTTTTGATTATGCAACATCTGCTTGCTACTTACAGGGATTAATTTGGGGTTTATTTAGTTAATTGGCCAGTCATTGCCTGAGAAATAGGAATCATAGAGTATGATTGGAAGGGATTTATAAGGATCAGCACAGTTTGATTCCAAGCAATATTTCCAAAGGTTCTTCAGGAATGGATTTTTGCCTCACCATCTGTCACACCTGTAGATATTAATGTTTTCTGACAGGTTAGGTGCATGAAATAAGTGACAGAGAAAAGGCCACATGGAGCTTTTATTATTTCTTTAAATATGTAAACTACAACTATGAGGAAAAAAAAATAGAAAAAAACTTCAATTAAACAAACATTTCAGCTCTAAATGAAGCCTGGCTGACTCAGTGTTGCTACATAAACATTGGTTTAAGCAGTTACTGATGTAGGGAAGAATCAATTAACAGGCTAAATGGTCGTGTCAATTTGCAAACAGAATTAAGAATTAAATGGAGAAACACCAATTTGTGGTTACTCAAGGTCTGGCTCTAAATCTCCTACAGAGCAAATATCAGCCAAATAAATACCAGCAGAGGTAACTTGGGGGTTCTAATGCTCATTTAATATTTCTGTACTATAAAACAATCAACATCAGGTCCCTGACAGCCCAGAGTCTGAGACACTTCCAACACTGAAGCAAAATGAAAATCTTGAATGGATCAGCTCTGTTCCCTGTGGTGTCCAAAAGCACAGCAGGCTAATGCACAGATAAATACTCAGAATATCTCTACTGGAGCTTTATAAAAGCAATTACTGAGTAAAATAACCAGGGTCTCCCATGCCCTTCCCAGACATCTCTTTTAGTAAAAGTAGAATTATATAAACTATTACGACACCAAAAAAAATAGAGTTTTCAAGATGCAAGCTGAATTTTCTTTTCAAAATCTCATGGTAGAGAATCACTTCCAGCCTAATAATCATAGCATTCACTTGGGAAGCAAAGCTAAAATCAAATTCCTAGTGAAAAGGGCTGAAATTGTCTTCCTTGAATTCCAAGGTGGGTGAACCAGCGCGTCCATGAACATGGATGAAACAACATCATAATTTCCCTTCATTTTTTCATGGATATGAAGAATTAAAAAGTAAAATCATTTGACTAAATGCAAATTAATTTAATTTTTGACCCCGTACTCTGCCAGAACCCAGGACATCCCTCTGGCTGCCCTGGATGGCCCAAGCCCATGCTAGGGGGCTCAGAAATCTTGGCACAGAGCCCAAGATACCTGTGCCTTTGATTTTGACCCATGGAAAAAATTACCAACCTTATACGAGGATCTGCAAGCCCCAAAATTTTAAGCAGAATGATAGTTGGTTTGTCACAGGGTGAAAAGTAGAATTTTGGGGTTTTTAGAATGGAGGTTCAGAGGCTAAGATGGGGGAATTTGGGTGTGCCTTGTCCTTCTTTCTCCTTCTTTCTAGCCCCCATCTTCTGGGTGATGGTGGCATTTCTGGATTGGTTTAGAGTAGAGATGGACTGTCTAACACAGGTGATAGGTATTGGAAAATTATTGTAAATAAAGTACAGGTAGTTTTTAGTATAAAAAGCCAACACCACCCCAAGGGAGGTCAGTGTGCCATGAACTGACCTGCTGGACAGATCTCAGCAGGTCAGAGAAAGAATGCCACAGATAACAGAAAATAAACAGCCTTGAAAACCAGAACAGGAGAACCCTGACTCCTTCTTCGACTGCCAGGCTGGGAAAAAGAGACTTTCCAACACATCTCGGGGTCATCTTGACCACAGAGACTCCCGAGAGTCTCATCTCCCTTCATGAGATTGAATCAGCCCCATCAGTGAAGTCTCTGGCTCACTTCATGTGACCAGAGCACCCAAAAGGCCACGATGAACCACCCTGGAAGTGCCCCTTCCTTTCCATGAGTTTCCCAGGGGGAAGAGGTGATCCATGGAACAACTGCAGATCCCTAAAGCCAACGAGACGAATCTCAACATTTCAATCCCATTGACTTCACCAAAGAGCTTCCCTCACTAGATCTTTAAATGATGGACATTTATAGACCACGTTCAAATCTCCAACGTCCTAAAATGCCCAGAATATGAAGACTAAGGCTGCCAGCAGGAATTAAGGAGTTAATGAACATTTACTGGGATTTACTGATGATAAATTTCTCAAGGAGAAGGAAGAACCTTGGTTCTAACTCTGCTTGGAGTAAACTTGGAGAAAAACAGATCTTTCCTCATCCACACCTGGAATTATCTTGCATTGATGGATCCTAAGAGGCAAACAGGGTTACCACAAGCCAATTCCCAGTACAGATTTATAAACTCCCTCCACCACAGAGGTGGGCTATAAATTACTCAGTTTTACTTGAAATGGCCCTTTTTGGCCCATTCAGGCCACATGAAGTTTCCTGGCTCATATCAGTGACTGAATCTTGCATGTCTTATCTGCAAATATTGCCAGATAAATTGGTAAAATGAAATTATTTCCCTGCAGGGTTCCAGTTTTCTGTTGGATGCAAGGTTGTGGAAATTTTTGGACAACCCATATCTGTTTACCTACTCTGTGGGGGGGGGAAAAAAATTAAATTTTTTTCTTCTAATTCTTTCTTTGCAATGTCTTGTGTTCCAGAACTCCAAGAGATGCCTGTGCAAGAGCACCAGGAGAGAGGATGTGCAGCATTGATTATGGGATTTAGTGGATAATCCTGCCTGAATATGCTCCCTTTATTGCTGTCCCCAGAGATCAGAAGGGTGTGTGTTTATATGGTTAAAGGCACATTTTGTGCCTTAATTAAACTTTCCCAGGCTTGTATCCCAATCCACAGCAGGATGGAGACCTTTATAAAAATTCCTGGGATAATTTGTGGTGCAGGTAATTTGTTGTGTCCTTGGTAAGGTAACAGAGGATCTGAAGAGGTCTTTGTGTTAAAAGCCATTCCTGATAAAGAAGGTTTAAAGCCAGAAGGAAAACACTGAGTCAGGTTCACCAAGGTTGGTAATGCTGCAAATGTCATAGGAAAAAAATCTGTAAGCCAAGAAAAATTGATATGAAATTTCTCAAGAGTCCTAGACTGCTACTTTTAAGGTAGAAGTTCCTTTATCCACAGAAACAGGACTATAAAATGTTGCTTTTTAGAAACATCTGGCTTTTTGTTTGATTGACAGGATTTTAGACGAATGCGATATTCAGTTTTCTCACCAATTTCTCATGCTTTAGCATTCCAAATATTAACTGTGAGTAGGAGAACTTAATTTTTGTGACTTTTTCTTTGGACCAATGAGGGAAAATTCTGTATTTGAAAATCACTGTTTGTTTGTTTGTGGTTTTTTTTACCTCAGGAACCACTGTAACATTTCCAAACCAAAATCAAAGCAGAAGTGCTCCTTTTTAACACCTTGAGTGTTTTGGGAAGGTTTAAATGCCATCATGAAGCCACAAAGCAAGTGAAAAATCCAAGAGGAGAGATCTGATAGAGACAAGAGAATGTCCGACTAGAAACACCATAGGAAGCTGCAGAGCTCTCACAGTAGTGGTTAGAAAAGGTGCCAAGAAATTGAATTTTGGATTTAATATTTTTGCACTTAACAGGAATTTCAAAGGGAGCAAACTAAGGAAATTTTAGTTCTCAGTGAACAGAAAAGGTTGCAGGAAAAATGCAATTGCATGCAGAGATGACAAATAACTGCAGTGTAAGATTTTATCCAACAACAGCACACTTTGCAAGAATTTTTATTTGCTTCCTGAGGCCTGGTTGAAGAATTGTCTTCACTCTGGTGGCTAGGGCTCAGTGTTGTGTAGCTTTTCTAACAATTACAGCTGCAGAAAGAATAAAATACCTTGGACTGTTTCCAAACTTAAAGCAGAGACTCAAAAAACCCTTTAACAAAGGTGAGTGTCCTCACTTCTTCCTAATCCAAACTACTTGATGTTTGGATGGAGCAGCTTTTGAGGAAATACCTTCCTAAACCACACCACTTTCAATTCCAAGCAGAAGGCAGCACCAGGAACAGTCACAATTCCCAAAATTCTTCTTAACTTCCAAATGGTGTTGAGAAATAAACTTTTTTTTGGCTGTAATCTGAGTCACACAAACAACCCCAGACCCTCGGTGGGAAGTGTGAGACTCCACTGCAGCACCTCTGATGGGTCCCTTCCAACTCCTTCCTGAGCTGTAGAACTTCTCATGGGTTTTTTGGCGTTTTTTTTTTTTCACTCATCCTACTGTAGAAGTTCAAAATAAGTCAGCAAAGGGAGGAAAAAATTCCCTTTTCTCCCCATGGACTGTGAAGTCAACATGAGCCTTGGTGGAGACTCCTGTGACAGTCTGAAGTCATAAATCCTAAAATCTCTTTTCTTCTCTGTAGGTTCCTGGAGTCTGTGCTGACTGCTGCATCTCAGACTCGGTGGCCCCATTTGTATTGTACCTATAATGGGACAAATCCATTCCCTCCCATCAGGAAATCATCCCAACTGCTTCTGGAAAATCACTGATGACTTGTGCTAATTGATGTGAACAAATCCAGGAATTGATTCAAATGTGTGGCCAAAACCATATTAAAAATGCAAAAATTCAGCTGCATGGGCAATGAAATCTGCCCTTGTGCTGAAGAGTTTGTTAGGCTGAAAATGTGACATTTGATTTAAGAGCTGATGGATATTTTTAATCCCAGCCTCCAACTGCCCACAAAAACCACAGGAAGCCTGATGAAATTAAAAGTGTTGATGGGATCAAGCCCTGGGAATTTACATGAAATACTCAGAATGTTACACAGAATATGGTTAATCAGAATATTATCAGCTACAGAAATCCAATTGGCAAAACACAAACTATAATAGAAAAAGAAACCATTAAGAAAAATAAAATTGATGCCTCAGGGTTTTAGCTTTTGTATTTTTCACATTCTGTGCTGCTTTAGTGTGTGGGTCTGAGCTCCACATCAGGGCATGGTGAGCTCTGTGCACAGAGCAGGGAGACAAAACAATTCCTGCTCCAGCTGGGCACCAAGGACAAATGATCCAAATCTCAGCCCCAGAGCACAAACCCCGTGGGCTGGAGAGAGAAAAACAAGCAGGGTGGGACTGCAGGGCTAAAGCTGGAATGGGACAATGAACTGCAAGGTGCAAATGGAGCAGAACTGATCCCAGGGAGAGACCCCGGGAGCGCTCGTGCATTTTGGGGCCATTTTGGTTCATCTTGGGTGCAGCCCTGGCTGGGCTCTGGTGCTGCCCCAGGTGCATCCATGGAGGCCTTTGAATAAATCCCTGCTTTATTCTTTAGCTCTGTGTTCCAGACTGCAATGCAAGATGTTTTCCATTACCATCTGTATGGCAGGTTATCAAGTGGGCAGTTTGCTTTATCTCTCTCTTTGAGTGACACATTCACTCCTCCCTCAGGAGGGGACATCTGCTGATAACAGCTATTGAATGTCACTGCATGGCTGATAAGAACTACAGCATCCCATTGGGAGATGTGAGCCCAGAGGGAGGAGCCAAGCATTCCTACCCAGATATAATCCAGAGGTTTTGAGACACCAGCACGGCTTCTCCACTGGATTCCCCAGAGGAACAGCAGCTGCCTCTCCTTCCACTGGATCTTCAGAGGAAGAATACATCCTTCTCTACAGGATCCCTGCTCCAGCAGAACCACCCCTGACACTGCAGGAGGGCTGAGCCACAATTCCAATGGGACTGCTGCCAACACCCTGACCCACAGGGTGTCAGGCTGGGTTCTGACTCTGTCAGTGTTGTTTTGGTGTACTGCATTGGTTATTTTATCCTTTTATTTTTCTTTCCTATTAAAGAACTGTTATTTCCAGCTCCCATATTTGTGCCTGAGAGCCCCTTAATTTAAAATTTATAGCAATTTGGAGGGGTGGGGAGGGTTTACATTCTCCATTTCAGGGGAGGCTCCTGCCTTCCTTAGCAGAGTCCTGTCTTTCCAAACCAAGACACTCTGTCTGGTCTCTGTTCTAGGTCAGCCCGCACCAGGCATCAAAATAAATAAAAAATAAAAGACAAAACCAGAAGAATTAAGTCCGTTCAGGGTGGAAAAAAACACTGGAGCTTTCTGAAACTTTATTTAATGCAGCAACCCCAAGAGTTAAGAGATATTAAGAGGCCTCTTTATCCCATTATCACTTAACAGAAAAAGCTACAACAGTTCCAACCTGCAATTAAATACTGATCTTTCTCCAAAAAGCACAACTTTCTATAGAAAGTGCTGCCTGAATGCAACCGTTCCATCCATCACTGCAAATGACAACTCCTAGAAACATGTCAAAAAAAAGAAGCAAAAAAACCTGGGATGGATCCAGGCTCAGCATGTTCTGTAACAACATAATTGACACAACCCCAGAGGAAAAGGATTTGTCAGACACTGTTAGCTCCAGCAGCTGCGGAGGCTCAATTTTCTCAAAATTATAAGGTTCCCCCTAAGCCATTTTTGTAACAGAGTAAAAAAAGAGTGATGTGTAGAAAAGTTTCTTTTTGGGAATAAAAGGGCTGATTAAACCTCCACCATTAACCCCAAAATGCCGACAACTTGCAGGAGGCATTTAAATTTAATTTGCACTTCGCTATGCAGCCACTGCAAACACACAGCAAGAAAGAGGAATTTGCAGGCTAAAAGCCACTAATTGAGATACTAGAGAAAAAGTGTGCTGAGCACGATAGGGACAGCAATAAACAGCTTTAAATGGTTAAAAATGTGTTAAAAAATCAGTGTTTTGGTGAGACAGGCGCTGATGTAAATCCTGTTTCTGTTTAATCAAGGACTGAACAGCCACGGCTGCACATGAGTGAAACAGCACAGAGAGAATGGTCTGATGTCCACTCTCAAAATAGAAATAGCAATGAAAGCTTCCTCCTCATCCATGTGTCACCTCATTGCTGCTTTCACAAAATTACAGTTTAAGACAGCAAGTCAAGACAGCTCCCTTTTTTTTTTTTTAATTTGTTGGAAGCAGCCTAATGACCCTAAAAACTGTAATAACTGTTTCAGATGTTCTCATAATTTTGTTTAATTTTTATAGAGCAGAAGTTGAAGTTTTAAAGTAATTGCAGACAATATTCTGTGGAAATCAGTGGATTCCTTAGGCAGTTTTATAAGACCTGAGTCAAAATTATAAAAATGGTTAAAATGATTAAAATTATTAAATCCTATTTCCAAAATACCCTTTTTTAAAAAAATCCCCAGGATTATCAACTTACTTCCAACAAATTCTCTATGTTTCACTATTGAATATTTTAAAAACCCAGTTACCTTTAAGAATATGCTTCTTAATTGCCTTGTGGTCCCTAAATAGCTGAGTCAGAGAAAACACAGCAGGTTCAACATTCCTTCAAAGAAATTAATAAATCCAGGCTTGATCTCATGGGTTTCAGCCAACTGTAGAAGAGGGATAACTTTATGTCCCCATCCCTTAAAGAAGCTGTCAAGATAAATAAAAAAAGGCCTGAAATGCTCAGATCTCTCAATAATGAGGTCATGTAAGTGTCAGAATTAGATAAGAAGAACTGACAGCTCTGATAAACTACATGAAGATTGTATGGAAATTCCAGCAAGTCCCTATAGATCTATTTAAGCTCTTCAAATATTTTCCCAGTGTTCCATTCAGTTAACAGAAAAATCAATCTAAGTAAGATCAAATTGAGTTTGGGTTAATTGAATGAATGCCAATATCTGCAGCAATATTAAAACGAAAGACAAAGTGGAATAGGAAAGGACATGCACCTTCTGATTTGTAACATAAAAAGTTAAAACTAAAGGAAAAAAAAACTAACTAGGTTAAAGAAAAAGGTCTGGGTTTGGGTTGGAAGGGATTTTAAAGACTGCCTCATTCCAACCCCTTGCTGCCCCTTTCCACTATCCCATTTAAGCATTTATTTATTCAAATGTATAAGAAACTGCAGAAATAAATAGAAAAAAAAGTTAAATAAAATTTAGAGGAGAGGTTTCAGAGTTTTAAAATTCAGAAATTCAGAGTTTTAAAGGCAAGCCACAAGGACTTGCAGGCCAGGTGAGTCTCTCATGTGGGGCCCAATTTAGAGGGCAAAGAAGAATATTTAACATGCCAATTTACCAGAAAATATGTCCATCATTCCAGGGACCTCAATGTCAGCTTTATATTGTTTATTAATTGTTCTCAGCCTCAGAAAAGCTTCCTTCAGGCTTGTTTTTTTTCTCTGAAGCTGTCGGTAAAACACCATTTGATGAAAACTGCACATTTGCTCAGTCTTTTTTCTGCGTGCCCTGTGACCCTGTGGCTGGAACAATTCAGCTGCAGGAGTGTTTCACCATCAACATTTAAAATCCCGCAGTTACTTTTTTTTTTTTTTTAATTTATTTTTCCCCACAGAAAAAAAAAAAAAGTGCTTTTCTCCAAGAGGGCACAAAATATAGGAAAAACCCAAGTAAATAACATGCTGTGATCTTTATAGGGCTTCTTAGCTTAGAAGAGCTAAGAAAGATGTCAAAGAGAGATGTCAAAGTCAAATCCAAGCTCCAAACTCGTGCCTCTAAATTTTACCTGTCCAAGGTCAGAGCCCTGTGTATCCTTAGGGATTTTCCTGGGATTCATGCAGGGTTTGCTCTCATATCCAGTATTTATTATAGCAGGTACTCTGGGGGGTGGAAAGGCAAAAATAATGAAGTGAACACTCAAAAAACTGACTACAGCAAAGGTCTGCCTGTAAAGAAGTGTCTTTGCACTATTGTTCAGGAGGTAAAGAGAAAAATACAATAATTAATGCATTCTTGGGGTTGCAACATGCTAATCATCCATGACCCTTGTTCCAGCCTGGAAGGGAATGAGCACAGCCTCTGGCTAGGGCAGAATATAAATGTTTGAGGAGGGCTGCAAATGGGAGATCCCTGGGTCAGAGATGTAAATGCAAGTGGAGGGGAAAAAACACTCATGAAAAGCTGGAAATGGAGCAAGTTAATTAAAAAAAAAATAAATTTTAAAAAGTACTTTTACAGATTTAGAAGCTCATGGAAAGACCCCTTCCTTGTCTATGTGAGCAAACTGAGGGATCTAAATGCCAAAGCTGGATGTGGGGCTGAGCTGCAGCAGTGGAGTGGTGGATGTTTGCTGAAGGCAGCTTGGTTTGAATCTACTGAATTAAAGAGTGTTCACATTGCAGTGATGGGATGGAAATCATTGCTGTCCCTCCCTCAGCCTCACTGGGAGACAGGCACAAATTACCAGGCCTAATAATTCCTCAATATCACAAAATTATTATTATAGAGTGATTTGGATTGGGAAGGACCTTCAAGATAATTTTGGTCCACCCCCTGCCCTGGGCAGAGATATCTTCCACTATCCCAGATTTCTCCAACCCAGCCTTGGACACTTCCAGGGTTGAAAATGATCATTCTGAAAATTCCCCAGTGTCAAGTCTTAACTCCTTTTTGCCAAGGTCAGGATTAAATGTGTGAGATGGTATTTCTTGTTGGAACTCAGATGTTTATCAGTTCTTATCTCTGTCACAGTCTCACAAACCCTGAGTTCTGCAGCACTTCACTCCAACAAACTAAACATGGAGCCCCATCTCTCTCTGCAAGGCCTTTGAAGGATCAACTGTCCAATTAAGGAATGCCACCTCAATTATTTTTACTTTTAACCCAATAAACCTTTAACCCATGGCCTGCAATGTGGACTTTTCTATCCAATTACACAAAACCACCCAAACCCATGGAGAAGAAGGTGAAGAAGAAGGAGGAGAAGGAGAAGGAGGAGGAACAGAAGAAGGAGGAGGAGGAGGAGGAGAAGACAGAAGAAGAAGACAGAAGAAGAAGGTGAAGAAGAAGAAGATGAAGAAGATGAAGAAGAAGGTGAAGAAGGTGAAGAAGAGGGAGGAGGAGAAAGAGAAGGAGAAGGGGAGAAAGAGAAGGGGAGAAAGAGAAGGGGAGAAAGAGAAGAGCAAGCGGAAGAGGAGGAGGAAGAAGAGCAGAAAGAAGAGGAAGAGGAAAAAGAGGAAGAAGAGGAAGAAGAGGAAGGTGAAGATGAAGAAGATGGTGAAGAAGAAGGAGCAGCCTCCACCCTAAAACCTCCATCTTGCTTTATATCCATTACTATATTCTAAACCCTTAAACTCTGAGTTTCCCACCCTGTGATATCACACACTTCTATCCAAACTCCACACCCACATTCCCAGTTCTGTCTTTCCATTTTGGAAGCTTCTCCACGACCCTCAGTGTTCTCTTGGGGGTCAGTGCCTGGCAGCACAGAAAGTCTAAAAAGTTCTCAGTAATCAGGGTTCCAACACCCCAGGATTTTATTTGGGGAAAAAATTGTGGCTCATTCTGGGAAGTTCCTGCAGCTCCCAGCAGAAACCTGCTCGTGGTGCAGCAGAGATACAAAAGTGGGTTTTTTTTATCCCAAGGAGGTAGAAATGAGATAAGGCTGGGAGCAAGCCAGCTAATCTGGGTCACCAGCTGGGATGCTGCACAGCAAAAGGCACAGGAGCCTGAATTCTCTGAATGAGGGCAAAACAAAAGGGCAGAACCATTATAGCAGCAGCTCTAATGTTTCTTAACGAGTGGGGATGGCAGAGAAAAATCTGCAGTTGACTTATGTTGGTTTTTAAGCAACAGATGTTTAGGAGAACAACATTGTACAAAACAGAAACTGTGTAGGCTGTTTGTTGTCAGGGCAGGAGTAATAAGAGAGAGAGAGCTGCCACTGCTCAGCCTGGAGAAAAGAAGGATCCAGGGAGGTCTCATTTTGTCTTTCCAGTAAATAAAAATGGCTTAGAAACAGGAGGAATGGCTTTTTACACGGGCTGATAATCACAGGACAAAGGGGAATGGTTTTAAACTGCCCAGTTTTAATGTGTAGGGCACATTCAGTGTTGTTCTAAAAACATATCTGATGCTGCCTTGTGTCTTTCATTGAGATTTATTCTGCAGGATTGAAGAAATTCATATCTTTTTGTAACAGCAAAAAGCTGCTTGGTGGCCACTTCACACGCTGGACTCGAGGTCTGTCAACACCTGGAGATAAAATAATTGTCAGCTCCTGTGAAAGAAGCATCAAAACCCTGAGAAGGACAAATACACTGCCTGGGGCTGAGGAGGAGATCAGCCCCTTCTCTGTCAGTAAAGGCTGACATGTGCATTAATTCTGCTTTCCCATTCTACTTCTCAAATTCAAAGTGTATTTAGGATTAGTCTGGAAAAAAATAATTATAAATAATTACTAATTATGAGCAGCCTGGGATAGTGGAAGGTGTCCCTGCTCATGGGGTGGAGCAAGACGAGCTTTAAGGTCCCTTCAACCCAAACCTGTGATTCTATGCTAAAAAGTATTACATCTCCATAAAAAATATCAGCTTCCTGAAAACATGAGGGGAATGTGAAGGCAGAGGAAAAAAAAAACCAAAAAAGTTTTAAAATTGCTTTCACTTAAGAAAAAAAAGCATTAAAATGATAATGGCCGAGCAGGAACATCTCATAGCAAGCTCTACGAAATTAAAAGAAAATCACAAATCAGGACTTAAAAGTCTGTTTTTAATCAGCTGTGCTGGTTTATGGGCTCAGCTCATCAGCTTGAGCTCTGTCTCAGCCCCATCCTCTGCCAGCCCCCTGCTCCCCCCAGGACTGAAACATCCCTGTTTGCTTGCCAGCAAAACCACTGCTTGTCACAGCATGGGATTCTCGTAATTAGGGCCTGAATCCTGCTCCCTCTGCCATCAGTGGTCACCCTGCATTAAAGCAAAAATCACTTTTTAATGAGAGGAAAGGCTCCTGACACAGGGTATTTTCCTACTTCAGCACTGAGCAGTTAAATGAAAGATATCCAAAGCATTCTGCAGGAAGGTTTAAAGGAAAGAGTCAGCACTCAGGGCAGAAATGTGCCATCAGAGTTTTAACAAACCAAACCACATTCCCTCCTGAAGAACTCCTTTGATGGACTCTTCTCCCCACAGACTGCGGCATCCTTGCATTCTGAGCATGTCTTGTGTGAGCTTATTAAACTGTGCCTTTAATTAGCCTGATAAAATGAACTCGCTGCTGGACTGACTGCTCAGAGTTGGGGTTTGCTGTTTAATGTTCAGACAGCTCCGAGAGAAAAACTGCTCCCAAGGAAATAAAGTTCCCTGCTGTGTAAGGGAGATCAAAGAGCCTCCAAATATTAGCCAAGATTATTAGGTTAAAGGATATGGTGAGGGTCCCAAAGACAGACAAGAACTCCATCCACACACAAACAGAAAAAGAAAACACAAAAAACTCAGACACAAAGACTTTCCCCCTTTCCTTTCCTTTCCTTTCCTTTCCTTTCCTTTCCTTTCCTTTCCTTTCCTTTCCTTTCCTTTCCTTTCCTTTCCTTTCCTTTCCTTTCCTTTCCTTTCCTTTCCTTTCCTTTCCTTTCCCTTCCCTTCCCTTCCCTTCCCTTCCCTTCCCTTCCCTTCCCTTCCCTTCCCTTCCCTTCCCTTCCCTTCCCTTCCCTTCCCTTCCCTTCCCTTCCCTTCCCTTCCCTTCCCTTCCCTTCCCTTCCCTTCCCTTCCCTTCCCTTCCCCTTTCCTTCCCCTTTCCTTTCCTTTTCCTACAGAACCTTTGTTTTTAGGATTCATTATTTCCTTGTCCAAAGGACTTTCCATCCCAAGAATTTAAATACCACTTGGATTGGTACAAACCAGCCCTGGTGGCCCAGCCTGGAGACCAAAGATGGGCTGATTTAAATAGATTAATGACATTATCTGTCCCAAATAGATAACAAAAATATAGTTTCATAAGGGGGAAATTAAATTCCAGACATTTAATTAATCAGCAAGTGAATAAAGAAATATTTACACACCAAATAATCATTTTTCCCTTTTCCCAAGGTCTCCTTTTACTTATGTTCTGCCTGATCAGCACAAAATTAAACATGGAGCAGTTCCCCAAGCTCAGATTAGGCGGAGCATTGTGGCTTCTGATTTCTCAGACACGAAGAAAAGATTGTGCTTTGCTTTTTTCCTGTCATGTCTACCACTCTAATTAAGACGCCGCCTCCCTTTCCAGGCTTTGCTCCATTAAATCCAGAAGCAATCCTGCTGCTGGCCAAGGGTCAGGCTTTCATGTTGCCATCAGCCACAAAACAGACCGTGGGCATGTGAGGCAGCTGCTCACAAATGTGCCCCGTTCGAAGCCACACCTCATCAAGGCAGGCACCTGCTGCAGGTGAACTCAGAAAAAAATAAAATGGCCCGAGTGCTACAAAAGGAGGATTCCTGCACATTAATTCAAAAATTAAACTGGAACCACTCTAGATCAAAAGAAAAACCAGTTTTTCCCCAAGAACTATCATGTTTCTCTGGCTTTTGGAGAGTGATAGACAGTAGAGTCAATTAATTCTCTTAACTAATTAGTGACTAGGCAGCAAACATGGCAGAGTTTATCTTCAAGGGAAGGCAAATATGAACTAAAGTGTGTCTAAAATTGAATTAAAATGCACAGAGACGTATTTTATGTAACTTAAATTCTAGATAATGATCTACACAAGGTATATGGATTGCTTGGGCCATTAAATCTAATCCCATGCTGATAAGGAGAAAGCACATCTGCCTAATTTACCTTGGAAACGGGAAATATACTTTTTAAAATTGCTGTAGAATCACTATTTTGGATATTATTATCATCCTGCATGGTGTTATTAGGGGACCTGACAGCTTTGATCACCTTGTGGGTCCCTTGTTGAAGCTGCTCCATCTCCTATTGAGTTCCCTTAACTGCATGCCAGGAAATCTAAAAATTATGAGCAGCCACGATCAATGAAACATTTTGGTTTGGGATGGGACAGTTCTGGGATGTTCAGTATTTGTCTGGGAGAGCATCTGGAATTTCAGGAGACCTTGAGCACAGGCAAAGGAGCTCAGGGCAAGTGTTAGAGCACATGAGCTGGGTCTGTAAAAGAGCTGGGTCTTGCTGAAAAGTGAGGATGAAGAAGAGAATGGAATATCAGAGGTGTTGGGATGGCATCTCAGGGCTGTCCCCACAGCCACACTGGTGCTGGGGAGCAGTCAGGAGGGATCCATCTGTCTCCTGTGCTTCTGCAAAATGCATCTTCTCAAACCCTGTGAGGAGCCCCTGAGGGAGCTGGGGGTGCTCAGCCTGGAGAAAAGGAGACTCAGGGCTGCCCCCATCACTCTGTGCAGCTCCTGAAAGGTGCCTGTGCTCAGCTGGGGCTGGGCTCTGTCTGCAGCAGCACTGACACACCCAGAGCACACAGCCTCAAGGGAAATACAGGTTGGATAGCAGGAAAAGCTTTTACAGAAAGAATGATAAAGTTGTGGAATGGCTGCCCGGGGAGGTGGTGCAGTCCCCATCCCTGGGTGTGTTTAACAAAGCCTGGATGTGGCACTGGGTGCCAGGGTTTGGTTGAGCTGGGTTGGACTCAATGATCTTGAAGGTCTCTCCCAACCTGGCCATTCTGGCAATTGTGTGAACTTCAGCAACCCTGCCTTTGCAGTCCTGACCTGGGGAAAGCATCCCAAAGCTGTGCTCAGCACAGGGTTTTGGGGCATGTGGTCCTCGATGGTGGTGGTCGCAACCTTCCCCAACCTTGTGCCAACAAGCAGGAGCCATGAGGGCACCAGCACACACAGACACAGACAGACAAACAGACACAGAGCAGCTTGGCTGGGAAGGCACAGGAGATTTCAGGCATGGAGTTGCAATGAGGATTTATTGGTGTCCAACGAGGGTTTATTACGGTCCAACAAGAATTTCTTAAGGTCAAACATGGAAGATGTTCAGGGACCAAGACAAAGAGGAAGGAGGGTCCAGGGTATAAATCAGGGAAAGAGAGGGTGGAGCACAGCATCAGGGATCCAATGGTCTGAGGGGTCAGGGGTGGTGCACAGGGAAGGGGCCAATAGGGAGTGCCAGGGTGGATGGGCGGGGTTACACAAACCAATGGGAAAACCGTGCAGGGAGAACTTACTAGAACATGAACGTATAAGGGTAAAAGGGGGTGGGGAAGGCCAACTGGCCAATGGGGAGGACAGAATGTGGACAAATTAAAATAGTGCTGCAGAGCACCATGGGAGAAGCCTTTTTCCTCACCCTATCATCTGGGGGATGCCCAGAACCTATCATACATCTCCCCAGGGCATTGCCCTTGCTTTCTCCTCAACAGGCTCATGGGTTTCCACAGGGTCTGGTTGAAATATATTTCATTTTCTTTCTGCTGTGCGGCTGTGGTAACAGAGGGATGTTTTTTTATGGCTGAGTTGGACACCATCAAGGCTTTTTCTGCTTGTGTCTAACCCAGTGAGGAGGCTTGGGACAGGTTTAAGAGGTTTAAGGTGACACAGGAGGGACAGCTGATCAAATTGATTTGAGGGATATTCCACACCTCATAACGTGCTTAGTCTATAGACTGGGGGGAGAAGGAAAAAGGGAATTCGGAGTGATAGTGTTTGCCTTCAAGTCACTGTTACACCTGATGGATCCCTGATTTCCAGGAGTGGCTGAGCCCCTGCCTGCCCAGGGGAGCAGGGAATGAATTCCTTTTTTGGCTTTGCTTGTGTGTGAGACTTTTGCTTTTCCTGGCATTAAACCATCATTTTTTCCACCCATGAGTTTTGTGGCTTGTACTCTCCTGATTCTTCTCCCCATCTGAGGGGAAGAACGGGGTGAGAACCTTCCTGGTCCTTATTTGCCAGGTTGGTAAAACCACAGCACGAAAACATTCCCAAACTCTTTGCCGCGCACCTCTGACCGTCCCATCTCTACCTACCTCCAAAAATCTGCATTTCTCAAAACCCAGTTGATAAATAAATAAATAGATTTTAAAAATTCCCCTTTGAGACAACCATCAATCAGAGGGACTGAATCAAAGCCGCTGCCTGTTCCACGCCTCCAAATCCCAGAGGGAATTTTGGCTTGGAAGGGTTGGTGGGAGATGCGAAGAGCTTGGGGTCCCTCTGCGGGCAGGAGGAGAAGGACGAAGCACGGAGCTTCCAGCAGGTCTGCAGCTCCATCTAGTGCCACACAGCCAGGGAGGGAGAGAGAGGAAAAAGCTGGAAATTCTGCCAGAAAACTCTTTGGGATGTTCAAGTCTGGGATACTGAGAATTTTAAATTTTCTGTGATGAAAGATACAGACATAAGAGAATTCTATAGCTGATCTGAGGTTGTAGGGAAAGCTTCAAAAATTGGATGATAAAATTAGGATTACAAGTGTGTACTTTAATTAGAAGTGTGTTATATTATATGCTAGAAAACTTAAAGTTTTAGAATACAGTCATAAATATGAAACAAGATAGACATTTTAGGGTGGTGAGTAGTTGTTATACCTTATTAGTGAAATACTACAAAACTCACAGCTTTTAATACTTTAATATAGATAAGAAATAATAAACACTGGAGTCTGAACATGAGCTACTGTCTCAACCACTTTCAATCCCAACCCTGACAGAGAAAAGAAGCTACGAACCAACAGGATGTGAAGCCAGCAAGGGTAGAAAAGGGCTTGGTCTTTTGGGAAGAGTTATATTATTAGCAAATTTTATTTTATTTTATTTTATTTTATTTTATTTTATTTTATTTTATTTTATTTTATTTTATTTTATTTTATTTTATTTTATTTTATTTTAATGTTTTTCCAGAGTTTTGAAAGGGATAACTGATGTCTCCAAGGGCTAAAGATGCTCATAATAATATTAATATATTCCAGAGAGTTGCATTTCAAACAAAAATTATGGAAGTGTGAGGACTAAACTCTAAATTACTGTTGGCAGACAAAGCTTTGTTTACTGACACATACAACAGTGCTATGTGATCTTTTTCTGTGCCAGCAGGGCATAAAAAAATCATCTTTTACTCAGTGTTCAGATCTTTTAGATCCAGAATAATGAAGGTGGATTGGTGATTAGTTTGATCTGTGATTAGTTTCCTTCACTAGGAAACAGTGAACAATTTTTTAATTATTTTTAATGAAAATGAGCCAGAAAATTTGAACTGTCATGCAATTTCTGTGATTTCTAAGTGTTGGTCTCATGCACTGCTCATGCACAATAAAAATTGATGAAGAATTCATGCTCCACTCTATAAAACCTTATTTTTATTATTTCAGCTAGACTGTCACTTTCTCAAGAGTGACTGAAGCTGGACATTGGATTTCAATTTTTTGGACAGGAAAACCATTGAGGGCACAGAGATACATAGAAATCACACATTTCATCCTCTGTGAAGCCACTGAAATGTTCACAGAAGGATTTCTAGGATGTTCCATATCTCTCTTTGCAGAGCTGTATTTTCCTCAGAGATTTTTTCTGCCTGGAGCAGCAGCTGAAGACCGGGCAGAATGTCCCCAAAAATCTCAAATGAGGCCAGATATCCATCCTTAGGCACTTGAATTATTCTTTATGTAGCTGCCTGGAGAAAAGAAAAATGGATTATTTTATCAAATTCGCTGTGGAAATAATTTATTTTTTTGTTTTGACTTGGAGGGTTTCAGTAAAGCATTTAAACTTTTTTGTATAAAAAACCTCATAAAAATCACACACATAAAATCATGGTATTTTGGGCTGAAAAATAAGTTACACCTATATGAAAAAGTTTTTAACTAATTTAAAAAAACAGATTACGATTGTTTTGGAAGTGGAGTGAATCTAAAAGGACACTTAATTTATAATTACAGATTGCCTTCATCTGGTGGCATTCTGCTTCCAGAATTCAGGATTCCATGAGGAAATAACCAATTTCTTGCCTTCAGGTCTTAGCTTTGGATATTCCATGGGAACGACATTGATAGTTTGAGGCACAGTTATGAGCAATGCAGAGATCACAGAGGGTCTCCCCAAATATCACATTGTTGGGCTGGTTGCAAATGTTGGATTCGAAGTGTGAGCAAACACTTTTTGGGGATGTTCTACCCTTTCTCAGAAACCCAGACAACAACAACACCTGATTATAATTTCTTTTAGTAAGGTAATTTGTTCTCTCAAAGAAAGCCCCAACCCAAAACAAAAGAAAAAAACCCAACAAGAAAAGAAACCTCAAGAACAAAACCCAAACATTATTTAGAATTCTTTTATTTCTGACTTCATTTTGTCTGTTCTTTTTTCATTTCTCATGGGATTCTCATTTAAATTGATGCAGCAGCAGTCCTTTAAAGAGTTGGCTTTGTGCAAACATTTGGCAAATTTATAAATGTGCATTACACAAACATTTCTTGGTGCACCCACATTTCTGAATGGGGTCCATAATGAAGGGGAAGATTTAAATGAAGACTTAATATCTGTCCATGTTGTTTCTATTAATGTCTGTATGCCAATAAATCATCAATTTTCTTGCACTTTTATTAGCTCCAAACACCTTTCCAAGGACTTGACTTGCCTCTGTTTTCACATAAGTGTAGCATTTATGTTCTTACACTTTTCAATGTTTGGTCCCTCCTTATCTGTTCTGGCTTTGCAGAGAAATAATGACATAAATTAAGGTGACAGAAACACCACAGAAGGTTTTGGGGATGTTTTTATTTTTACCGTATTGATATTTACCATGTAACCTCAGACAATTTGGGATTTTCCAAACTTCACGTAAAAAATGGAGATTTCATAAAACCTAAGCACACTATTCCTACTTCTTTGAGATTTGGGATTTTTTGGTTCAGTGGTGTGTGGAAGGGAAGAAACAAAACCAGGCCAGCCTGAATATCTTTTCCATTTTTAAGAAACAACAGCAAGATGGAAAACCAATCACTTCTGCTCCTCCACTTCAAAAATCTCAGTTCTGTGGTGCCTGGATTTCCACACTCTTTTCCTTTTTTCTTCCCAACCAACAGCCCTGTCTCACCTCCAGTATGAAAGAACCTCAGGCCATGAAGTATTTTCACATTTAGCCAGCAGAAAAAAAAAAAAGACAACCTCGCTTTTGCTGCCTCGTGTTCCATGAAATGTCTTTTTAATTATGGTGATTCTACCTTAGTAGCTTTTCCACTATAATAAGCCTTCCCTGTCAGGAGGAGAAACAATAATAACAACAAGCCCTGCATTAGGAGGAAACATTTAAGCCCTCCATGCCAAGCTCACTGCCATCTATTAATTAGCAGAGGCCACGGGAGCTGTTTTTGTCCCTCTGGGAAGAGAATTTTATTTGCAGCTGATAGTTTATGCCCCTCGTAATAGGAGCTGCAGAAATAACCCACCAATCACCTCGTTTCAACCTGGATTGAGGTGCTGAAGCTTCCAGGAAGAGCTCTGGGGATGTGTGCTCAGGCCAGGGATGTAATCATGGCTCTTTTGAGGATTCATCTCCCCGCCCGAAAAGCAATTCCAGGAACAAACTGCCAGTGTGGAAAACTCCACGTTGCTTTCCGCATTCATCCTCGCCCACCTTCTGCCTCTGGGTAATTTGATTTGCTGTTAGTATTTCCAGCCAGAATTAGATCCAGCAGCAAGTGTAAATAGGAGTGTTGTTATGTTGTTGTTGCCTTAAAAACATTTCAGAGAAAAAATCAGGGGCTCTTAATGGCAATCATTACAATAAAACATTATTGCTCCAAGAGCTTTTATTTCAATAGCAGAGTCAACCTTCCAGTCCTGAAATGTTTAAAATGAGAACATACATTGGTTTGTTGGTTGTTGGGTGAGGTTATTTTTTTTGTTTGTTTGTTTATTTCCTGATTTTTAAAGCTTTGGAACATGAAAACCACTCTGAGAGTGGCTGTAGCAAAAAGGTAAAAAAGCACCACAAACATGCAGTGATCCTTCCAAGAATACCTGGCTGATTTCCAGCAAATCTGCAGCTCAGAAAAATATTCTGGGCCAAATCTGAGAATGGTTTTGTTAATTTTTCCATTGGTCTGTCACTTACACCACAATGGTTTCGGCTCAACTTGTCACATTTGAGTGCCTGTTGATCCATTTGGCCCTAGAAATTGATATTGACTGCTGCTAAAGGGAGGTATTTGTAAAGGATGGTTGTCACCCTGGTTTTTTAAGATTTTCTAAGCCTTCTGATGTTGACATTCTTGTAGTGATCTTTCTCACACACTTTCTGTAAATAACCCATTGTTTTGCATTCCTTTATGGAGGAGGAGAGAGTTGATGGACTGTTGGTTTGTCCAGTGTCATTGGAGAGGTGGCACTGTCACCCTCCAATCTGCTGTCACTTTTAGAAAACTACAAATGTTGGAGTCAGAAAATAAACTTCCCTTTTTTCTTCACCTTGAGAACAGCAGTGTGAGCTTGTGTTCTTTCGTGTCCTATAGGGACAGATGGTGACTGATTTCATTCTTTAACCTGTTTGCACCACCATCCTGAATTCCTGATATTTCAGTTGCCCTGTATGTAAATCTTGACTCTCCTCACAGTTTAGAGGGTTTTTTTCACCACCACTATTGCAGGGATTTTGTTATCTTGTTTTCTGATTTCAGTTTTCAATTTTCCCTGGGAGAGAAGAAAACTCAGGGAAATACCCACTCTCATTATTTCACACACACACACACACACACACAAAAAAAAAAGAGACCAAATATTGAAATAATCACTATAATTTTTGCATCAGAAAACCAAAAGCATAAGCAGAGTTGGTGTGATCAGAGCCTGTAAAGGTACCATGTGCCTGAAGCATCAAGTCACCGTTATTTTGTTAGTATGCAAGAATTATTTTTCAATTAATTTTTCAAATAATTCATCTGGGAGAATTAAAATCTCTATACGAAATCAACTACCAGGAAAAGGAGGTCCGTAAATGTGTAGAAATGACAAACTGCTCAGCACAGAAAACTATCTGTTAAAATATAAATGGAATTATCCCTTTTTAAGAGGAAATTTATGAGTTTATGTTTTCTGACCTGACTACTATAATTCCAGAGTTTTTCTTACAGTTTTTGACATACTGGTGGAGAAAGAAGAGGAAAGCAAACAGAACTGTCTTTAAAAATAAAAGGAATTTTTGACAAATAAAGAATTTAACACAATAGGACCTTTGAATATTCAAAGGCTCTAAATCTCAAAGTTTTCCCACTTTGTGCATCATGAAACATTTATTTAATCCTGCTCTACTGGGTGTAAATCAGGTATAACCCTGAGTTAGTTTTTATGTACATTCTCTTTGTGAGTTTTTCAGTACAGATCAGTCCTAAGGCTGATGTGGTTTTCACCCAGCTGTTTTCATTGGGGTTTTGCAGTAAGAATTTTCTCACATTATTCAACACAATGTTGTAAGAAGTAGGCTCATTCTCTGATTATAATTGTGTAATGCACTATATTGCACTGTTCTCTAAAAAACAAAACCAAAACCACTTTGTGGTTGAATTCTCTGGTTTTGGTTTTGATTTTAATGCCAGAGCCTGATGGACCTCCTGTTTCCCTGAGGTAATTACATCTCTGGGCAAATACCAGTGCTCTGATGACCACAGCTTGAGCTGGAAGACCCACAAGAAAGTTTCATCCTTGTAAGACAAGATTCTGTCTCATTTGAGGGTTCTGACTCAGAAATCTTTCGTTACAACATTTTGCCCTCTCAGAAATTGAATCAATTATTTTCCCCTATGTACAACTTGCAGTGCTTGCCCTTGAGGTCACAAAGTTTCCCTTGTGGGAAAGATTTTGGTTCCTGTTATCATTTCCTTTTTCTTTCATTCTCCTGAGTGCCAGCACTCAGAATAATGAGTCTCCAGTGAGCAGATCACATAAAGGATTTATGTGTTGGATTCCTTTTATAAGGAATGCAGTTGCATAAAGGATCTGGTTGGACTAATGGTAAAATGAAAGTTGGTAAATAGTAAAATAAAAATCAGGAAATTTTCATGAAAAAGAGATGCTTAAATGTGTCCTCTTTTCTTCTTTCATTATAAATAAAATTATGGCTTGAGAATTTCAGGCGTACATATATACCACAAAAAAGGTATATATGTATATATACCTTGAAGAAGGAGATAAGAACCTCATTCTTTCTAGGACAGGGATGAATGGATGAATTCATTAATCAGTAAGAAATGATGGTTGATGATACATCAGACTTGTGTCTGTATTTACTTCTATTTAGATACTTTTTATTATTTTTTAAATGTCATGGCTTTGCTACTATTCATAACAAATTCTCTCCCTAAGTAAACTAAACTTCTCCCCATAAGTAAACTAAAGAAAGGACTACTCTAATAAAAGTAAACTTATTAAAATTTTAGGTTTGTTTATTCATTTTTCTTTTTTTTTTTTGTTTCTGCATTATCAGTGAGAAAAAAATATATAAAAAAGAGAAGTATTCAAAAAAAATTATTCTAATTGTTATTACTCTTTCTTTTAGTTACTATTAATACATTTTTCTTTATATCTTTTCAAAATTTTAAATCTACTTTACCTTTATCCTAAACCTATCTCACAACAAAAAGTAAATACATTAGTAATTAACCAGCACCAAACCAACCACACTCTTTACTACATTAACCAAGAAATGTCAAAATTTACAAAATCTCAAATTAACAAACCAAAATCACTAATAACAGGTAATAAAACCAGTAAATAACAGGTATTAAAAAAAAAAAATTTGAGTATTTACATCTTGTAATCTTGCTCTGTGTGCAATCTTTAGCTAATCAAAAAGCAATCAATCCTTAGCTAATTGCCCTCCTAGATAACTCTATTTACACTGTCCCATGATTATTAAGAGATTGGCCCTTCCCAACAGTTTGGGGTTTGGGTTAAACTGAGCAAAGTGGGATATTTCCACAAAGCTGAGACTCTAGGGAGAAATGCTAAAAAAAAGTTGTGTTAAATGACAGGAAGAACTGGAACACACCAAGAACTTTGTTGTTGTGTTTTAGAGAAAACAGTGGTGGAAACTCTTCTGTTCGTTGCTCAGAGAAAGTTTTGTCTCATCAATAACAGAGCTGAGCACATTTCCTTATAGTTCAGGTGAAGAGTAACACATGAGGGCACAGAAACTGCTGATCTCCCCTGATTTTTGGCACCACAGAACTCTGGCTTCCCACCAACAGGAAAGTTCTGGAGATCCCACAGATCCCCTGAACCAGCTCTTGTCACAAATCTGCTTTTTGATCACCTTCCTTTCCCAGAGTAGTTTTAAGTAGTGTTTGTATTGACATCCACCTTTAAAATCACCCCAGAAACTGCTTTCTCTTAGTAGTGGGTGTTTTACCACACCAAGAAAACTCAGGGATAATTTTTGTGATTCTTTACATGTTCTGAGTTCTTTAATAAGGGAGTCATAATGTCCTTGTAAAGTCACAGACACAAATCCTTTCTTATTGTGAGTACAACCATAAATCATGGAAGATTTAGTTGTGTGGTTCATTGTAGTATGCAGAAATACAACAAGCAAGAAACAAAAATTTTATGATAATATCCCCTCAGCAAAAGACTATTTATTTTCTCTATGTGAAATTAAATATTTGCTTTAAATAGAGGAAGTAAAATCTTCCACCAGATGATACAACTGCACAAGAAGCTCTGTGTTCTGAGTAAAAACACTCTGGGATGGTGGGGACAATAGGTTTAGGTAAGGAGTTAAGGTAAAAAGGAAAATAAGTTTTGATAAAGGAAGCCAGGCTTTGCAATTCAATTCATCTTTGAGAAACACATGGCAAGGGATTCCTCTCACTGAAGATGAATGTGAAAAGTCACCCAAAATCAGATATCTGGTCTGGCTGGGATTTACCTTATTTGATTTCAGGGCTTGAATCATTTCTCCTCTCAGAGGAATCTGGTTCCCTTTGCCCAGGCAGCCTCCACCTGCCGTGCCTTCAGTGTCCCTGTGTCACAGCTGGCAGCTCTTTAGAGTGTTCAGACAGGGAATCACAAACTGGGGAAGGCTGGAAGGGAGACTGGAGGTGTGGGGTCCAACCTCCTGCTCCAGCAGGGCCCCCAGAGCAGGTTCCTCAGGGTTTTGTGCAGATTGTTTCTGAATATTTCCAGTGAGGGACGCTCCATGCCCTGTCTGGACAATCCAGGGCTCAGTCACTGTGCAGGGAAGAAGTTCTTCCTCATGTTCAGGTGGAACTTCTTGGGCATCAGTTCCTGCCCATTCCTTGTGCACCATGGCTGGGGCCCATGAGTCAGAGTCTGATCTAACTTCTGACCCCTTGCTGCAAATACTTAAAACCACAGATTATTATATTACATTATATTATATTATATTATATTATATTATATTATGTTATGTTATGTTATGTTATGTTATGTTATGTTATGTTATGTTATGTTATGTTATGTTATGTTATGTTATGTTATGTTATGTTATATTATATTATATTATATTATATTATATTATATTATATTATATTATATTATATTATTACATTACATTACATTACATTACATTACATCATATCATATCATATCATATCATATCATATCATATCATATCATATCATGTCATATCATATTAATTATATTTATTACATTACATTATATTGGATCATACTTGGTTATGGTCTCCTCTTATTGGGAAGCACAACTCAGCCTCGAATTGTGTGAATTTATTCAGGATCTTGGCCAATACCCTACTCCAAAGAACCATTCAATGGACTGAACTGACTAAAAGGTTCCCTTTTAGGTGATTATTGACCCCAAAGGAAGCTGAAACATCCAGTTTGCATCTGGACACCAACATGTTGATGTCTAAATTTCTAAATTTTGTCTTTAACAAACTCCACCTCACACTTCCCTCTGAAGTCGCTAAAAGAGACTGGATGGCTTCGGACTCAGGGTCTCCTACTACAACACAGCACAAGGAGGTTCTAAAAGGAACATGAAGGGTAAACTGACTAATTACCTTAGGCTGGTGATTAGCCACGGTGGGAGTTCACTTTTGCAGCTTACCCAGCCTGCATTAGGTATTCATAACCCATTGTGTGAAGTGTGTGGAATTTCACCCCCAAGGAAACATCCACAGCTGAGCTCTCATCCTTCCCTACTCTCAGAGATGATGGTGGAGCGGAGGACACCCTGAGGAAATTATTATCTTGTCCTCCACAGACATCCAAATTATGTCAGGCAGAATTCATTTAGTGCTGTCTGTGACTGTGAAAATAACCTGGAACAATCAGTTCACATTTACATTCTTAATGTCTGAGGGTGGTTGAGATGAGTACTGCTGTAGAGGGGTGAGGTGAGGCCCCTCTGCAGTCCCAGTGGAGAAACTGGGATAATCAAAGGGAAAAGTATGGAAAAAAGATTTCCTTTTGGTGGGGAGGCTCTGGCACAGGGTGCCCAGAGAAGCTGTGGCTGCCCCTGGATCCCTGGAAGTGCCCAAGGCCAGGTTGGAAGGGGCTTGGAGAAACCTGGGATAGTGGAAGGTGTCCCTGCGCGTGGCAGAGGATCGGAATGAGATGAGTTTTAAGATTTCTCCCAACCCAAATGTCTTAGGTTGAAAGATGTGGCGGGGGGTGTGTGTTCTGTTGCCATCTGTCAGAGCTGGGGCAGTTCTCTCTGTTCATGGGGCAGTTTTTCCTTTCTCTCTCCCCCAGCCAACCCTCCCTGCAGGAGATCTCTGCTGTCCATGGCCACTGAGTGTCCCTGCAGGGCTGAGCCAATCCCAGCATCCCATGGGGAGATGCTCCGCCCAGGGGAGGAGCCAAGCATTCCTGCCTGGATCCAATCTGGGCCTGGCACAGCACAGCAGCCTTTGCCCCCTGCACTGCCAGAGGAGCAGCTTTCTGCTGCCCTGCATGGCCAGAGGGAGCCCAGGCCCATCTGCAGCAGCCCTGGAGCTGCAGAGGAAAACTCCCCCCTTGTGCAGGATCCCTGCTGCAGCAGAGCCACAGCTGGCACTGCAGGAGGGCTGAGCCCCCCTGGGATGGGGCTGGGACACCCCCTGACACACAGGGGGCAGGGACTGCTCTCACTCTGTCACTGGGTTTTGTGTTTTTTTTTCTATTATTGCATTTATATTTTAAATTTTTCTGTTAAAGAACTGTTATTCCTCTTCCCGTATCTTTACCTGAGAGCTCCCTAATTTCAAAATTATAATAATTCAGAGGGAGGGGCCTTACATTTTCCATTTCAAGGGAGGTTCCTGCCTTGAAGGCAGACACCTGTCTTTTCACACTAAGACATCAAACCATCCTGAAATTCCATGACTCTCAAACATAAAAGAAGCAAACACCAGTATACACCAGTAACTAGACTTCTGTCTTGTTAAAAATAGGCTATCCCTGTTTACCCAAATTTGATTGTATAGGCTCAATCTGTACCCAGAAGAAACATGAATGTTTTCTTGGCCCTTAGGAAGAAAGCAAGTTTAGTCTTAAACCTGCATTTTAGTGACTAAAAATCAGGGTTGTTCTCCTCCTCTTGGAAAAGAAACAGACTTGAAATCGAGTTGATGTGGCTATAGGAAAGCAAGAAAACCAATGAATAATACAATGCATAAAAACATTTCTGAGACAGGAACAGCTGGTCTGTCAACTCTTGAGAGACTATTAATAGGAATGAAGATTTCATTGTGTGTCACTGGGAAAAGCAACTTCCCTTAGGTTGGGAAAAATAACTTGCTTATTCTTGAATAAAATACAATGGAAGTAGAGAAGGGATAGCTGACAGATTTGTTTTTTTTCAATGTTGAAAACAATAAAGGAGTTTATTTTTAAAATAGTTAAATGATATTTTTGTGGAAGATGAGCACAAGCCAGATATGTTTTTCAAATTCACAAAGTGCTTTATATGCTTGGGTGAAATTAAGTTTACAGATCAAACATAATTCACATAATCCAAGGGTCTGTAATTTTTGTCTTTAATTTGTGTCCCAGGTGTCCCTGGGGCCAGGCCAAGGAACAGAAACAGAATATGGGCACATATGGAGTCAGAGCCCCAGGACATGGCAGGAGTCAATTTTACCCAAGAAAAACAGTGAGGAGATAACACAGGGAGGGCTTACAGAGAACATCAGCTGGACAAATTATCCTCATGCAGCTCCAGGCACTTGTCTGATATTTAGTGCCTTCCCTTTTTAGTATCTCAAACCCTTTGCCTTCAGTTGTTTGAATTTTCTGCTCTCACCCCTCTGTCTCCAACACCCTGCAGAGATCACTGTCAGGAATAAAACCTCCAGCCTTTTTTTATACCCTCCTTTTTCTAAAGACCGTCAAGTTTTGCTGTTAATTAAAGTCACAACATGCTTCTCAGTAACACCATGTTCTGCCTGAGCACTGAATTATGTACTCCCTGTAATTGCAGCCTCCTCCTCATAATCCCAGGGCTTTTTGTTTTGCATATTTAGTCAGATTTGTCAAAAGATTGTTTAGAAATGCCAATAAATTCACCTTTATGCTCTGGCTGATGGCTCATGCTGCAGTGTGGGGCTGGGACACCCTATTTTCCAGCCTGAAGTGCTGCTGGAAGAAATTCCAGGTGCATTTTAGGAAGATTTTTATTATGAGAAACCCATTTTCAGGTAACATATGGTATCGAAACCCCATTCTCCAGCTTCCACAAAGGTGCTCAGTAATTCCACAAAATGTCAAGTAATTTTACACGAAATGGCACCAATTGATTCAGAATATCCATGAGGGGGATTAGGAGGAATGTCAGGTCTGTTGCCTCATTGATTAAGTTTCATACCAACACGATGGCTTGTTGTTGTTGTTTAACAAGAGGAGGTTTTTATGCACATCTGTTGAATTCTGAGCCCAGGTTGATGTTGAGGAGCAGCAGGAAAACAAATGTGGTTCTTATCTTGGATTAGTTATCCTGTAATTCTTGGGGAAAATAAAATAATAATGCTTAGTTTGAGGCAGTTTATCAGGCAAGGACCTATTTTGTGACAAAAAGTAGCAAAATGCATCAAAGCATATGAAAATATTATGATAAATAAATATTATTTTTCCTGCATTTTTTCATTATTGGAGCTTTGGGTACATAGAGAGAAACAGCAAATAGTAAAATTATTAAAGCAACTTAATATGATGAATATAAATTAGTTTTTAGACTAAATAAGGTTTTAAGGATCTGTTTAAAGTAATGCAGGGATGTGAGAAGACTGAGGAAATCGGACTTTAATGTAGGTGAGGTTTATAACATTAACTACAATAAGATGCTACAAAAACCCAATAAAAACATGCTTGATTTCCTTATTAGGATGGAAAAATATTCTTACAAGAGGAATTTCCAGGTAATTAATTTAAATCTCAAGGATGAGAACGTGGACTGCTTTTTTGATCAGCTGGAGATGAGATAGGAAAAGCAGATGGAGGAGAGAAAATGTATGAAGAAAATGTATGAGAAAGCAAATATTGAGAGACCAGGTCTGCTCCATCAGTCTCCTAAAAACTTCTTGCAAATCTCATGCCAAAAATCTACATTAAAAAATTACAAAAAAAAAAGTGGTTCCCACTTGGGTTTTCTCCAGGCTGGTTGTGATGACCTAAAACCCCTCATTTAAGTGACCTTCAAGGTATTAAATAACAGAATCCAGGTGAAATATTGGAGGCTGGAATGCCACAAATGTTCCTTCAGTGGCATTTTTGTGTTTTACAGTGTGGCTCCTGAGAGCAATTCCCTTTGAAACCCAAATTCCTGACCATGAAATTTGAGTGGTGAGGGGAGAGGGTTGGGGCCAGAGCTCCATCCCCTGACCCAAATTTTTCTGTTTTTCCCTGATCTTGGATATTTGAGTTGTGTGAATAAAGTTCAGCAGGGATTATGAACTGTTCCTGTCCTGGGGTGTTTGACAGGTCTGCACTTTGCATTTTTCTTTGCATTAGAAGTAGGAACTGCCTGGCTGCATGTGTTGCCTGCCTTGTAATGGGATCCTAAAAATTATTCCAGTGTGACAGGAACCACCTTGCTTACTACTGAAAGTGGGCACAGTTTTATGTTATGCATTACAGATGGAGAAAAAGTCAGAATCAGACCTAATTTTTAAAGTATTTTCTCACAAATCTGATTTTTGGAGTACCATCTGAGGCTGTGCAGGTGCCATTTTGCAGTAATGAAAGACAAACCTATAGAAAACAGCAGATTAAATGAGAATGTGGTTACAAATGTTATATATTGTATATCTGAAATATTTAGGTGGAGCTGGAAAACCAGACACAGGACTTGTAGGAAAGCTGTACACCTATGGACAAAGCTGCAGAAATAATTATTTTTACTAATGGCATTGAATGCCAATTTTGGGGTAACTTAAGCCAGCCCTGATTCTACCCTGACAGTACAGAAATTGTGTGTTCAACACCATTGGGAACTAATGAATGATAAACAGGATATGAAACAGCACTTCAGACTTATCAAGGAAAGCTGCTTTGGCCATGTTCATAATTTTGGTTCTCTCAGGTCCTGAAAATATCTTGGTGCAAAATTCAGTGGGGCAAAAGCCAGAGCTGGTGCTTGAGCCCTAAGAACCTAACACTTAAATATTTTTCTCCCCCAAAAAAATCTTATCTGTAGGCAAGAAAAGCTTGAACTTTCTTAGCACCAAGAAATAAACCTGAACCCAAGACATCTTTGTAACACAAGGGTCAAAAAGATCTTGTTCAAGTTTTGGTGGAAATTCTGTCATTGCACAAAATTTCCCATCTGAGAGGAGGGGGATTCCAAAACCCACAAACTCCATCTCTAAGAGTCCCAAAGGGAATCCCACACTGCCAAACCCACTCAGAAAGTGCCCAAAGTTTTATGTTATCCATTACAGATGGAGAAAAAGTAAAAATCAGCCTTATTTTTTTTTTTCCAAATCCTTGGAAAACCAGGAAGGGTGAACATAGCACAGAGAATTCCTGCTTTCAAAACCACCCCAAAACCCACACTGGTGTCCCAGCTCCCTGCTTTGCTTTTTTCCAGGGGTTGTTCATCATTTTGCAGTGGCCAGGTGTGCAGAGGTGAATCCAACATCCCTGGGGGATTGGTTTCTCTGGGTCTGGATTGAAGGCACTTGAGATGTTATTTCATGTATAGACTCAGGTGTTTATTATTTCTTATCAGTAAAACAGTCTCACAAACATGAGTTTGGCAGCAAGGCACAAAATGGCCAACAATCTCTTGTTCCAAGGGCTTTTCAGACTGAACTATCCAATTCAGAGCTGACACCTGGATTATTTTCCCTTTTAACCCAATAACTGATCCCACAGAGCTGCAATGGGGACTTTTCTGCCCAATTACAAAATGCCACCCAAACCCATGGAGAAGGAGGAAGAAGCAGCATGAGGAAGAAACCCAGGATGGCACCCTGTGCCCTCCATCTTGCTTCCATCCACAACACACTAAAAATCCCAAAAATCTAAATTTCTCATCTAAGTGACACACCTACACTGCTCTCTATAATCTATTTCACACTTTTGTGGATTCTGGTCTATTCTGGAGTTTAGGAAACTTTCCCCATGAGTGAGGGTCAGAGTCAGTGCTGCCCTGGGGGTCAGGGCACCCCAGAGCAGACACAGAAATATTCCCTGCTGTGCCCTGGCTTTCCACCATGGAGAATCCTTTTCCCTTACCTCCCACTTTGCGGCGGGGATGCTCGGGGAGCTCGGAGGCTCTCGGGGCGGGCCTTGGGCAGGTGGGGGCGGGCAGAGCCTCCCCGGCTTTTGGCAGCATCGCACCCGGCAGAGGCAGCGGCGGGAGCCGGCGGCTGCTGCGGAGGATGCGAACTTTGCGCTGGCTGCTGCTGCTGCTGCCGCTGGTGAGTGCCGACCGCTGGGCCGGGGGGAGCGCACATCTGGAGCCCGGCCACAGCTGGATGGCTCCGCCGCTGCCGCCGGGCTGGGGGGAAAGTCCGCAGGAGATGGGTAACTTCTATCCGAATGGGGAGCAGGCAGAAACACAGAAAAAAACCAAGGAAAGCATTAACAAGAAAAATACAAAACGAGACAGAGATGTTAGAGGGAAGGAAATAAATAAAAAATATATCCCTGAGTTAATGTGTTGACCGAGCTCCTTTGATGAAAATTTTCCAGCCTCAAGATGCTGTTAATAAATGACTTTTCCATTCTTTAGAACCGCAGTTTGCAGAGGAGAGAAGAGCATCCCCAGATCAGAATGGCTGTAGCAGGGCTTTGGACAGACAGAAGGGGACAGGTCGCTGTGCCAGCTTGTCCTGAGAAAGGCAACTTTGCAGGACAAGGAGGATGGCTGGAAAGGAGCAGTTCCTCCTGATGGATGGGGACATTTGCCTCTCTGAGATGATGTTTTCAGAGCAGGAGGTTTCTAAATTCACCAAGCAGGAGCATGAACTGTCTGGTGTGTGTGTGCACTGAGGGCAGCAGGTGAGCCTGTGCCACTGGACATCAGGGAAGATGGATGAGCCCAGGGGTGTGGGAATCCATAAAATCAGAGGGGTTTGGGAAAGCTGCAAAAGGCAGGCCTCAGAGACAGCAGAACTGTGATTAGAGCTAAGCAGCAGCCATGAGATTGGTCGGCAGAAAAATTATTTAAAAAGTAGAAAACAAAGACAAATGGAACAATGGTCTGTGTATTGATGCTTGTCTAGAATAACTCCCTAAGCTGCAGAAAAGTTTATCTAGTGAGATATTAGGAAGTTTGAAGCTTAATAATGGAGCTCTGTGCATTGTGTTTGAAGGCTCACAAGCAGGTATTGTATTTGAAATAAGCAAGCATTGTTTAACCAGAGGAACCTGTGCTTATAGTGGTTGGATGGAACTACTGTCAATGTGCTTTTGCTTTGTGTGATTGGTCAAAAAACTTAAAAAGTAAGTTATAACATTAAATTCTTGGTCTGCTGCCTGAGATGTAAGCTGCTGGCATCTCCCCATTGTCATAACCATGGAATGGGACTGATGCTGGAAAATAAATCAGCTCAAAGCACGTTCCACAGCTGCCCCATCCTGTTTGTGATTTGTGCAGAGCCTCCAGTCAGGTGGTGGGGACTCAACCCAGGTACTGCCATCCCTCCCTGATCTCCACACTCCACCACTGCCCCTGCCTGGCATGCTGAACACAAATTAGTGCAAATCCAAGCTCAGAAATTTCTCTTCTCTGCCCTCAATGCTCAGCCTGAGGGAAGAGTTTGGAACCTTTCCTCTGGGTGTGATTACCGGGGACTCGTTAATTCAAACTTCACTCATTTCACAGTGAGATGTTCAGCGTGGGCTGGGATTCAGCAGGAAGGAGAGAGTCACCTTCCCAGGCAACATTCCATCTTGTCCTGGGACAGCCAGATGGAGTGGGTGCTTCTCCAGGGCCTGCTTTCCTTTGTGGGCAAATGTGAGAGCCCTAATGACAGACTGATCCTGATCTTTCATTTCCAAACAGTGGGAGATGGGATGTAAATTTTCACAACCCCTGGATCTTGTGTTTTCCTCTGTATTTACACAGATTTGTGTACAAGGGACAGCTTGTGGGTCCTTGCAATGCAAACCTCACCAGTACAGCTGCTATCATGTGTAATTCTGTTTTTTCCATGCAAAACCAGGCAGCCTAAAGGCTCAGACTGCTGCAGGTAAAGTGATTTTGGCATCTGGGCCAGCCTTTTTTACACGTAAAGGAGGCACACAGCTCATTCTTGCAGCTGTCAGCAGAGTGGAGCTGCTCCAAAGTGATGGATTGTGCACATCTGGGGGCTGCCATGCATCATTTTAATATTGCAGCACATTGCAGCAGGCTGTGCCCGTGACAAGAGAAATTCTGTGAACTGCATGATCTACACAGCTTTTGGCCTCAAAATATGAACATCAACTCCATGTCTGGTGAGAGGCAGTGCTCTGAATGTCCGTGGGGTTTGTGTCTCAGTTTTGCATGTTCAGTGGGTCAGGGAAGGCCTGAGACCCCTAAAATGTACTGAGGGAATAATCCCCTACTGTTTCAAAGGATCAGAGAAATAATTCTTGTATGGATTCTGCAAATAAGTCGTTAATCAGATATGAAAATAAAGCAGAGGGCTGATCCTGAAAACTTCCTCTGTGGAGCTGGGCACTGCTATCTCCTGTAAGCTCCACAGGGGTGTGTGCATTTGTGCCTTGCAGAACAGAGTCCTTGACACTGAAAGAATTACCATTCACTGGTAAGTGACAGGGAACAGAGAGCAGGGCAGGCTGAAATGCCTAAAAATGACTTTTTATGCCTTAAGGAGTTCAGAGTCTCAGGAAGCAGAGGACAAAGAGCAGAAAAGGCTCTGCCTTCACTGCTCTCCCTGCTGTGCCAAACTGCTTTCCTCTCCAAACCCCCACATTTCCCATTTCTGGGGAGGGCTTTGCTCTGATCTAATGAATGGAGGGGAGAATGGAAACACAGGTGGGTCAGCACTGAGCTGTACAATCCCTTCAGCAAATTATTGTGCTCATGGATATGGGGATCCAAACCCATGGCAAGATGCTGAGCTCCCAGTAAAACGAACCTGGGTGTCTCAATTTCTGTGTTTAATTTGTGCTTCCTCTGCCACGGTCCCTGCAGACCTTCAATTCCTCTCCACGGGGAGCTGGATGTGTGGAATAATCTGTTTTTAGGGTGTTTTTTTAAGCCTGGAGGGAGTTAATGAAGGGAGACAGGCTCCTGTACAGGCAGCCACTGTCCTCAAACAGGTGCCTGAGCAAAGCAGGAGGAATCCTTCCCTGCAACTGCTTGTCTGCTCTCACTGATCATTAAGGGAGGCTTGATGGGGGAATTTAGATTAATCATCTACAATTAACTGTCTAAAATTAGGAAACTGCTCTGAAGCTACTCATTGAGCCTTCTTCAGTGTTGCTGGGAAGAGATGGAAACACTCCAAGAATACAGATCCATTAAATGAACTTGCTGTAGGACTTTGACTTCCAGGTTTGAGGAATTGGATGACATGAATCTCACCTGCAGGCAAAAAAAATGATACAGAAAAGGAGAAATTTCTCTTTAATTTACAGGAATACTTGCAATAGCAGAAAATGGGGATCCCCAGTTATTAGTGTTCTGTTATTCTTCAAGCATTAGTAATAATTAAATGCTCTACCCAATTTAGCAGAGCGCTGATAAATTAATTTTTCTCAAGGTAATGCTAATTACACAGCATTCATAAACAAAACAAATTAATATGGCTGTGTTGTCTCATAAAGAATACCCATGAGTGAATGATGTACATGGATAAATATGTACAGCAAGTGCTGCTCTCTGTAAGGTCATGCAGTTAAACACACTCATATAAATACAGTCCAATCCACACAGGAGCATTCAAGAATTGCTTCAATGTCTTGAAAACAATATTGAAAATATGTAAATATGTTCCTCCAAATGACTGTGAGGCAATCAGTGTCTCAGCTTCCCTCCTTCCAGTGGTAATCGAGTTAGAGAGAGAAAACAAACACAGAAAATATCCTCTAGGTAGTCATTTTCAGCCAAAAGGACTGGTGGAATAATCTGTTTAGCTGACTGAAGAGAAGGACTGGAAATGAGCCTTTAGCTGGGGGGTTGGAGGCTCCTGGGATCGGGATGGTGTCGGAGCTGGAGGCCGAGGGCAGGATTTGGTGTGAGAGCTGAATGCACAGCTGGGCACTGCAGTTCTGCAGTCACTGCCGGGCTCACCTGGTGCTTTCCAGAGCCCACAGTGGCAAACATGGCTTGGGGGTGGTGGAAAAATCCTAAATGCGTGCAACTGAGCTTGTAAGAGTTGAGCTGAATTTTTTTTTACTGCGAAAGAAATCTTTGGTTTTTTTATTGCTTCTTGTTTTCTGGCAGAAACACAGCACTACACACCTGGCATTATAAATATCCCAGAATTATTCATAGGACAAAACCAGGAAGGTTTTTAGGGGTGGGAATGTGGCTGTGAAATGGACAGGAGCTCAGGGTGGGTCCCAGATCCCTCCAAAGCACATGGGAATATTGACTTCAGTGCCCTACACTCCCCAGCCTCAAAGATTTTTAATTAGCACCTGGCTTTTTGGGGAGATAAGCAGATGGAAGGTTTAGATGAGGCACATTCAACAGACTGGGAAGTTTATGAAAAAGGCTGAGGTTTCTTTGTCTGTCATTCAACCTGTCTTCTTCTTTTTTACCATGAATCTTCCTCCACGCTAAAAGGCTTTCCCATTAAAATTTCCCTGAAAAAATGTGTGTATTTCAAGGCATATCCTGATTCTCCTGCCTGCTGCCTTTGGCAATCCTGGCCAACTTTCAGGACTGACAAAACATTTCATTCCACACTTAAAAATGGGGATGCAGGAGTTTTCTTTGCTGTGCTTTGTGACCGTGTTCACGGGGGTTCTTGCATTGGGGAAGAGATGAGGATCTGACTCCATGTTTCAGAAGCTTTGATTTATTATTTTATTATATATGTTACATTAAAACTATACTAAAAGAATAGAAGAAAGGATTTCATCAGAAGGCTAGCTAAGAATAGAAAAAGAAAGAATGATAAGGTTTGTGGACTGTGATTGGCCATTAATTAGAAACAACCACGTGAGACCAATCACAAATGCACCTGTTGCATTCCACAGCAGCAGATAATCAATGTTTACATTTTGTTCCTGAGGCCTCTCAGCTTTCTCAGGAGGAAAAATCCCAAGGAAAGGATTTTCCATAAAAGATGTCTGTGACAGTGCTTTTCTGTGTTCTAAAATACCAGGTGAATTTTAATCCTCCAGGGTGGGATTGTGTGTGTGACACGAATGGCAGACAGCTCTGTGTGAGGGAGAACTAAAATATTCAGGCATCAGAGCCATATCAGAGGAGCTGGGGAAGCACAGACAGAGGGAACTGGGAGCAGAGGATTAATTTCAGATATCTGAGATGGGATCTGGGTGAATGCAAGCTGAGGAGGCAGAGGCAGAAAGAACAGTGATGAATATTCTCAGTCAATGATTTATGTACTTGACGTAAAACCTATTTGTGAGGCTTTAGGATTGCAGGGCACGGGAAGCTGAAGCAGATCACTGGAAAGAGCCTTCAGGTTCCTGAAGCCCTCTCATCTTGTCAATGAATTCAGCCAACTCTTCGAGCTTTGATTAATTTTCAAAAAAGGCTGAGTGTTACTGCTGGCTCTTTGATCCCCTGGAATTGCCTTTTCAAAGGTGAATAATATATTCAGTTCCCAGCTTTGAAGCACTTCCTAATTTTCAGAGAGCATAGAAAATGTCCCTACTTTTCCCCAAGTGGGCTAATGGACATGTTAATGAGTGAAGATCTGTCTTTTGTGTGACATCTAAATTACAGTTTTTCTACCCCCGCAGCAGCTTAGGGGCACCATTTTTGAATGGACTCTCAGGAAAGATTGCTTTTAATTAAATTGCACTAAGTGTGGCATGAAGATGTTGCTGGAAACACTCCTCCCAGTGCTTGCTAAATTTCCTGTTGTCCAGCATAAGTGTATCAAAGCCCAAAGTGCCATTACTTTGATTTTTCTGTGTGGATTTGGGGAAGTAAATAAACTATCATGGAACAGAGGAAATAGAAAAAAATGTTCTACTACTCTCAGTGAATAAGCCACTTAAGGTTTCAGTGCAATAACCCTACAAGGTGTGAAGAAAATGAAGTCTAAAATTAAATGCAAGCCAAACATCTGTCTCTCTAAACTGTCTCAGGTTTTTAGCATGCTCATGGTTGTCATAGGTAATTTTTTAGTGTGTGTTCCAGGCAAGATTGTTTTTGTGGTAAGGACTAGAAATCAAAATACCCCTGTGAACTTTGACTCAGACTGGTCAGTAATATTCAATCCAGTAAAAAAAAAAAGTTTTGTGTTATGATGCTCAGGAATGCAAAGCTCAATTCCTTGAGGAGTGTCCGCAACATTTCCTAAAATTTCGAAGTTTTATGTGTGAATCTTGGAATGAAAACACCCCACTGTGATTTCGAGTGAGAGTCAGGCCAGGTTACTGCTGAGATGCTGGGAAATATTGATCCAAGGAATAACATCTTAAATCAGCCTCTTACACTTGCTGTGGCAAGGAACACTGTTCAACATTGGACTTGTCTGCCTCAGAAAGCTCCGCTCTGTTTTAGTTCCTAAATTTTCTTTTTTTTTTTTTTTTTAATGGTGAGCAGGAGCTACTCTTTTCCTACAAAATCCAACTTTTCAGCATAAATTGCCATAAAATGCCCCTGCACCAAATGCAGAGTCTCTGCTTTTTAGAAAGCCCCATCATCCAACACTTGCAGGCAGTTCAGAGCAAAAACTTTTCACTCAAGGCACTGTGAGATTAATAACAGAAAAGGAGCCATAGACAACAAATCACAAGTAATGCTCTGCCCACAAGGCTTTTCTTTAACTGTACAATGGTTTTGTATCTTTCTTTTTTCTCAAAGCCTGAGGAGAGCAAACAAATTGAAGCATCATCACTGCTCTTGATTTCTTGTATATGTGTCATTTTTTCTTTTTCCTCTGTCCAACAGTGGGATTACTTTGAATGAGGTTGTATGTTTGTAAATTAATAACATCAGCCCTGTTTTGGCTTCTGCTGGGATAGTCTGCAGGTTAGATCTGAAACAGGGTTTGATGTTGATTTTTAAACCCTGAAGTGTCAGTGATATTTAATATTTAATTGTGCTGGTTCCAGGTGTGGGTTTCTCTGGGTCTGGATTGAAGGCACCAGATACAGTAGTTCATGTTCACACTCAGGTGTTTATTGTTTCTTATCAGTAAAACAGTCTCACTGCTGGGAGTTCAGCAGCTTTTCATTAGAAGGCACAAAATGGCAACAATCTCTTGTTCCAAGGCCTTTTCAGACTAAACTATCCAATTCAGAACTGACACCTGGATTATTTCCCCTTTTAACCCAATAACTGATCCCACAGAGCTGCCATGGGGACTTTTCTGCCCAATTACAAAATGCCACCCAAACCCATGGAGAAGGAGGAAGAAGCAGCATGAGGAAGAAACCCAGGATGACACCCTGTGCCCTCCATCTTGCTGCCATCCACAACACACTAAAAACCCCAAACCCTCAATTTCTCACCCAGTGACACACCTACACAGCTCTCTATGATCTGTTGCACACTTTTGTGGATTCCAGTCTATCTTGAAGTCTGGGAAACTTTCTCCATGGATGAGGGTCAGAGTCAGTGCTGCCCTGGGGGTCAGGGCACCCCAGAGCAGACACAGAAATATTCCCAGTGCCCTGGGTTTGCACATTTAATGTTTAATGTCACTGGTCTGTGATAACATGTCTGGGTTCCTGTGGTTGTAGCCCTGCCCACCCCAAATCCAGAACCCAGAAGGAAACAAATCTGAGCCATTGATTAGTTGCTCTACCTATAAGTGTCAGTGGGATTTACTGCAGTACCAACATGGGCATCCAAGAATCCCAGAATGGGCTGGGCTGGAAGGTGTTGGGGAAGATGAAACAGGAGAGCCTTACAAATATGATTGCCTGGCAAAAGATTGTGAGAATATGGAAACTATAAGCGAGATTGAAATGAAAGCTTTGAGATACCTCAGTTACTGAACAACTGGAAAACAATGGTGTGGCCAGCTGAAGGTGATCCCCTTTTGATGGAACAACACCCTCTGCTTGCAGACAGGCCCAAGGGTCAGAGCAGACCCTGCAGCTTGGCAGAAGGGGCTCAAAGAGGAGTTTTCAGGGTTTAAAATGTAACACAGTGTGGTAATGTAATGATTCTTATAGGCTGTATGTAAATGCTTTAGAATTTGTATGTTGTATTAGATTGGTTAGTGAGAATTAAAATATTCAGCACAGAAGAAGATTTATTGTATTGTAACAGGAACCTCGCTCTCTCATCCTGTTTGCCACACACCCTTGCCTTCTTTCTCTTTACCACTCTCTTCAGAAGGGACCTTAAAGATCAGCCAGGTCCAATCCCAACATCTTCCACCATCCCAGGGTGCTCCAAGCCCTGTCCAGCCTGGCCTTGGACCCTTCCAGGGGCATTCCCAGCTTCTCTGAGCACCCTGTGCCAGCACCTCCCCAGCCCCTGGGTATTACTACCAGTGGATCAGGATTTCCAAAGGAAATCATCAAATCTTTTTTTTTTTTTTTTTTTTTTTTTTTTTTTTTTTAATGATTTATCACCAGATAAATTTCAGAGGCAGGAATACCTGGAGACCTCTTCTAGCAATTCCTCCATCATGTGTAAAACCGAGGCAGCACCACCTCCCCAGGGGTGGGGCATGAGCTTCCCCAGACATTGCAGATGAAGAACTCCATTTTTCCAAGAGCTCTCATGAATAGCGGCGACTGAAGCTCTGGTTCAGCAGGTGTGGATTTAGCAGAGGGAGAAGACAGGAGGTGCAGCCTGCTTTGAGCAGCAAGTCTGGCACATTCCCTCAGTGTCCCTCATTCCGACTTCTGGAGAAAACATAACTCTTCCTCCTCTGAATTTTTTTTCAGAACTGATTCTGTGTGTTTCTAGGATTCCCAGCTTTGCTTGCACGAGGTGGGAGTTAATTTAACCCACCATTCCTCAGTGCTTTTTTTCTAAGACAGTGCAAATTTTGTGGTTTGTTTTGCATTTTGGGTTATGTCTTTTAGCATAACCTTTTAGCAGAGGATTCTGAGTAGATGGCAGAGCATCATCTCAAATTGCCACGACTTTTAAACTCCAAACCTAAGAATATTCCAAATACAAAATTATCACTGTAACCAAATCCAGGAATTCCAGGAATTAGAAGAATGGCATTTTTCCTGTCCAGCTGAATCCACCTTTATGAACTGAAATACTGAGAGATTTATGGAGCAATTATTTTGTTACTTCTACTCAGAGAATTCATTTGTTATGTGGGCAAACTGCAAAGTGAAATGTCTGTTTAAATGTAAAGTGATGAGCAGGGATCCTACTAATACCTGAAAAATTTCATTTCAGAATTGAGTTACTATAGTTGAAGAGCAAAAAGTACTATTTTAAGAGTCACTCATGCTGATTTATAAAATGTGTTTTGAATTACCCACTGGAGTAATATAAGGCATAAAAAAGCACAATGTCTTAACTTCTTTTCAAACTGTGTCCCTAATCCTCTTTCTGTTCTAATATTAGCATGGATGAACCATCTCTGGGGCCTCGTAATTAAAACAAGTCTGTCTATGCTACTTTAAAACTGAAATGTAGGCAGAATTTTTAAAGGTTTTTAAAGATAAAGTTGTGCTCTAATTTTTGCCCCTTGGCAGATATTATTGCTGAGATGGAATAGTCTGCATAACTTCAGTAACATTTCTGTGGAAGGGTAAAGGAAATCTCGGTTGCTCTGCTCACTGAAAACATTTTGAAAGCTGATAAATCAGTTTTCTGAGATTGAAAAGGCAATATGGATGTGATGTTTGCATCTGCACTGACTTTTTAAAGTCATTAGAGGTTAAAAGGGCCTACAGCCTTCCTCAAAAATATATTGAAAAGTCTTCAGTCCATCCTTTTCCATTAAAATCCCTGCTAACTGAGCCCCTGGCTTTGTCCTAAATAGCATAGGTCAGAAAGAAGAAAGCAACCAGACACAAAAAGAGAATTTTTGTTCCATATAAGAGTCCCTATGTCTTGAAGATCCCAACATCCCAATATTTGATCCAGTATCCAGTTCAGTGACTTTCTTTACTCAGTTTAATTCAGTTTCCTAAAGGTGTAGAAGCATTTGAGACATCAAATAATGCATTTGAGATTTCAAATAATGCATTTGAGACATCAAATAATGCATTTGAGATTTCAAATAATGCATTTGAGACATCAAATAATGCATTTGAGATTTCAAATAATGCATTTGAGACTTCTGCACAGGACTGATGTAGAGTCTACACTTAATGCAGAGTCTACACAAGAGGGCTGAGATATTTTCTAGCATGCCAACCAGCACCAACCATTTCTGGACTGTGGGTTACCTCTGAGGGACGTTTCACATCCTTGAGATGTCACTGGGGGACTGAGACATCCTTGAAATTCCCAAGGACTGCTAAAGATGAGATAAATCAAGCGTGGACACTGGCATGTAGTTTCTTTCTCAGAATTTCTTTGCCTTTGCAGAGGAAGCTGTTTTGGGCTTGTTAAGGTTATTAAGAACATTTAATTAAGAACATTAATGATAATGCTATTAAGAACATTAAGAACATTTCACAATCACAGGAGTGATGACACAGGACTACAGGGGACACAAAACCTTCTGGAGGGGGAGATGGAGGTCAAGCAAAATACATGGCAATAAATGGGACTAAATATCTGTAACTAAGAGGATGAATTTAAACCCTATTCAACAACTGCTGTCTAGAAATCTATTTAGCTGCTTAAATGTACCCTTACCTGTGAGAGAAAAAAATTCCTTAAGATTCCCAATGAAGTAATTATTTTTTTCTCATTTTTTCATCTGTTAAAATGGAAGCAGCTCCTCGATCTAAGGTGTGTGCAATATTCTCGGATAACACACGCATAGAATTTTTCAATCATTCCGATTAAATTACGGCCAAGACTAGCATTCTTTAAATAATTATTTAATGTTACTTGGTTTATGGAGAGGAAATATTTCTGTGGTCAGGCTGTATTTAAGTTTGAGGAACTTGATGTGAATAATCCCACAGCTGGTGGACTCATGCAGTTTTGGCCAGTTGGTGAAATATATGAATATCCAAAAATGGTGAACATTTAAGTTTTGTGGAAAACATAACTGCAAAGGAAGGGGGATAAAAATATCCTGTATGTGTTCTATTTGTAAAAAAAAGAAACCCAACTTCAGCTGGAGTTTTCACATTCATAGACCTCAAGATAGAAACCATGAGGTACAAACTGGCATTTCTCATTCTGATAATCACAGAAGTTCTTCCTTTTTTCTTATTGTGTATTTTTTTTTCATTTTGTTTTTGGTTGGATTTTTGTGTTTGCCTTTTTTTTTTTTTTTTTTTTTTTGTATTTGTGGGGTTTTTTGTCTCTTTTTGTTTTTCGTTTTTTGGGGTTTTTTTTTTGTGGTTTTCTTTGTTTTTATTTGGTTGGTTTTTTGCCTTTTTTTTATTCTTTTTTTTTTCTTTTTTTGTCTTTCTCTTGCCAAGGTTACTGGAATCCACCCAGAATGCAAAATATTCCAGCAGGTGGTCAAAGAGGAGGCTCTGTGCTCGGAACACAACGAATCTGCCTCACCTGATCTTAAAGGTAAAGGTCCTGATGGGCACCCCCTGGCCTGGAATGTCTCACTTTACTGAAGTGTTTTTTATTTACATCCAAAACCCCAAAGAAACTCCCCCAGAAGGAACTGAAGACCCTACTGAAATTGTATTACATTGGGAATCATTCCAATCTGGTGAAAATGTTCTTGGAGGGGGGGAAGTTAAAGAAAATTCCAAGTTCTTAAAAATATTACATTTTTACAATTTTAAACATTATTTATTTGCTTGTAAAGATTAATTGTGGTGGTGTTTAGAAGTCTATCACATGACACGAATTTTTAAAACTAAAATGAACACAAAACAAAGCCTGTAAAATATATTTAGAATGCTGTGTAAGGTATTTCCCTTCTGGGGTTTTGGAAACATGCTCAGAAATAACTCAACATGGAATTTCAGAATGTTCAGATTCTTTCAAAAATTCAGCCATATTTTATTCTGGTCAGCTTTGCTTAGAAAAATTTGAATCCACCTCAGTGAGATTTTTCACTTCCATGAATTTTTAGATGTCTGTTCCTTACAGAGGAATTATGAGACAAAGATACTTCAGGCATTTGGTTGGGATAGAATTATTGGAACGACTTGGAAGTCTGCTTTTAGCACCCTGGTGAAAATCAGGGTCTAACCCCACAATATTTCCTTTGTCTTTCATGTTATTCTGCAGAATTTCCAATTATTCTCATGCTTCGTGTTCCTTTTCTAGTTTCTTATTTTATTTTAATGCTATTTCTCACACACACTTTAATAAAGTCCAAAATGCCTCTTGGACCTTTTTCACTTAGAACACACAGTAACCCACCACAAAAAATTCTGGTATAAATTAGGCATTTTCAAAAATTATTTCTTACCCCAATTACAGGATGTCATTCCAGCATCTTCCTCTTCAACATAAAAATAATGACATGGGTTTAGAATCCTGTTTGTAACAAAAGAAATAAAAATCTCTTAAAGTTCAGTTCAACTTTTTAAAAATCTTCCACCTTGTCCTCTCTGAGCTTCTCAAAGCTCCCCTTTCAAACTTTTATTCTCCAGATAAGTAAAGACTAATGAAAAGCCTGTTCTGATATTTACAGCCTTTCTCAACGTAGTTTGGAATTAAATATTAGAGCTGGGGAAAATTAGCAAAAAAAAAAAAATTTGGCCTGTTGGTAAATATGTGAAAATCCAAAAACTGTGAACATCAGTTAAGTTTAATTTAAATTTAATTTATCCCAAGTATTTTATCTGGAGGATAAAGCTGCACTAAAATAGATAAAAGGCCATTTTTTGAGTTTCAGTTTCAGGAACTTTGAGACAAACAGAGTTTGTAGAGTCAAACCTCAGCAGTCACAGAGAATCTTTGCTGGAATCAGTCTGTGTGGCAAAGATTTTAATGTAAAGTAGTTCCACATTATTCTTGTACAGAGAAGTGTCCAATGAATGCCACCAGCAGAACCCAAGGTGAAATTCCTCTAATTTTGGAGCTGTAATTTTGGAGATGTGTAAAACAGATCAAATGAATCAAGTCCTAACTCCACTTTTTTTTTTTTCTTTCCTTCACTGTCTAAAAATTCCTGGATTACTGAACAAGACTTAAATATCTGTGGTGTCAACTCCTACTGTGGTTTTCTTTGTGGAGACTTGGGTGATTTGGACACCACCAGGCTCTTTAAAACCTTGGATGAAAAATTCCCTCTCGTCCCTGCACTCAGCAGTTTCTTTGATATAAACTGTAGAAGTCACTGGCAATAAATCATTTCTATGATTAAAGACATGCAGGTTCTGTTCCTACACAAGGTCGCACAAATATAGAATTTTTAACTCCACATTGCCAAACAAAATAGGGTTTTAAACCCAGCCCCTCAAATCTGCCAAGATTTTCTAAGAAAAAACCACTTCAACTGTTAAGTGTGGGGACCACTGCATGTCTAAGTGGGGCTGATATTACCTGGCTTCATTAATTTGACAATTAGCAGCTGGGTTTAGGCTGTAATCAGCAGTGAGAGCCAGGTATCTGCAGAGTGTGATTCATCCTGTCCTCGGGAAGAAGGCACCAATATTTGGGATGAATCAGCTCTGGAAGGCTCTGTCTCTTTCTGTTGCTCACAAAAAGAACATAACTGAAATTAGCTGACTTATTTGAGGCAATTGAAGTTACAGCTAATGAACGAGGGCCTCTGTTTGCCCTGGAAAATTGGGTATACCAGGAATTTCATCCACCTGAGGGTGATGTGAGGATAATGATGTGGGAGATTCTCAGGACTGTCCTTTTGAAAGTCAGTCAGGAACTTTGCTCAGCCACAGGCAAGAACTGCTTCCACATTTCAACTTGACAACTTCAGATTTGCCTCGTCATCCGTCGCAGAGAAGAATCACGGAAGGAAATTACATCTCCCGACCCAACTTTATGTAAACCCTGCTTTATATCCCCCCTTATGACTGCCTAGAGATTCGTTCTGGTTGGAGCCTGATGGTTTTTTTCATTGTTTCAGGCACATTTACATGCTGGCAATTTTTCTGTGCTGCCCCCACGCCCGCTTGCCGACAGCTTGAGGTCTCAGTGTGATGCAGCTGTGACAAAGCTGTGATTCACTGGAACTCCTGAAAATCCTTTTTAGGGAGCTCAGAGCCAGTAGCACACCCTGTGTCACCAAATGACCCCATGAGGGTCATTTATTATAATGCTGAGATGTTCTAGTTTGGGATGAATTTAATCCCTTTGGAAATCCATCACAAAAATGCCATTGATTGCCTAAGACTGGGACTTCAGCCCTTATTTCCTTTAAGCCAGGTGGAATTGGTAGATTTTTAAACATGAAATAAAGAGGTTAATGCTGAGTTTTAATTTCAGTTAGACTCTGTAATGAGGAGTCTCAAGGAATGGGAAAGGAATAATGAGAAATCTCAAGTGCTAATCGTTATTCAATACTTTTATTTCGGTGGCTTTTGTTTTGACAACAGAAAAGAGCTGTAATTGATTTGACTTTGGGATTGTGTCTGCTTGAATTTCAGGTACATATCTCTCATGAGATAAGGAGGGGGAAGGTCCAGCTGGAATACCAAGTGTGAGCAAGGATGCATCCAAGGAGAACAGGAAAACACTCCCCTCCTTCACTTGCAGAGCTGCACGTCCTGCTGTGGCTCTTCTTGCATGTGAATGAGTGGGAAAGCCACAGACAGTCTCATTATGGAAGGTCAAATATGTTATGTTCTTTGTGATTTTCTTTATTTAGAGACACTTTCTTTTTTTACAGGATGTGCCCGAGATTGGGATGGTTTAACCTGCTGGCCCAGAGCCACTTTTGGGGAAGTGGTTAAAATTCCCTGCCCACGATTTTTTGAAGAATTCACCAGTACACACGGCAAGATTTTTTTCCCTATTCTTCTTCTCCCTATTTGTTTTTAAATTTTATTTTAAGTGAATTCTAGTAGTTGATGATTCCCTCATATTTTCCTGATTTACAATGCTCTTATGTCAGTCAGCGTTCAATAATTATCCAGATACACATCTTGGCTTGGGGTCAATATTGACACTCTTGTGTTTTGTGTTTTGCTCTACTGAATTATTTAATCCCTTTGGTGATGTAAATACAATGGAAAAGTGCACCATGCTGCTAAATTTATAAAGGAATATGTCCTAGAATCACTGATTTATAAAACTGTACATTAATTAATATTACAAAGAACATCCTAAGGTCAGCCAGTACAATCTTGCTGTCAGAGCAGGACCAAGATTAAAACTTTTATGGAGCTTCCAGCCTGGAAAAGATGGCTCAGGGCTTTTCCCAAAATCCCAAAATATGTTGTGAATATATAATTTGATTTCCTCTGTGGAAGGAATGAATTTGCAGAGTTGATTTCCCATTTGAAATGCACAAGTCCCACTGCATCTTGAAATGACTGGGAACATGTCCCTTAATTTTTTTAAAGGATAGATATAGAGAATATTGTCATTCTTATAGCTAATCTCTCTGAACATGACTCAACCTGTAAGTCCCTATCTTAGGAACCAAAGGGGTGATAAGAATTTGTTGCTACTTATCCAAACTTAAAGAACGGCAGCACCAGCACCCAAAATTAATTTTCTGCTGTGCTTTCCCATGGCAGGTTTCCTTCAGAGGAACTGCACACAGGAGGAATATTGGTCAGAGCCATTCCCACCCTACACCATTGCCTGTGGCTTTGATGAAGGTTCCAGTAAAGGACCTGAGGATCAGGTGAGAGTTTCATTTCCTGCTGCTGAACATCTCCTGAGTAACTGAAAATTACCCATTTTCAGTGATAAACCCAAAAAATTTAGGTATACTTAGGAATTTGTTTGACAAATTAGGTTTAATATAAGGCAAGTGAGCAGCAGTCAGCACTTTCCTCTTCATCCAAAACTCTCCTCTTTTTTTTGTTGTTTTTTTTTTTTTTTTTTTTTTCAGGGAAAATTCCTTTGTATCCCTCCTATTTGTATTTTTTTCCAGATTTTCTTTGAGTCATAGAAAAAATATTTCTTAACTTTATAGCCTGGTGGTCAACACATACCCTTAGGAGGGAACTCTTGGATGCCACTGATTATTTCCCCACTTTATCTCAGGTATTCAGTGGAGCAGGAAGGGAATATTTTTCCTCTCTGAAAATCATCATTCATGCTCAATTAAGCTTCAGAATTTCTTTCACATCCACATCTTGATATGATTTAAATTTCCACATTCCTCCTCATCCTGCTGGACTTCATATCTGGAGCTCAATGGCCTTCTATAAAAAGGAATATTTGTGCTTTGCACTTTGGGGAAAGAGAAATGTTTTTAAACCTTAAATAAATGCTTAGAAAACTTAAATAAAAGCCTTAGAGAAAGATGCTGAAAATAATCTGAACAGTTCAGAGGGATGTAAATTCATAACAGGAGGTGTATTCTGGAGCACACATCTCCAGCCCCCATGGAGTTCTCCCCCAGGGCCAAACTCACTCTCCAGGTGGCTTCTTCAAGCAGTCCCTGGATTATGCTAAACCAGGCATAATTTCTGGCTGGTCTAGCCTAAAATCAAGCAAGGAGCTATATTTATATTTCACAGTGATAGCAGATTTCTGCACAGGGCTGCTGTCTGTTCTCTGACTGTGTTTAGTTTATTATTCCAGTCAAATCCACAATGTTTGGCTACAAAAGGAAGATAAAATCAGCAATCTCTGCTGCACTGCACACACAGGGAAGTGAGTAAAAATCTCAATTGTGTCCTAATAGAACCACTTGCTCTGTATTTTGTATGTGCAGTGAGCACTTGTGATGTCTTTTGTACTTAATGTTGTTTCTTAATCCATCCTACAAAACCAGATAAAATAATTGAAACACTTTATTATTAAATTAAATAACCTCTTTTCTAATGTTCATCTGTGTTTTGAAAGTGCTGTATAAAAGATCAGGACTATTGCAGAAACACCAGGATGATTCATATCATGTCAGGGTCACAAGATCTCTTGATGGATCTATTTAAAATTTCTAATTTGTTGTCTCAACCTAGAATTGCGGCCTTTTGTATAAACAGATTTGGGATCAGTTAGAGAACAAAGTCTGCACTGGGTTTATAAGGAGGAAATTGGCCTGGGTTCAGAGAATTTAGTGTCATGGGATTTTAAATAATTAGGTGATCTTGTAGTGAATCAGAATAAAATTTGCATAGCTAAAGCCAAGTAAACAAGCTTTATTTTTTTAGAACATAGGATTAGGATATTTTAGGATATTGGTCTTAATTGAAAACAAGGGAATTATAAAAAAAATTTACAATACACAGCGAGGAAGAATTGTCCAGAGAATTAAGGACTGTGAGGTGATTTCCTTGGCTTTTAATTACCTTCACAACCTGATGTAACTCTTTATCAATGTTCCAGCTTCCTCACCAGAAAATTGAGAGTTTTATTTCTGTTTCAGCTATAGCTGTTTATGAAAATCAATACTTATTGAATTTGGCCCAGGTCTAAAGTAACTGCTTCACAAATCTCCCACCAGAACGTTTCAGTGCTCCAGAGTTTTTATGTACTGACGTGGGAAAAGGTATTTACATATCACAGTTAATATTATCCTGTAGAAAATGCTCAGAGGGGTCAGATGAGCCTGTGGAGTGTGAAACTTCTCTCCTGTGTAGGGTTAAGTAGACTCAAAGGAAAACTTTTATTAGTGGTGGAAAATACTGAAACAGATTTTGAGCATGAAAAACAGAGATTGTGGGACTGAGTGAGGGAAATGTGTGCCAGTGGAATGAGCACCCCAAGATGCATCCAGCACCACCACCTGCATTGGGCTGTGTCTTTTTTCCCCCACAGAAATCCTATTATTCTGCATTTTGGTGCGTCTACACCGCTGGCTATGCAGCATCCGTGACGTCGCTCATTACAGCTCTAATTGTCTTTGCTGCCTTCAGGTAAATATAAATGGGCTTTTTCTCAGCAGGCCTCAAGACAATTTCTCTCAGATCCTGTATGCTTTTGTTTTGTGGGATTTTTAAATGGTTGTTTTCTAATCATTCTAAGAAATAACTCCTTTGATGGTGGTGGGTCCTTCTCTACTCGTGCTGCAAGTTTTTAAATGTTAAAACAACCAAGCTGGGCAATCTCTGTTAATCTCCTTAATGACACCATACAGTGGAAATGCTCTAATTTTAGATCAATTTTAACATTTTTTTGATCATTCCTACAGTGCATGGCAGGACAGACTCTGCAGAAACATTATCTCATGCCCTGTAAACAGAGTTTCCTATATTGTCTGTGAAAGGCCATTGCTTCCATAACTGAGAGCTATAAAAAAGAGATTTAATTAAATTTCAATGCCTCGTTTGATGATGTTGGTTATTAGGAAGTGGATCTGGGGTTTGGCTGAGGCAGAGCACAGAGAATGTCCCTGACTGGAGTGGGTTGGCAATCTCAAAGGTTGTGGCCTGTGGAGGTGTTCACAGGGGTTTCCAGGTGAGGGAAGAGACAATAATGTTGACTCCGTGTTCAGAAGGCTTGATTTATTATTTTATGATCTATATTACATTAAAAAGAATAGAAGGAAAGGTTTCATCTCAGAAGGCTAGCTATGAATAGAATAGAAAGGAATGTATAACAAAAGTTTGTGTCTCGGACAGAGAGTCCAAGCTAACTGGGCTGGGATTGGCCATTAATGATAAACATCCAAGATGGGTCAATCACAGATGCACCTGTTGCATCCCACAGCGGCAGATAATCAATGTTTACATTTTGTTTCTGAGGCCTTTCAGCTTCTCAGGAGGAAAAATCCTGAAGAAGGGTTTTTAATGAAAAGATGTCTGCGACAGTGGCCCTTACAGAGGGACCCAGGAGCACGAGGCTCGTGTGCCCCAACCTTGAAGAAGATTCCTTCAGCTCAAGGCAAAATGTGCACAGGGCAGTCTAGGGAAAAGGGAATCAGAGGAATATTGGGCTGGAAAAGACATTTAAGATCAAGTCCAGCCATTAACCAGCACTGCTGAGTCCATCACTAACCCAGGACCCCAAGCACCACAGCTGTGTGTGTTTTAAATTCCCACAGAGATGGGGACTCAACTGATGCCTAAAGAGGCTGATCTGGAACAGAGGCTGGACAGAGTTAAAGGAATAAAGTAGGGATTTATTAAAAGCCTCAATGGATACACCTTGGGCAGTACAAGAACCTGGCCAAGGCTGGAACCAAGATGGAATCTGGGTCATGAGTTTTCAGCTTTTACAAGTTTTGGTCCATTTACATGTTGAGGTTAATTGTCTAATTGCAGCTCCAGGTTATGCAGTCCCATCCTCCCAGACTGCTCTCCTCAATTTGCCGTTTGTACTTTTTGAGCCTGAAGCTGCAATGGTGTCCTTGGTTCTGGGGCTGGAAAAGGATTGTTTTGTGTGACTGAACTGTGAGGAGAACTTGCTAACACTTAATATGAAGTTCAGAGTTATACACCAATGCAGTACAGAATCTGGAAAATATGAAAGCTAAAACTTAAGGCATCACAACCCCTTCCCTGGGCAGCCTGTGCAAGTATTGACAACCCTTTCCATAAAGACATTCTCCCTAATATCCAATGTCCATTTGGGTGACTGCCACAACCTGGGACCTTCTCCTCTTGTCCTGTCCTTGTTACCTGGGGGAAGAGCCCAGCTCGTTCTGGCTGTCCCCTCCTGTCAGGAGCTGTGCAGAGCCACAAGATCCCCCCTGAGCCTCCTGTTCTCCAGGCTGAGCCCCTTTCCCAGCTCCCTCAGCTGCTTCTCATCAGATTAATGCAGTTTAGGGCAAATTTTATTCAGTTTTATGCTCTGGAGCCATCCCATACTATGTGACTGACACCAATTCAATCCTTTCTTTGACCCAAAAGGGCCTGAAAAGCCTGATTCGAGCTTGTTTAACAAAAATGTTATTTAAAATAATTAAGAGGTATTATTATACCCAGCCTAACACTCCCACAGTTACTCTCTGCTTCTGGCATCTCCTTTAAATGTATGGTGATCCAAGGACAATTAACCTGGAATTTTTATTAGCTGAAGAAGGTAACAGCATCTCTGCTCCCTCATGTCTCTCTGTCTGCTTCTCAAATAGTGACAGATCATTTATTGCTTGGCAAGATTCCTGCAGTCTCGTGTGCTCTGTTGGACTTTTGATGAGACCCTGAGAAACGTCTATCAGAAAACAATTTTTATTTTCTCTTTCCATTGCCAGAAAATTCCACTGCACACGGAATTACATCCACATGCACCTGTTTGTCTCCTTTATCTTGAGAGCAGTTGCTGTTTTCACCAAGGATGCTGTTTTGTTTGCAGATGAAACTATGGACCACTGCCTCATGTCCACGGTACTGAACCTCCCCTCTCTCTCACCCTTGGCTGAACATTTAATTCTGCACCTGAAGGCAGCAGGGAGATATTTTCATCCTATTTCTCCTATTGCTAAAGCTGAAATCTTTAAGCAAACAATTTTATACAAGCCCAAAGACCAAGAGCTAAGGCTGCACTCAGCTTTGACATTTAGGTCTGTTGACTCTAATCAAGCTCTAACAATTTCTGCCAGTAAAGAATTTAATCTGTGAGATAAAACCTCACAATATTTCCCTTTCAAAAATCTAAAATAAAGTTAATTTAAATTATGAAGTCCTAAACATAGAGAAATGTTGTTGTTTCTTCATTCTTGTGTGGCAACTTTGAATTTTGCCTATGTTTCTATAGAAACCAGCCATAACAAGAGTAGACCTAAAAGTTTTTTTCCCTCTCCACTTCCAGGTTGCTTGTAAGGCTGCTGTGGCCTTCTTCCAGTTCAGTATTTTAGCCAATTTCTTCTGGCTTCTCATCGAAGGGATCTACCTGCAAACCCTGCTGCTGCTCACCTTTGTTTCCAACAAGAAGTTTGTGTGGTGGTTCATATTTACTGGCTGGGGTTAGTACTCCCTTTCCTCTCCTCAGTGTTTCTGGTTGCTCACAGAACTGGATAAAATCTGTGTTTTCAGGTGAAATGAGCCTGTCAAAGGTGACACTTCTCAGAGGGAAGTTGCCCTTTCGTCCAGTGCTGTTACATTAAAGTCACATCATTGTATTCCCTTTTACATCTCAGTTATTCCCTTCCAAAGTCACATCATTGTATTCCCTTTTCGGTTATTTGCACCATGGTGGTGAATAATCCAGTCCTCAAGAGGATGAGTGATATGGCTGGATAAAACCCTAGAAATATCTCGAATTCTTCCACTGACTAAAGAAGTTTGGGTGACTAAGTTGCCTTTTGTTTTTAGCAAGCAGAATTTGACAGATTAATCTTAAATCCTGTGAGTCCAGGCCTAGGAATCAAACAACTCTGTTTTTCTTATATTTTCAGAGATCTCTTGACTTTAAGGAATCTTTTGAGGTGATACAGCAATTGAAGTTATCTCTGGTACTCAGAATAGGAATGTGAAATAAATAGGATTTTTTTCACTGCTCAGAATTGTTGATTGTGACTCTCAGATATTCCCATGACTCCCCTTGGCTGGTCTAAAATGCAGGCACCCAAACTGAGTAGTTACAATGACAGTTTTTTTACTTAGAAGTGAAATCCAAATTATCCTGAATAAATATTAATTTATCCTTCACCTTTAGATTTTTAGACTTTATTTAATGTAATTAAATTTTTTTTTGGAGCTATTCCAAATAGGGTTGTCTGAAAGTAGACTCTCAGCCCTTGATTAATCCTGGCCAACTTGAGATAAGAAAGCAAACAACTCAATTAATAATGTGGTAATCCTCATCTCCTTCTGCAATCAGTGGAAGGTGGGAGATACCTCAGGGATAACTCTCATCTCAGGCGATGTGGAGGGAAATGTTTATTTTCATTAATTAAAAAGCCAGCTTGAATTTAACAAGGTCCCAGCTTAAAAGAGTTGAGCAAAGGGCAAAAGTTTGGAAGGGCAAATTCTGAGACCTTCCCACATGTCTCAAATGATACTTAGAAAGAAATTCCCTATATTTCTGTAGAATAATCAGTGAAAATGTCACCTGTTTCACACTAGAGTCCCTTTTGTGGCAGCTTTGAAAGTCACTTGGTCTATGAAAATTCAATTCCACAGGAGGAGAGAAAAAGCAATTTCTGCTTTATAGGCCTTAAAAAACCCCAGTCAAAAATGTAGGACAAAAGGGTAATCAGTGATAAAGCAAGGCTAGAAATCATGGATTCAGTTAAGTTTTCATGGAATTCTTATCAACTGATAGCTCTGGGGTGATTATAATCTTTAGGAAAAAACTTATGAACTCTTCCAGCTGCTGTACAGAGGGTGTTTGTTGGCCACAATCCACAAGATAAAAGAACCCCAGCTAAATAAATGCTTACTCCAGCTTCATAAGTGCTTGTAATTTCTATCCCAACCTCCAAGTAATTCTTTACATTTATTTCTGAAAAGAAAGTTACACGACATCCCCTCTTCTCCTTTGTTATGATTTCATTCTCCTGCCCTTTTATTCCTTTCTTTTTTTTTTTCCTTTCGCTGAACTGCAAATTAAATTCTTCCATGAAGTTATTGAAAATTGTCTGACCCATAAATTGACCTTTAATCCAACCTGCTGCACTGTGAACCTGTGGTGGTGTTTGCAGCAGTCCCAGGATGAGGGAAGAGAAATCTTGACTCCATGTTTCAGAAGGCCGATTTATTATTTTATGATATATATTATATTAAAAGAAAATTATATACTAAAAGAATAGAAGAAAGGATTTCATCAGAAGGCTAGCAAAGAAAGGAAAAGAATGATAATAAAATTTTGTGACTGACCAGAGTCCTGACACAGCTGGGCTGTGATTGGTCATCAGGAAGAAACAATTGACATGAGACCAATCACAGATGCACCTGTTGCATTCCACAGCAGCAGATAATCAATGTTTGCATTTCATTTCTGAGGCCTCTCAGCTTCTTAAGAGAAAAAATCATACGGAAAGGATTTTTCAGAAAATATGTCTGTGACATGAACCAACTGGAATAAGGATTCCATGGGACAGGATTTTCAAACCAATTCTTGTGTTCTTGTTGATTTACTCAGGAGCTCCCACTGCTGTGATGTTTGCTTGGGTCCTCACCCGAATCCATCAACAGAACACTGGGTAAGTCAGAGCTGGGATAAGGAACACAAAAAATCCTATTTTTTACAGTGTTCTGTTTTTCTGAGGGGGAAAAAAGATGTCTACAGAAAAAGGTAAGGGGAAAAAACTTTCACGATTCAAAACTGTACCTTTAATTTTTACAGTTTGTACATAAGTGAGAAAATAATTTAAGTCTTGTGATTTTTATGTCTATATGTGGGGTAAGAAAACCTGAGAATATCATATTAACTATTGAAATTTCATTTAAGTTCCCTATTTCCAGTCCTTGAAATAATTGTATTTCAAGAAAATTGCTGTTTCTGCATGAATTCAGCCATAAATAACTAACCCTAATTTCCTCAAACAAGAACTTCCCAAACAATTAACATTGTCTTCAGTAATTTCTTCTTTTGTTTCTATTAAATTATTTTATTTTCATCTCTGTCTTTTAACGTGAGCCCCAGATAGAAATATTGTTGCTGTAAGCTACCCTGAAGGCTTTCAGATCATTGCACATCAGCTGAAAAAGATTCTATTTTATACCCCCCTGCTCAGAACTCAGGAGAGTTGAATAAGAAGTTGACTTGGTAAGAAGAGCAGGAAAGAAGCTTAAAATTACAAATGTGTTTTTTTACTTAGCTTTGGTTCTTCAATCTGTGACTTTTGCTGATTGGATTTTCTTTAGATAAGACCACAGAGAAACCAAGGACATTTAGACAGTGATATAAACTTAGTGTCCACCACTTTCCTTTGCTGTGGCAGAAGTGCTTTTGTGTGTTATGGGAAGCTCCCATGGGACAGATGAAAAACCTGATTTTGTTTGTTGTTCCAGATGTTGGGATGATGATGAAAATGGAGTGGTGTTATGGATCATCAAAGGCCCCATCTTGCTGACTGTATTAGTAAGGTTTTTTATTTTCCCTTGAGTTTCTGCATGTAGGTAATTTTATCTAGTATGCTTCTAAAATGAGTTGTTTTGTTGGTAACTTAAGACAGAAAAATCTCCCTTATCCACAAATTTTTACCACCTGAATTTAGGGAGGGAGCAATCTGGTTTTTAGGTCTGTATCTGGTGTAATCCCTGTCATAAACAATGATGAGAACAGGGGCGACTTTTTTAGACCATTTAAAATCTAAATTTAAAATTCTGACCAGAAGTACAAGGCGTTATTATCAGACATAAAATGATATTAAGATGTGTTGGTCTACAGTAATTCAACATAACTTTCACCATATTTTATGGACAATGATATTTTGGTGGGAAATATAATTATTATTTGTAAAGCTATTGATCTGAGCTGAGAAGGGATGAGCACTGGTTTATAGCACTGCAGCTCCTAAAAGTGGGGATTTTTAGTTATTTGTATCAACTGAAGGCATGTCCTGGTTTGCAGTAAATTCACAGATTTTGTCTTGTCTTTACAGATTAACTTTATTATATTCATTAATGTGATCAGGATTCTAGTCCATAAACTGAAATCCCAGGAGGGAGGAGGGAGCCATTCAAGCCACTTTGTGTGAGTATTTCTGTGTCTTAGGACTGACCTGTTCTAACTGCTGCAAGAAATTTTTTATGGATAGGAGAACAGAATGTTCTACTCCTCTTCTAATGGAAAGAGAAAAAATGCCAATGTGAACTTTCTTTTTCATCCCAAATATCACATGTCGTTTTTATTTCAGGGCAAAAAGCGTGGCGTGCATATGTCAGGGACAAAGAGAAAAGTGAAATAATAAAGTATAAAACTTCAAAAGCTTGAAAGTGTAAACACCAAATGTCAGGTGATTAATCCATCTCATTCCCTGTCCTTTCCACACAGAGAAAGATGCAGTAACAGGATAAATTCTTCACAGTAACAGGATCAATTAAATAGAGAAAAAAGAAAATAAAATAGATATAAACAAATAAAATATAATAGATACAAATAAATAGAGAAAGATGCAGTTACAGGACTAAGCCTGGTCCTGGCTGTTTACAAACCCCTTACAACCATTGGGGATCCCATCGGTGCAGTCACAAGACCTTTCCATAACTTCTCCAAATTTCTTCATCCAAATGAGTGCTGCTGCCTCCATTTGGAGCTGCTCTCTGAATTTTAAAATATTCCTACATACAATTGCTGTCACTCATTCCCTGTTTCTAACAGTGCTTTAACTCTTGCTTTCCCAGGAGACTTGCAAAGTCCACGTTGCTGTTGATCCCCCTCTTTGGGGTGCACTACATTGTGTTTGCATTTTTCCCTGAGAGCACTGGGCTGGAGGCTCGGCTTTACATCGAGCTGGGCCTGGGCTCATTTCAGGTAAGATGGGCAAAAATTGAGCAGCCCTGAGATGTTGGGGCTGTACCACCCTGTGGTGGTGTTTGAGGGTCCCCAGGATGAGGGAAGAGATGAGAATCTTGACTCCATGTTTCAGAAGGCTGATTTATTATTTTATGATATCTATTATATTAAAAGAAAATTATATACTAAAACTATACTAAAGAAAGAGAGAGGAGACATCAAAAAGCTAGAAAGGAATGAACAATAAAATCTTGTGACTGACCAGAGTTCTGACACAGCTGGACTGGGATTGGTCATTAAGTAAAAACAATTCACATGCTGGGTAAACAGTTCTCCAAATCACATTCCAGAGGAGCAAAACATGGAGAAGCTGAGGTTTCTCAACTTGCCAGGAGAAGAAATCCTGGCAAAAGGATTTTTCATAAATATGTGAGTGACACCACCCCACTTCAGGCTGGTTATTAGAGCAGGATTTATTAATGCATCCAAATTCAATGCACACATCCCATCTCGCTCCTTCACGAGCTCTTCTGTTGTTTGCTCCCTTATTATGTGAAATCTCTGGGTCAGACTTTGTATGAATAATCACCAAATAAATAAAATATCTATGCTTATTGAATAACAATGACAGAACACTGCGATGACCAGTTTGTGGATTAAGGTGAACTGATTGAAAATGATTTTATATGTAATAATAACAAGAGGGGTGGTGAATAATAAGACATAACCACCTGCTCTGCCCTTACCCTTCAGGAGCAGTGAACCACGTTAATATCTCAGTGTTGATTTTGCTGTTCCACTGCTCAGAGCATGGATTTGAGAGGGTCAGGGCCTGTGTGGTACATTTTCTACCGAATAGCTGATTTATTTTCCCATCCCCTTTCCCCTGTACCCCACCACAACTTGTCCACATTGACATGTGTTGCAAATGATTCCTCTCCCATGCTTGCCTTATCTGAGGGAGAATTTGTTTGTAGGATACAGTGAACAGCAAGTTTCCCTTTTTTGTCTCTGGACAATGAAGAAATAATATTTATTGTATATAAATAAATAATATTTATTGCATATAATATATAAATATAAAAATATTATTTATTATAATAAATAATAAATATAAAATGTCACAAATCCACTGAAAAATTTAATTCTATTATGAAAACTCAATAAATAGTGTCACACTGCCTGAACTCCAATAGAAAACTGGGAAATCTGCATTCTTTGTTGTCTTACACGCACTGTGAATGAAACTTGATGTCTGTTACTGATTCCAGATTTTAAATCCATGTTTTTTCTCTCCCCTACCCTCCCTGTCCTAGGGTTTTGTTGTTGCTCTCCTGTATTGCTTCTCAAATGCAGAGGTGAGTAACAAGCACATGGGATTATCAAAACCTTTAAAACCCACAGTTCCCTCTCGTTTTTTAATTTCTTTTCCTATTTTCAGAACAGATCTGTCCTTGATCTGCTCCTGAAACCATGACATCCCCATATCTTTTTTTGTCCCTTGGTAGCTTTGTTGACTTTATTTGTATTCATACAGTTCTGGCAGGAGGACACAAAATAAACTTTGAAGCAATGACCCTTTAAAAAATGGTTGCTGAATTTCCTGTCAGGGCACTTTTCTCCTGATTTATGTTTGATAGCTACCATGATGATAGCTCAATGGAAAACGTGTAGAGCTCCTCACTTTCTCTAGATTTATTTTCTCCTGGTGACTTTCTTCATTTTCCCCTTCCCTTTCTTTTTCCCTTTTTCTCTTTCCTTTCCCCATCTCCCTTTACTTTTTCCCTTTTCCTTTTCCTTTTCCTTTTCCTTTTCCTTTTCCTTTTCCTTTTCCTTTTCCTTTTCCTTTTCCTTTTCCTTTTCCTTTTCCTTTTCCTTTTCCTTTTCCTTTCCTCTTCCTTTCCCCTTTCCTCTTCTTTCCCTTTTCCTCTTTCTCCTTTCCCTTTCCTATTTCTCTTTTTCCTTTCCCTTTCCCAGGTCTGCTCATGCAATCTAGACTTCTATTCAAATATTTTCTTTCCTGCTTTTATAACATTGGTAGAGTTTGGCTAAACACCCTACAGTAGAATGTAGTGACCCTATCATTTAAAAACCTCACTAAATTTGATGGCACTTTGCCCCAAAAGAGCAGAACAAACCAAAACTGATGAGAAAATGTAAAACTGCATCTCATCCTCAGAAAAGTCAATAAATGAGTTGAAAATGACACACTAATGGGGCCTCAGTCTCTGCAGTGGATTAAACTTGGACAATTCTCATAGAACATGGAATTATTAATGTTGGAAAAGCCCTCCAGGCCCCAGTTGTGCCCAATGCCCACCTTGTCCCCAGCCCAGAGCACTCAGTGCCACCTCCAGGGATGGGCACTCCAAACCTCCCTGGGCAGCCCCTGCCTAAGCCTGAGCCCCCTTTCCACGGGGAAATTCCTGCTGGTGTCCAACTGAGCCTCCCCTGGAACAACCTGAGGCTGTTCCCTCTCCTCCTGTCCCTGTTCCCTGGGAGAAGCGACCAATTCCCACCTACAGCCTCATCTCAGGGAGTTGTGGAGACCACGAAGGTCCCCCCTGGGCCTCCTTTTCTCCAGGCTGAGCCCCTCAGCTGCTCCTCCTGTACAGGATTTACTCCCCAATCCCTCCATCCCTTCTCTGGAGACACTCCAGCACCTCACAGGAATGGCTAAAAGGAGGTGCAAGTAACTCTACCTGAGAGTAGCTACCTATGAGTAATTCCTAAACTATGTTTGTTACTTAGGAAAACAATTTATTATGGCCATTCTGAGGGAGTCCCTTCAAGACTTAGCTGTGAATACAGAAAGCTCTACTTCCAACCTGCCTTCTGTATCACAGACTTCTTGCCAGCAGCCTTTTAATTGCTTCAACAGCCTTGTAATAGCTTGCATATTGTACCCCACGACACAGAAATGCAGTAGGTATTAAAAACAGGACAGGCAGAGCCTGATCTCTGGCCCCAGGATGAAGCTGGGTTGGCTTTTGGCTTTTTTCCACATTTCTTAGGGATAACTGCTCCTGGAGCAGCTTGGCCACTCATTACCACTTGGCAGTGCATCTGTTGTGGTTCCTTGCAATCATAAAAACTAATTATTATTTTCTCTCTGTGCGTTTCTTCAGTTTTGAGTGTCTGTGACAATGTGAGAGACTGTGCTGCTGCCAGGGGAGGTGTTATGAGTAAGGATGAAACTGAGGAGTGCTAGAGGGCCTTGAGTTTGCTAAGAATACTAGATTGGTGGAGGAAATGATACAACTGGAATTATATTCTTTCACCACTTACTAGCTATAAATTCACAATGTTCATACCTTTTCAGTATCTGCACACAACATGCCACAGTAGATCAACTTTTCATGAATGTTCAATAATTATGCAATGAATACTTCCATCTTCAAAGTTTTTGTTTTCTTATCTTTGAAAATGTTCACAAATTCTTCAGTGGATTCCTATTGCTGTCACAGCCTTTAGTCTCCTTTTCTACTTCAACAGGACCAGCATTTGATCCTGAAACCAGACCATTCATATTGCTTTACTTCTGACCACCCTACAGAAAGTAGAGCTTTCTGTATTTTCCTCAAGCAAAACAAAATTGGTTCCAAACAGCCTTTCACCATGAACACAATCCACTCTAAGCATTTTCTGTTCTGAGCTCCACTTTGAAACCTTATAACCTGACAATAAATCATATCAAAAATACAGGGTAGAAATTATGATTTTTCAGAAGACATACTGTGGGATTGCACTCAAACAAAACTTTCAAATTACATTTCTGAAGTAGATGACCTTTGATGACCTCTTATTTATTAGATTCTTGGAAGATCCAGAGACCCATCCATGAAATTGTACTCAGGGGTTGTCTGTGTGGTTAACAGGGAAAGTTAAGGCAGAATAGGGGCCTAAATATTGGAAGTGACCTGCCCTGATGGCCAAATGTACCTCTGCATGCCATCCTCTGATTTTTTGAAATTAAATATGTTTCTTTTCAAAAGGAGTAAGGGCAGAGATCAAGTTCTTCAAAAAATGTGTTAAGGCTTAATCCTGGCTTATCTGGGCTAAGTACTCAGGCAGACTTTTGGGCATATCCACTGTTCATTTAGCCTTCATTTTCTCTTTGTTTGTAGGTTCAAACTGAGCTGAAGAAGCAGCTGTGCAGGTGGCAGCACCAGGAGTACCTGACCTTCAGCCACAGGCACGGGGCTCTGTCCAGAGAAACCAGCCCAGTGAACTACGTCACCCAGCTCTCCCTGCTGGACAAGATCAGCCCCAAAAGGAGAACCTCCGTGCTCCAGGATGGTGTCACCACTGTCTGAGTCCAGCTCCAGTGGCTGGGACTCTGCAATGTTCCACCCATGAGGTGGCCAACTGGATCCTTGGTGGTCCCTTGTCAGGAGCTCTCACCCCTAATAATGAAGGGATGGGGCTATGTTTGGGCTATGAATGGTTTATTGCTCAGATAAACAACAGTCTCAGAGGCTGTGAGATTTTAGAGGAGCAGGCAGTCAGCCATAGCTCAGAGTAGTCATAATTTCTTTGTTACAAGACAATATAGAACTTTCTAATCCAACAGACAGTTGTTACAAGGTTTATTTTGATTTTTTGATCTTTACTTACTTCTCCTGAACTGCAGATGCTTTTATCCAATGGCTTCTGTCCCACACACATCAGCTTCTGTTATAACTTCTAAACTCTTAGTTTATCCTATACAACCACAGCCCTACATTATAAACCCTTCACCATCTTATCAATACAGTTTTTAACTTAAGGCATATTTTTACTTACAACTATAGAAACATAAGTTTATGATTTTTCTAAAATTGTTTATGATTTTTCTACTTAATGTCTGTGTACTTTATTTTTACATAAACGCAGCCATCCATTCACTCTCTGAGTCCCAGTATCAATTCAGCTTTAAAAACCCTGTATTCCGGTCCCTCAGTTTGCCCTGCTCTTGGTTAATTATTTAGGTCAGCAAATATTTGACTCCTGGAAATCTCTTTACTGATTTTAGGTGCTTCATCTCTAGTCCTATTAGAGCAGAGATTAATTGTCCAGGCTTCTATAAATGATTCTAATAAGTTATTTATTAATTAGGCATTTAACCCATCTGTTCCAATGCCATATGTTTCTTGTTATGAGTAATTTTGTCTATTCTGACCTTCTTATCAACTTTACTTGCAACCTCTGTTCCTGTGTTTTGTTGCTGAGCATAGTAATGAGAATTTGTATCCAAAATGTATGATGTACATCTATAAAATCCAAGTGGCAATTACAGCTGTTGTGACTTGTACATTTACTTCGTGTCAGTTTGGATATTTCATTTGAGTTTGTACATTTAATTTGTGTCAGTTTGAACGTTTCATTCGAGGCTTTATAAAATAAAAGGTTAATAATCCTGGGGAGTGCTAAAATTTCTTGCAGAAACATTTGATTTGGGCTGTGAAGAGAGCCCTGATCCCTTTTTGGTGACACACCTGAGTTCGAGGGGGTGGATTTATGAGTCGGGAATGCTTCAGGGGTATTTTGCTTTTTGGAAAGTTCGAGAAAGCAGCAGAATTGCTGCAAGCCGTGTTTAGCTGTGCTGTGTGTTCCGTGCGGAGCCACTGCCACCTCCTGGAGCTGGATGTGTGCAGCCACAAAACCAAGCAGGGCTCCCAAAGCTCCCCTGAGTGAGTTTTATACCACTCCCAAAGGGCAGCTGCGAGACACAATTAAATTACATCAGCTGCTTTCCTCTCTTATAATCCCCTGGTGTCTTTTGCAGAGTTTAACTCTACAGGAATTATTTTTAAATCCCTTTACAAATATATGACCCCCTGAAAAGGCCAAAATCTACTTTTTCCAGCTGTTTTTTAATGGTGTTGCAGCAAAACCAGTTTGTTAACTGAAATTTCTGAGTAGATTTTAAACTATGATAATTTCAGCATTTTTTAAAGGAATTTTTGATTGATTGGGCTCTAAATTAAAAGAAATCCTTCCAGCAGGCAGCTTTATCTATTTTGCACATTGAGAGCTTCCCTGAGGCTGCCTAACTCACCCAGAGCAAGAATTATGTGAGTATTTGAGGAGGATTTGTTCAATTGCAGAAAATACAGCTGAATTCAAGGCAGTTGCTCCTTGAAGTTTTCCTCATTGAAATCAGGTGTGTGGGGTTTGGAGCAAATGTGGTTTTGTGTGGTATTTTGTCTTTGAAATAGTGAATATTTACACAGGGCTTGTAGGGTGGCTGAAATACTTTGGAGGTGCTTTTTCTTTCTCTGTCTAAAAACATCACTTAGACTACATAAAGCATTTAGAAATTAGAGTTTTTGCAGACTCTCTGTTTGTTGTTTTTTTGTTTTGGTTTTTTTTTTTTTTTTTTTTAATTTGATTTCTGTGATTAGGGAGACATTGAGTGGTGCAGCTATTCTGCACATGGTGGGAAGGGGAGACACATCCTGTGCCCCATTTTCCAGAACTCAAAAAAAAAAAAAAAAAAGGGCTGAGGCTGCCTCAGGTCACAGAGGAAATCCATGTGAAGGGCATTTACCGTGGTTTGAAATGTAGCAAAAATAAAAATCTGTAGATCTGTCCTGTCCTTCCCCATTCCCAACCTGCCCGTGGCTCCCTTTGCTCCCTGTCCTGCCTCAGTGATGCTGTGGGGTGGTGATCTCCAGCCCTGATGCTCCCTGGCACATCTCTGACCTCAGTTTCACTAAAGGCGTGTCCATCTTCCCATCACAGCTCCAAACACCTGTACTTGGGCCCAACAATGAGTTAAATACGCAGTCTGTGTGGGGGAATCCATGAGGAACAGGCAAAGGTCGGTGGGAACTGATGGAGGGAGATGGGGGAAATATCAGAAATAGTTCATCTTCTGTGGAATCCTCTGTTTCAGGAGTTTGAATGGAATTCACGGAATTCACAGAATTCCCAGAATGACCAGGTTGGAAGAGACCTTCAAGACCATCGAGTCCAACCCAGCCCCAACAGCTCAACCAAACCCTGGCACCCAGTGCCACATCCAGGCTGTGTTAAACACACCCAGGGATGGGGACTGCACCACCTCCCCGGGCAGCCATTCCAGAACTTTATCACTCTTTCTGTGAAAAACTTTTCCCTGATATCCAACCTAAATTTCCGTTGGTGCAGCTTGAGGCTGTGTCCTCTGGTTCTGCTTTAAAAATTTTGACTTGCTGCTTTAAAAACTACCCTGATGATCAAACTTTTCAAGTTTGCTTTGTCTATAAAATAAAGGAAGCCTTGAAGCACATTTGGTGCTACAGAGATCTATTTCTACTTTCAGCTACATCTTTGTTTGAGGACAACAGAATTTCTGCTCCTGTTTACACCCTGTAGGAATAATATTTAGTCCCCTGTGGATCAAAGCCAGAGGGTTGATCAACAGGGGACTAAATATTTAGAGAGTTTTTAGAGAGTGCGTTCCATTTGGTTTGGTGATCTTGGCCCACAGTCCTGCCTGATAATGGTGCAGGGAGATAAACAGCAGTGGTTTATGGAGAAGGAACACTGCATGGCAAAGATTTCACCCCTGGTTGATCCAGGAGTGACTTTGCCAGAAGATTCCAGGGTCTCCTTCCCATGAAGAAGCCAGTGAACCCTTTTAGCCCAAAGAGCTTCTGCTTCAGGAAAAGAATACACTACCCTGTAAGTTCACAGACAAAAAGTTCTCTTTGGTGCAATTTTATATCAGAACAGACTTTTACAAAATGATAATACATTTATTGTGTCATCTACAGCAGTATACATGTTAAAAACAATTTCTCAAAACACAAAAAAGGTTAGAAAGCAGCAGTTGATATCTGTGTTTCCACCTCATAACAAAGCTGAATAACCCCAGATCCCATTACCAATGAAACCAATTTTGACCAAAAAAGGTCAGTATTAGACCCAACAGGCCAGTAACTTTGTACCTTGACACAGTCAAAAGCCAAAATACAGCTTTCCATCCAACAACTTGGTTCTTCTCAGAGCTATAGCAGGTTGCATTGCCACTAAATTGACAAGGAGAAGGGAAAGAGAATGAACACACCAAATATTTGTTTTTTTACAGATTATACTGATACACAAAGGCCTCTTGAGACTTCTCTGCAAGCACAAAGTCCATTGGGAAAGGCATATGCAGAAGCCTAGGTAATTTCAGACACTGAAGAGTGTCATATCACACAGTGTCATATCACACAGTAATTCTTCACATGGATGAATTCCCCAAAAGAAAGCCAATGGGAAATTGCAGTTTGAATCATAAGAAGGTGAAAGACCATGAGGTTCAAAACATTGTTCAAGCTCTGCTGGTGTGTTTTCATACACAAAGTACAATGTGTATTTAGCTGAACTTAGCTCTTTAGTACAGATATACACGGAGCATCATCAACATCAGAGCATCCTCAGCTGCTGCTGCATCCTCCATATCCTCCTACCTAGTTCTTAAATGCAATTCTGAGCTGGTTGCATGTGCCTGACTGCTAAAATCAGAGGGTAAAATCCTTTCTGTTATATTTTTTTTCACTGCATGTGCACTGTTGCTATGTTTTGTTTCTGGACACAGAAGTGCTGGCTGTGTGGACAGAATCTGACAGGGAGAACAAAGCATCCTAAAACTCTCCATAAGAGCTCCTAACTCTTTACCAGGCATCCACCTCCCCCAAATCTGGTCGGTAATACCCAACAGGAGCCACTTTTCAAGACCATCATTTCTCAGCATGCATGAGACAAAACAATAGTGATTGGGCAAAGTTGCCAGGGAAAATCAATTTCTATCTCGGCCTCCCCAGGGTCAGCATCTGTCTCTAGTCTGGTCAGGGAGATGTCCTGGAGGAGAGAAACAGCCAATTGCAAAGTGTGAATCATCTCACCCTGGAGCAGACATTAAAACTTTTTGATGCTTCTCCTCTGAAATTTCTCATTTCTCTCTAGTGACCAAAAAGGCAAAGTGCAGAAACCAGATTAAAGGAAGAAATCTTCCCTTTTGGTGTCTAAGTGATGTGGGTGTGTCCTTAGACTTCTGCTCAAGATCTCTTCCAGAGGTTTGGCTCTGAGCCAGAATAACTCATGCCAGTAGTGCCAGATGTTGAAAGGGGCACATCTAATACAGCCCTGAATATTCAACTGCTAAGGAAGAAAACTACTTAAGAACAGATATTTGGCTGTATTTTTTCATTATGTTTTCACAGCTGCAGAAAAAGAGTCTAAGGAACCACTGAGATGATAAAGTCTGAGTTTAGACCAAATCCCACTATGTGAATTTATATATTTCCTAGATATCCACAGATATGACTTAGGAGCTACAGCAGACACTAAACCTGTCAGGCAGGATCCCATGTGGTGTCCAAAATCCTGTTCTCACCAAGCCTTTAGACCTCCCATGCTGTGGTCACAGAAAAACAATATTAATAATATGAGCTCACCTTGCTCTGGAACCTTGCCCCATGAGAAAGATCTTGGAACAAAAGAGAAGGTCTGGTATTGTGAAATCACATAACTTATGGGGAAAATTCTAATTTATTGAATGTTTTAGGTTTTTGATTGTGGAATCACATAATATTATGGGGAAAATCTTAATTTATTGAATTTTCTAGGTTTTTGATCAGTGGGAGCCTTTGCATAAATACAGAAAGGGCTAAAGCTCTTCAATAGCCTTAAAGAATCTATTGCTATACAAAAAATGAACTTAATTTCCTTAAAAATCATCTATGGACAGTTCAAAAATAATCTCTGGGCTCTGATGCCTCCAACTAAATAAATTTCACAGACTGAAAACCTCTGACATGGGCAATTGTTTCTGAAACCCTCTTGAAACCCAAGTTCAGATACCAAGGCAGGTAAAGCCAATTAAATTAATGGGCTTTGCATTAATTTTATTCAAAGCCAATTAAATTAATGGCGTTTGCATTTCTTTTGTTGCTACTGTTTGTTAAATTCACTGTGAACAAATTTTTTTTTCTGCTATAACTCTGAAATTTTGATATCTAATTTCTGTCAGGACTGGGCTGGAAAAATAGTGTAAAGTTGGATATTTGTATGGTTCACAGGTCAGATTTAGTAGAGATTTAGTAGTAGTGTCAGACAAAAGCACTGAAACCTCCCAAACTGACACCATCAGCATATTTCAACCTGTTTTAATCATGATTTCTTGCAGCATTTTGACTGAATGTGTGTCACATCTATTGGTTTGGAAAAGCTTCCCTTGCACGATTATAACTGAAAACAGAAAAGCAAAATATTGGAGTTATTTTCCTTTTAGGTTTGGCTGAACAAAAATTGCTCAAACCCCAAATCTCATTTATACATTTTCAAGAACTGGAAATATTTTTCTTAATTTTTATTTTTCTTTTCTTATTTCCTTTTCCCCCAGGATGCTTAGCCAGCTGCTTCCAGGTAATTTTCCTGCTATTTTTAACAAATCCATGTCTGCCTGTATTTGGTTCTTTGCACTGGTTTTGCTGCCCAAATTTGGATTAGAGCTGAGAGAAACGCAGCTTAATAGCACGACTATTTTTAGTCTTATCTTGCAGCTGTGTGATCAAAGACAAACTGGAGACTTCATCTGAAATAAAGCTGTTTATATCTCAGGAAAAGAGAAGGAAACTGGAGGCAAGATCAGTATGACAAGGAATCCAAGTGAGCCAGGAGTTAGTTCAACTCCAGGTTCAGATAAAGGATTTTTAACTGCTAAAAAAGTTTTACAGTAACTTTCCAATGGGAAGAGAAGGTGAAAAAATGGTGCTGAATTTGAAAAGGAGAGGTGATCAGTTTAGGAATGGGAGTAAAATAATATGAAAGTAATGCCAATTAAAGAGGTTCCTTCATTTTGAGTGAATATGTTTTGTTCTTGGTCATTTTTGCTTTGCCTGTTTTTAATTACTGGTTTCTTCTGTCTGTGGGGCTTTTGGAAAAAAACCTGAATTTTTGAGCTGACCAGAGGTTCCTTCATATGCAAGCACTGGATCTATCCTGCTAGGCAGAAGTGGAATTTCATTCACCTTTGACATGAAAATATTATGAAAAGCCACAATTTTAATAATAAATAGGCAAGGCAAAAATTATGGTAACGAATCCTTGGAGGATCGGAGTCTCACAGTCAGGTTTTTAGCACGAGTCCAAGAAACTCTCTCTTGTGTCCCATTCTGGTCCTCAAAATGCAAGAAAGTGGCCAGACTGGAGAAGGTCACAAGGAGAACCATTAATATCATCAGAGCATGGACAATGGGGGCAGTGAAGGAAAACTAAGGGAATTTCTCCCTGGAGAAAAGAAGCCTCAGTGGCCACCTCACCAAAAAGAGTGGTCAGAAAGAGGATGAAAGTTCTCTTTTCCACAAGGATCCACGTGGAGAATACAAGGGCGACAAGCTGCACCAGGAGAGGGATCATCTTGATATAAGAAAGGAATTTTTTTAGAGTGCGAACATCCATTCATGGGAAGAACCTCCCCAGAGATGAGGTGTGGTCCCTGTCAAGGGAGGCTTTCAAGAGGTGACTGGGCAGGGTGTGGGATAAACTCATCCTGGCTCCCTTTCTCATGAAAGGTTGGAGCAAATTTGTCATTCAAGGTCATCAACCAGCCTTGGTTGTTGGTTCTATGAACTTCATTCCCATTGATGATGGAGAGAATCCAGGGAGAGTCATCTTTGCAAAGGGAAACTCAAATTATCAGTTCATGGACACTTCTGCTTGTGATTTAGCCTTGTCATTGCACTGTTCTTAAGGTGCAATGAGAGACAGATGCTGAAAGGCAGCAGCCAAACACCCAAAAAAGTGTCTGGATTTAACTTCCAAACTGCATTTTCCTCTGGACTCACCTACCTTCATCCCTTCTCCCACCACCCCATTTTAATACCTGGTTTTCAAATGCAAATATTTAAATAATGCAGAGGAACTTGAGTGGTTTTCCTCTATGATTCAAAACTTCCCAAAACTAAGCATTTAAGGTTCTTTCCCTGGGCTCTGAGTTCCAGAAATACTAAAAGTGACAGGAAAAGGAGGTGACATCACCATGCAGCAATGGAACAGCCTCATCCTTTACAATCTAGGTTGTAGTTTTCATTTTTGGGATGTGAATTGTCCTGCAGTACCAGCACTCCACACTGACAAGTCAATAATCAAAACAGTGGTTAGATACAGTAAATAGTCACAAAACCTGCAGCACAAAAAAGTTTTCTGTACATTTATAAAAGCAAAATAAGAAAATTAGACAGGAAATACATTATGGACATGGTAGAAAAAATGGCTCAAGGAGCACTGCACACTGTTTTTTTTTTTGTTTGTTTTGTTTTAATTGTGTACTGGTTTTAATAACACAGCCTTTCTAGCTCCAAAATATATTTCACAGTGAAAAAATCAAACAAAGCACTGTTACACTCGGTTGATATTTACACACACAGAGAAGCAAACTGCCTGTTGGATTCTTCCCTCCTGAAACAAATGGAAAATCAGCCCCTGTGGGGTGGCCACGCCTGGCCAGCACCTGCAGCTTACATTCAACAGAGAGATTTGTGGAGAGCTCATTGGTGCCATGGCATCAGAGTCTGGATCCCATAACTGTGCCCACATCCAGTGTGACCTGTCCCTTCCAGGGACACTGGGAAAGTTCCAGTGACTCGGGAAAAGCCAAATCTGCCAGTGCATCGACACTTTTATTCAGAGAAATAAAATCATAATAGGTTTTGCTTTTATTTTTTTTTTTTTTTTTTTTTTTTTTTGTGTAACATATTTTCTATTTAATATGTCGAAGATCCCATTTCTTCTGCTAAATTCATTGCTGGTGAACAGATTCAATTTTTCTACTGAACAATAAACACAATGTCTACAACAATAGAAATTTCCCCTCCACTGCTCTCCAAACTCCTGAGCATTGGCTCAAGGAATTAAGGAGCAAATCCAATTTTTCACAATTTTTCCATCCTTGGACTCTCTATGTGGGACCATCAAAAACTAATGGTAATAGCAATGTGCTGAGGCCAAATCCCAGTTCCAGGTGAAGCAGTTTATTCTTACAATAACAGCAGTTTTTTCTGTACTGGTTTAATTTAGCTGAGGACCTGGTCTCCAGTGTGCAGGGTCAGAGGGTGGTTTTGGTGATGTGGACATTTGCCCACAAGGCACTGGACTGAGATCCACCAACTCAAACTGCAGAGCACTCTAGGATGGCCAGGAAAACACAAAACCCAGATGTAAGCTCAGAATAATTTCAAAAACAGCAAAAAAAATAAAGATTCAAACAGCTTCTTGCTCTGGGCTGAAACAAGAAAAAGTCTCCAGCTAGAGGCAGATATTTGACATCTTTTTCTCCACAATTCTAATTTAATAATGTTCGAAAACTGGCTAATGGCCATTCATGCAAAAATAGCTTCTTTTTATTTTTCTTTTAATAATACATTTACAGTGTTGGCAATATAATCCTTGTGAAAACCCATCCTACAGAAAATTGTCAAACATGCATTTACCTGATAAATCTGCCTTTTGCCAAATTTTTCTGGACAGCAAAGTACCTGATTCCCAAAGAAACATTCTAAAATAGCATTAAGAAGCATCTGAAGAAAGACAAAGGGCCAATCTATCAGTTAAAAACACTTTGACTTTTGCAGAGAGCTGGGAAGAGGGAAACAAATTCTGCTCTCAGAGCAGCAAATCAGTGCCGCAGACTTGGGGGAAAAAAAGATGTTTGGATCATATAAATCCCATTTATGAACCTGGAGTGCAATGGAAGTGGTTTCAGCTGTTTTGCTGGTCTTCTGTGCCACAGCAGATTTCACATGACAGGGCTGTCCCCATCTCCTAAGAGCATGATCCTGTACCAATATGACCTCAAAAAACATTTCTGTCTGTTTTGAATTAAATTTACATTCATTGAGATGGCTCCAGCCAAGAGCAGAATATTCCCATAAAGGATTATATAAGTGTTAAGTATTATTATAATTATTATTTCTTTCACAACTTTCTGAGACCTTTCTTTTTTTCTCCTTTTAAAAATAAGTAAACTAGGATTATCTTTAAAAATCTCTGCTTAAAATGACATCAAAACTCTTTTTTTCTTTTGTACTTAAACTAACAAAAACCAGTGAAATTAAAAGCTCACACTCAGCTGACACTAATATTCCAAGTATTTCACTTTTTTTTCTGTTTTTTAGTTTATGATCATGTCAACTAACACCAAAGAACAAGCCTGAATTTTGAATTTCCTGGTTACTATTAGTTTCAGTTCAAAACTTCACATTTAAAATGCCATTTTCATCTTTGTTTGTAATATATGCATACACATACACGCACATATATATATATTTGATATATATATATATATATTTCTCAGTTCATAAATTCATAAATCCAAGGTGAAGGGAGCGCTAGGATGGCCCTCCAGGCCTTTCTTTTTTGCGCTGTATAAAGATTCTTAAGAATTGACATCATCGACATTGGGTTGAAGTAGATTTGTAGCAGTCGTGGCTTTAACTACAAGGCAAAGGTTGAAAGAACATTCGAGTTCCTCTCTAAGAAAAGCAGTAAGACCATTGGTGGTGAAACAAACAGAATATCCCAAGAGAGAGAGAGAGAACTGCCAGGTGTGGGAAGTCATCCAAAGTCTTTATCCTTTCCTTCCGTGCCATCCTAGTTTTCGGTTTAGTTGGTTTTATTCCTCACCAATTGCAGGTGATTTTTTTTTTTTTACCTTCCAGGGTGATCCCACCAGGTCCTTCTCGTGCCTCTTTGCTCTGGCAGGGAAGAGTCAGCACTCAGAAGTCAACCAGGTTGCAAAAGCACGGCACTCTGTGTGACAGCACTGCCCCCAAAGCCACCAAGGCCATGTGTGGCCACTGGAGCAGAAGGTTCAAGATCATCTGGAGGGAAAGGCCACCCTGGAACTGCCTCTTGCTCTTAAGGTGGGAGGGGAGGGACAGTTATTTGTGATATAAAGAGTCCAAATGATCAATCTATCAATCGATGCCAAAAATAGAGCTATATCTCAACTGCATGGCCCTTTTAGAAAATTCACAGCTTAGCGAGAACAGAAAGCATTGCTGGGAGCGTCCCTGGGTATGGTAAGCACAGCGGATCCCACTGCTCTTGCCTGAAGTTCCTGCACTGATGTGCAGTTTGGTGTTGGCACAGCTGTTCCTCTAAATCCATCGAGGACGTCTGAATCCAGCCATGAGCTCAATTTTCTGGAGATCCTCCTGAATCAAGCTGGATTGATCAACCCAAGCACGTTAGCTCCATCCTAAGACTCCAAAGAGAAACACTGCGGAAATTCACGTGCCAAAAGACAAGGACAGGCTAAGACATGTCGGACTGGGGAAAAACAAAAAATAGGCAAATCCAACCCAAAATGGAAACCAAGTGGAAAAATTACTCCATTCACAGAGTAGGATCAGTTTGGCAGCCAAGGATCACAACTGCACAGCAATCACTTGTTACTTTGGACGGACACGGATTACTCGCAGATGCTCTGAAATGGGAATAGTTGAGTGGGTGGGTTTGGCCTCTTGTTTGTCTTTTAAACATTCTCCATTAATGGCCTTGAGTAGAGCTGGGTATTTACAGTGACTGTTAAAAAGAGATATTTACACATTTCCTTTGTTTTTTCACCTCTGGGGAGGACAGGAGAGGAGAGGAGAAAAGAGAAGGAAAGGAGAAGGAAGGGAAAAATGAAAGGAGAAAGAAAAGGAAAAAGGAAACAAAAAGGAAAACAGAAAAGGAAAGGAAAAAGGAGAAGAAAGGAGAAGGAAAGGAGAAAAGAAAAAGGAAAGGGAAGGGAAAGGAAAAAGGAAAGGAAAAAGGAAAGGGAAGGGAAAGGAAAAAGGTAAGGAAAAAGGAAAGGGAAGGGAAAGGAAAAAGGTAAGGAAAAAGGAAAGGAAAGGGAAAGGAAAGGAAAGGAAAGGAAAGGAAAGGAAAGGAAAGGAAAGGAAAGGAAAGGAAAGGAAAGGAAAGGAAAGGAAAGGAAAGGAAAGGAAAGGAAAGGAAAGGAAAGGAAAGGAAAGGAAAGGAAAGGAAAGGAAAGGAAAGGAAAGGAAAGGAAAGGAAAGGAAAGGAAAGGAAAGGAAAGGAAAGGGGAAAGGAAGAGGAAAGGCAAGGAAACGAGACCTGCACCACCACCAAAACTATTATTTCATTTTTTTCTTTTTCAAGGGATGGTTTTTGGTTTGCTCGTTGGTTGCTTTGCTCTCCTCAGCTGCTCATGTCGCCAGGTTCTCTGCATTTATGCTGGACATCCGAATCTGAGAGCTGCTCTTGCTCAGAATGGAGAGTTGTGTCCCCCCGTTCACTCCGCTGCTCGCTAGAGAAGGATGGCGATGTTTGAAATCCACAGCAAAATACCGGTTGACTTTCCAGCTCCTCCATTTTCTCTTTATTTCTGATTGCACCTTTAGGGAGAAACTTCAAAAGGTCATTTTTTATGTACTTAGCCGCTCGAGGACATGCTGACAAATTATCAAGATTAGAAAAAACCCCACAATTCGACAGAACTGGTTTTAAGGTTTAGTAAACCAGTTATTTATTATTAAACTCTTCTGTTCAGCAAAATCTGAAATTACTTTCCATGGCTGGAAGAGGTCTGGGCATGTAGTGGGGAACTACAGCCCAGCCCAGGTTCTGTATCTGACTTCAGATAATTTAGGATCAGCCCAGAGGTGCATGGAAGACCTGATCAACACCACCTGGAGAAAAAAACAGCCTGTTTTCATCATTGGCCAGTACCAAAGACACAGCAAGGAGCCAAAGAAACCAGCAATCAAAAACACTGGATAATATTGAAACACCCTGTCCTCAGAGGCAGCTTCTCTCACCTACCATTAATGGATGTATGTTTACACAGAATTTTGCCTCTTGCTTTCAGATCCTCCCCAAGCAGAGCAGCTCTGGGATTAATGCACATTTGTGCCACCCTCCTTTGCTTGAGAGGTTATTTTTTTATTGGCACCCACAGTAAATCAAAGGTAAAACAACCCAAGGTCAGAAGTTCAATTAGGCAATAAGTAAATAATCCCACAGTTTTTCTACTTTTCACTCATTACCAGTTTGCTGGCAACACTGCTTGGGGGTGCACAAGTGTATAAATAGATAAAGTAGTAAAGATTTAATATAAGAGAGGTTGTAGTAGCTTGGACCAACATTTAATTGATTACTCATCCCTGTATCATATTTCTGAATGAAATAGTGTAAGAACAAGGAAATATGTGGAGATGTTTTCCCAATATAATTTTCCAATCTCCAATGAGCTGCTGTGTCAAAGATGTTTGTCTTGTCTGTAACAGACATTGATGAATTTTCCTGGATTAATATTGTCAAAATGAATGAGCATTAGTCAAAATGCTAAACAAGGGCTTCAATTGTATGGACAAAAACTACAGGGAGGAAAAATCCAACTGGAAAACTTCTAAGACCTACAAATTCCTATTTGGGTTAAAGTTATCTAAAACATAGATATATTAAAAATAGATAGAAAATTGAGTTATATTTTCTCTGTAAAAAGGAAATAGCGTTTGAATCTGTAAAAATGTGCTATTTCCAACATTTTCTTGCTGTAGGAAATTTAGTGAAGGCACAAGACATCCTCTAATTACCATTTTCTGATATCTTGAGAGGGGAAATGGCTTTAATTAACCTGCTTGTGTTGGTTTGGCAAAGAACCACCTCCCCCACTCCTTCCAAGGGGCTTCAGGAGATCTTGACTATGCCCATGAGCAAAGGCAACCCATAAGTTTATTTTACGAGCTTGGAGATTACTGTGGTTTATCTGAGAAGGAATCACTAGGATTAATGAGTTTGAGACCTCTTTGTACAAGAGATCAGCAATGCCAGGCTATACCTGCAGTCAGCCCCCTTGAAAAGAAGAAAATAAAGTGATTTTACTGTTGGGCTGCACAAGAGATGTGTAGCAATGGAGGAGAGAACTCCACTCAGAGTTCATGGAAGTTCTAGAGTTCATGGTTCTAGATGTTCATGGTTCTAGAGTTCATGGATGAACTCTAGATGTTCCATGCTCCTCTTAGGGCAACACTGAGCAGGGAACCCTTTTCCATCAAGTTAGAAAACAATTACCCCAGCTATTCAGTCAGATAAACAGGCAGGGAAATGCAGATTGGAACAGGAGAACCAGAGGAAACCACAGATGTGGCCAGCAGCAGTTGCCATGTGCTGAGAGAAGTGTGAGGCTTGCAAGGCACCCAGGTGGTGTCTGGGGGGTGGCTCTGGGCATCTGACACCCCTGGGCTGTGTGTGTGAAGGGGGGAAGGTGGCAGGGCTCAGGAGAGAAGCTGGCACAAGTTGGGTGGTGCCCAAGAAAACTCAGCCTTCAGTGGAGGGTTTGACATTGTTCTCCTCAGCCTTTTCCTAGGAAAGCTGTAAAGATTTAGGGTGGGTGGATGATCTGCAAGAGGGGAAGGAGACCACACTGAGAGGTGAACAATTGTTTTTTATTTAGCCTGGCACCTTATCACTTCATGGTGTACTTCAGGTATTGATATTGGACCCCACACTTTTCCACACAGAGCATGGAATGGTTTGGGTTGGAAGACACCTTAAAGGTCATCTCCTTCCACCCCCTGCTACGTGCAGGGGCACCTTCTACTACCCCAGTGTGGCACTCACATTCTCTGGAAAAATCCCTTCACCCAGGGTTTTTCTCCTGGGAAGCTGAAAAGCCTCAGAGAAAAGGAAAACAATTCTTATCTCATTTGCTTCTCCTGTGTTGTGCTCACATGTGGAATGTGTTTGGAGATTGTTTAGCCACAGGTGATTGTTCCATTGGATTCTGCTGTGAGTTGTTTTCACTCTTTGGCCAATCAGGGCCAAACTGTGTCAGGGCTCTAGAAAGAGTCAGGAGTTTTCATTATTATCTTTTCAGCATTGAGTAAGTATCCTTTCTGTATTTTTTAGTATAGTTTAGTATAGTATTCTTTAATATACTATAGTATCATAAAGTAATAAATTAGCCTTCTGAGAACATGGAGTCAGATTTATCATTCCTCCCTTCATCAGGACATTTCCCAGCAAATACAATATTCCAGGCTGCTCCCAGCCCTGTCCAACCTGGCCTTGGACACTTCCAGGGATCCAGGGGCAGCCTCAGCTTCTCTGGGCACCCTGTGCCAGGCCCTCACCATCTTCTGATGAATCTCAGATTGAAAGCACCATCACCAGTTTGGCTGATGGTTCCAAACTGGGGTTGACAGAGACATGACAGACCTCTTAGAGAGAGCTGAACAGGCTGGGAGAGTGGGCTGGCAAGAAAAGGGCAAAATTCAACAAAATCAGTGCAAAATTTTGTGCCTGGGATGCCATTTCAAGATAGACCTGTCCATATCCTACCCCTGTCAGGAAGCCTCAATATCTGAGCCATCATCTCTGGTAAGGCCAATGTTTTGGTTTGATAAAGACATCACAAATCCTTTATGCTTTCCTTTTTTTTTTTTTTTTTTTTTTTTTCTGGGAATTGTGAGATTCAGACTAAAGTATCAGGGATTATGGTAGATGAGAGTTAGAATGGACAGTTGGAACAGCAGTTACTCCCACAAGAAAATGGGATGTGGGTGACAAGTGAAGGACATTTAATATTAAAAATCTTACCTCCCCATTCAAGAAGCAGTAGAGAACAGCAACAACAAAACCCTAGGGAAATGGGAGAGGAAAAAGAAAAGTAATTAAAATCCTGAAGGAATGACAGAAAATTGTGGTATTCACAATCTCTGAACAGAGAGAGACATAATTCTCTCTCCCAGGGCTTTTCCTGGAGAAGCAAAGAGAGAAGAAGAGAAAACAATTCTTATCTCTATTTGCTGCTCCTGTTGTTTTTGCACATGTGGAATGTGTTAGGAAGATTGTTTACCTGAAGGGATTTGTCAATTGGATTCTGCTGAGGATTGTTTTGTTTCCTTGGCCAATTGGGTCCAAACTTTGTCCTGGCTGTCTCAGACAGTCATGGATTTTTCTTTAGTATCTTTTTAGTATAGTTATAATATAGTATTAATGTAATATAGTGTTGTTTTAATAAAGAGTTCGATAGAAAATAGCTGGAGTTAAAAAAACACAACAAACAACCCCAAAATCCTGATATACAAAACCTACACGTAAATGAGCAAAGGCACACTCTGAGAGCTGTGCATGCAAAGCAGTTATAAAAAACCAGAAGTTTGGTTGTAAGGAAAGCTGAATTCAGTGTGTAATCACCTGGAAGGATCCCAGTCCCAGTTCAAACACCAGCCTCTCCCTCTTACTGACATTCTCAGGAGAAAAGGCAAACACCGTGTAGTGAATTCCAAACAAAGGGATCAGCAGCAGGGTGGAGCGAGCCAGTCTCCTGTCACAACAGAGGGAAATAAACTTTAATGCAGCCTTGCAATTAGCAACCTGCACTTTAATTAAAGAATGAAGCACAGAAAATATTTTGCTGACAGACTTTTGGGAAATACGTACACCGTGTAATTATACAAACAAATATGCAACATTCCTGTTTGTTCCCAAAGACTGTTTGCACACACACTGCAGTTTGCTCCCCTTTCTTCACACTGCTACAGTAATGGCACATTAATTATGCTTAATGCTCACTGCTGCTATTTTTATTTGCGTTATTGTAAGCAGGAATTTTCTCCTACCATGCCAAAAAATGAGGGGAATCTTGCTAAGGGATTCAGACTGCTGCCATGGTACAATTATAAACCTCTCACCCAATTGCTTAATCCCAGTGGAGTTTTAAATCACTTCTTGTTGATTTCTCTGTGTGTGTGTGTGTGAATATGTTTCGGCACAGCAAAAAAATTCCAGAACAACCACACAAATAAAGCTAAAAAACCAACAGCCACAAATTAAAGTTAACCCCCCTGCATGTTCTTGTACTCACAACTATTCCTGAAGGTTTGATTTTGGTCTCAGTTTATACTGTTGGAAACCTAAGTGCAATTCCACTGTTTCACTATTTCACTGCTTCAGAATAAAGAGGTTTCAGAGGGAAATTAGGCGCAGTTGATATAAACCAAAGGGTTGGAAATGAATATTTTACATGTGGGCATTTAACTGGTGAAATTCCCCCAAAGCAGGGGCCAGCAAAGACTTGTGCATGTTTTGGTGAGCGTCACTGTCTGATTGAGCAGCAAAAAAAAAAAAAAAAAGAGCAAAGAGAAAGCAAACATTCTGCAAATAAAGCAAGTGCTTCATTACAAACAAAGTGACCTAAGAAACCTCCAGGACATTTTCAGAGGGGAAGAATATCACTGGTTATGTTCAGGTAAGTGAAGAAGGCAGATGGAGGACAAAGGAAGGTAAAAAGCTGTAAAGATTTTTCAAAGAGCTGCATATTTGTTCAAATTCAAACGTCCCCTCTGCTTTTATCTATTTGGTACATTGCAGACAGATTTGAATTTGTTAATTCATGCTCAGTGATGACCCAAAATGATCTGTTTGTTTTAGAAGATTTAATTAACACACTTTCAAGAATTTTGTGAGCACAATTACCCCCAGCAGTGATCAGGGAATGGGACATGAGTGCAGTGCTGGTGTCTCAGTCAGAATTTGGGCCCCAGTGGGGATAAATTCATCCCAACTCTGGCACTGAACACACCTGAGCCAGAAATCTGATGGACACCAAACCTCAGGTCTTGGTGGAAGACCCCACAAAACAGAGAAAACTCTTCTTGTGGGCTATAAAATTAGACATTGGCCAGAGTCTTTTGAAAAGAGAGGAACAACCTCAGAACAGGGTGATGAAGAGCATTCAGAGCGCCCAGCTTTGATGATCTCTAAAAAAAGCAATCTATGCAGGAGTGAGCCAGTGTAAAGAGCTTTTGGAGTCCTTTCTAGTCCTTTTTCTCTATGGACATGCAATCAGGTTAATAAAAAGGAACAGAAACTTCAAGGAGGAGATTAAAGAATAACGTTATCTCTGTAAAAAGGGACGTAAAGAATATGTGTCTTAAAGTAGTCATGGAATTAAAAAAAAACCCAACAAATTAAAGGTAATAAACTGGACAAAAAATATCATCTCTCCATATCTTCTATCATTTATATTCAGATTTAATGACAACAACAACAAAAGGATAAATGCTGTTTTGATCTAAAAGTTAGAATTTTATTGTCTATTGATATGTTCTGCCTCACTGCACTCTTGGGAGATGAATTCAGGGGAAGATGCATAGGAAGTCTTTTTTATTGTCAGTTTTCTGGCATTAATCCTACCTGATTAATCACACAATTAGTTTGTAGGATCTGGAAATATAATGCCATCATCAACTTATTTGAGGTGTTGTCTTCAATATTGTCATAAAAGTGAGGAAGAAAATGTATTAATTAACATATTCAGAAGTTTATAGATTATCAAGATCAATAAAGAGGAGAAGAAGATTTTAATGATAAGAAAAGCCTTGAAAGACATTAATGCCTGTAAAAATTGCTTTTTTTTTCAGGAACTCTGGGAAGAGAGAAGACTTAAAGCAGGTCCTGTGAGATATTTAAGTTTCTGTGCAACAGTGAATGAAAGTCTTAAAGGATATAGTGGAATTCTCAGGTGTGTAACAGCCAAAGATATTAATTCTCTTTTCTTCCCCCACTCTTTCAGACAGGTAAGAAACTTGGAGGGGGTGGATCTAGAAGTTCTGAGGACAATAACTGTTCAAGTGGCTGTTTGGAAGATAATGTTTTCCAAAATATCAAGCAAAAGCCTTGTTCACATTCCCACAGGGAGAGGAAAGTCTTAAAAAAAAACCCCAAACAATTTGAATACAAACTTTTGTTGAGGCTGACATTCTGTTTTCCAGTCATTACTTTCCTTAAAATCACTTCAAATATGAAACTTTCTCCAGTAGCATGGCTATGAATGTGGACTTTCCATTAAGTGTTAGTACAGACAAATAATGGTGTCCTCTGTTCTCCCTCACTGCTCTATGGAATAATGAAATTAGAACTTTATGCTAAAGGATTACCTAAATAAGAACACTGTCTAATCTGACCAGTATTTGTAAGAATCATGCTTTTATGTTTCCATTGCACATCCACATTTAGTAAGGAGACTGCTGAAGTCTCAACCTCTGAACCTTTTTGAGAGAAAAAAATCAAAAAAGAAGCAAAAATCTCCAAACCATAGACTTTGAAGGACGATCATATGGTTGTTTTGCCATTTAGTCCTGCCTCTCTACAGTAAGAGAATTGCCTAGCTTAAAAGCTGTCTTAAGTCAAATACTTTGATCAAATATAAACTTTTGCAATGAAGACATCAAGGTGTGTAGTCCTGAAAAGCAACATTCACCTCATCGAGGATTGGAAATACATAGCGTAGATATTGATAATGAAATTATTTTAGAATTGTCTCTAAAGTTAATGCAGAGAAAAATACACTTTTAAAACATAATTCTTGTGTGCTACAGATGTCTTTTGAACAAGAGGTGACTCCTGTTGTAAACCCTGTGGGTATTGAGTACATCTATTTATGTATATATTGATTAACTTAATGCTGTGACATATCTGCAATGATGGCATCTATTTTAGTTAAATTAAATGCAGACTTAAATTCCCTTTATTGTCAATGAAGAGCAAGAATCACTGACACAAAAGGACAAATCCTCTGCCCCTAAGGAAATTCTTATCATATCCTATATCCATCCATTGACCTCAAAGGGACCCTGGACTGAGTTTGTCACAAAAAAATTCAGGCCTGTAGATTTGTGAGGTTTAGATTAGAGGAACCCAATTTCTCTGGCCAAAGATTCATTCATCATCTCTGTGATAAAACTGTGCAAAAAAGAATCGTGACAATATTTCAAATTGAAGGATAAAGAGCAAACCATGAAGGCAAAGGATGTCATTGTAATGAAATGCTCAACACAGCTCACGTTTAATAAACTGAAGGATCTATTTTATCACAAAATGCTGAACATATTAAAGTGACTTTCAGGAACCTCATAATCTCCCTGACAGATCTTTTCCAAAAGTTAACTAGGTCTGCAGCATCACTTCCAAAACACTTGAGGTAACACCTGAATGATTCCAGATTTTTAATTCTCCCATGCATAAACCACATCTTCAGACCTAGGACTTGAAAAGCAGAGAAGCTTACCAAGACTTTCATTCTTCAACAGACACAAAAAACATAGGTTTAAATACCTCCTGTTCGGGCTGAACTCTTCTTGCCCTTGACTATGTAGAGGATTTCACCTTAGAGAGTTATCAGTCTCCCATCTTTCAGAAACATCGCATTTAATGTAAAATTTGGTTCTCTGCAAAGGCCCAACGGGATTTCTGTGCTGCATCAGAATGTCCATTAGGCACTGAACTTTATATTTCAAACTATCTCCTCCTAAACCTAACTCCTAGTTTTACCTAATTGTGCTTAGTCTTCAGCTGCTCTCTGTGGAGCAAATGGAGCTGCTCCTTTTTGTCTTCTCTATTTCTATCTGCCTTTGCTGGGTTCCAGTCTGCTGACTGAATGTTTTTCAGCATCTCCATTGTTCTATTTCTTAAATACCTCAAAGATATATGAAATCACACAGAAAATTCACTTTAGTTTTTTTTTCTTAACTAAAAACATAACCATATATCCAGTTAAGTTACAAACCAATCTTTTTTCCTTAGTAGTGTTGAAGATAACTACTAAATATTCTTTAGCAAAATCCTGGAGTTGGGGGTCTGTGTGCCAGGACACCTCAGAGAATGTTGGTTCACACTTACAAAACTGTTGTGAAATTCAGGAGACACATCACCAGAAAACATATTATAGATGTCTGAAATTGCACCTCATCTAAACAAAAAGAGAGGATAACCTTGGAGTTCTTTTTCAACCTTAATGATTCCATGAATCTGTGAAAACCTGTGGGCTTCTTGTGCAAGGAGCAAGGGGTCAGATGGACTATGGGATAGTGATTAATGCACACAACTCTTGGATGAATGGCTTTTATTCACTCTTCTGGATGCCTCACTCTATATTTTATGATATTTGACAATATTGGACTGAACTTGATTATCTGAGAGGTCTTTTCCAACTCAGTGATTCTATAACTTATGACGGACACAATTCATTTTGATATTAGGTCAGCTATAGCCTTTCCTCACCCCTGGGTGTTTATTAAGTTAACTTCACTCAGTTCAATGGACAAAAGATGTTTTATACCCACTGAGGGTCTGATTGAATCAACCTCACCCAGTTTATTCTAGGAAACTTTTCAGGAGAAACATTTTCTCTCAGTATGAAGGTGCTCACCTCTTTGCTGTACAATAAAGAGCAGCTATTAGTTCTGTACAGACACTACCCAAAACCATCAATAGCATCAGCCATAATTAAAAAAAAAAAAATTAAAAAAAAAAAAAAAGAAAATTAAAACAACCCTAAAACCCTCGATCGTGGCGCATAGGCAAAAGCACAGAACAAGAACAAAGAAAAAAATTCTACATGCAACAAGAACTAAATGAAGGCTTTGCTCTCTGGTTACTTCCCCTCTGCTCTCATCCACTCATTTAACTGCAACATGCGTCATACACACACAGTAATGTCACAGGAGTGCGTACACTTACAGGGTAATGGTTGATAGTTCTGACATCTTGCAAGAGTGCTGGTTAGCCCTCTTAGGCTTACAGTAGCATTTCTGAACGCAGCTGCTAAATATGACAAGATTAGCATTTTTTTCAGCATATCGTGAACAGGCCAAGGTAGGTCACTTTCAACACATTTCATGAGACACGTTCACAAAGATGGAAAGTGGACACGACAGGATGGACTCACAGCACGAACCAGCTGCTTGACTGAAGCAGAAATCAAAAAAATCAAATAAAAATTGAAGTGCGCTGGCTGTTGCTGGCCCTTGTGATGTGCTGATTCACGGGCAAACCAAAAGTCAAACACCCTGGGGGCAGGGGGGCAGCGCTAACGTATCCGAAATACACAGGACCTGCGCGGTCTGGTTTGGTACAGGGGTCACAGAACAACGGGTTAAATGAGAGTAGACTGCATGCTCATGGAGAACAATCAGAGAGTAACAGAAACTCGTAGGACGGGGATCAATCTAAGGTCTAATCCTCATTTTTGTTGCGGTGTGGATCTGTTGTTTTTAACAAAAGGTTCTAGTAAGGACACCAAAGCTGTTTTTCCATCTTCTTTGGTGATGGGGAGGGAGCTCAGTATGGAATTTGAATTCCATACTGGAATTTCCAGTCTGGCTGGTAATTTTGGAGATACCACTGATTTTTTTTTTAAGACAGTGTGCTCATCAAAGCAGCAGCCTCATACACTGTGGAGCAGACCCTGATCCCTGCATGTTGGATTCTAGGAACAGAGAACAAAATAGTTCCTTTCCAACCAGCCAGGAGAGGCTCATTTAAATCAATCACTCTTCAACATGGAGGCATTTGGAGGGATCCCATGTGAAATTTTATATCTAGGATAAAAAATATGAAATTTGAAAATAGTGGTTTCTTGTCGACTTTCAAGGGGAAAATTTTTGTTTTGTTTTCAACACGTGGTTGTTTTGGTGGGATTCACCTCAGGAGAGGCTGGATGTTTACAGTACAGATGTGTAAGCAAAATGGGCATCCTCAGGACCCTGAGAATCATCAGAATAAACAGTTGAGAGAGAAATACACATTTATTGGCCAGGTACATCTGACATGTTTTAGATGTCCACTGTAGGATGGAATGAACACCAAACACCACTGAGTACCCGGAGTAAGTCTCCATTAATATAAAGGATAATAAAGGATAAATCTCCATTGATATAAAGGATAATAAAAGTTGATTTTTAAAGCAATTGCCTTCCAGGAAAACATTGAAGTTTGTTCAAACAAACCCAACTGTGTTTCTGTTATGCAGTCTAAGATCTGTGTTCACAACTCATGGAATTTATAAATCTGAACTCTAAACCAGGATGAATTGAAAATATACTAAATTTCTCCCTACTTTTAACTCCTTTAAGTCAATCCCCATTTCTGGAGATTGACTTCCTGTTGGATAATTAAAGCCTGATAACTGTGTTGTTATTAAATATTACAGTATTAGAGCTGGAAAGAATAGAGTCTTGGGGCATGGACACATCCAGCAAACGGATATAGTCACCATGTTTCAACTCATAAAATAAATTTCATTTTTTGGATGTAAAGATGAAAATGACTGCTCCTTTTGCACTAGAATTTCTGTGCTAGATTTTTGCACCACCTGCTTTTCACAGAGCTGAGTTGGGCATTAATTGTCCACTCAGACTGATCAAAAATGAGCAAGGAGGTTTAAGGGATAGCTCCATTTTATTGTGACTGAGGCTTTCAGAAGTGACTATGGATTTTGAGTGCCACTCATTTTTTTGATCACTTGATCTGAAACACATTTCTCAGACCAATTTTTACCACAAGAGGGCTGCTCAGCCTGTGTTGAAAAGAAGCACTTATGAGGCATATTAAGGCACAGAGCCTGAAAAGGAAACATCTAAAAAATCAATAATCACTTTGAAAAGTCTTAGCCATGGGTTGTTGTAGAGGTTTGTGGCCTTCAATGATATACTTAATGTTGCCATGGCAACCTAGAAATAAATTCCCATCCATGTTTCCCTCACTGCTTATGTCCTGTTTCATTTGACAGGGATTGATTTTTTTTACAGCTTTTCCTGGTGAAGAGATCTAATGTGACAGCACTTGGTATTTACTAGAATTATTGAAAAAAACAGACTTGATTTTGAAAATATTATCTATGGATTAACTGCTGCTCCACACCCAGTGAGGAGACATTGACACACAGGTTTGGGATGGAAAACAATGCTAGTACTTCTTAGGAAAACCTTAACATTTTAGTGCTGTTAGCACTTATTTTCTGCCATTTCTAATTTTGATAGATTCACCTCTCTGATTTTAGATGGTGTTAAGTGTCCCATATCTTTAGAGTACAGAATTTATAGACATTTTGTTTCCTTTCTCCCTCCCCTTTTACTTTACAAACTTTCTTTATTATCAAAGTAAAGACACTGGTGGAAGGAAAGGGAGAAAGAGAGAAGAGACAGAGGAGGCAGGAACCAGAAAAAAAAAAAAAAAACAAACATGAAGGAGGAATAAAATAGACAAATATAAGAAAAATGAATCAAAATGAGAGCATGGCTATGAAAACACTGCACGAATCAGGGCAGGATCCTCAGACCTCTGTAGGCACACAGAGAACGGAGTCGGTCACATCTAACTCTACGTGCCAAAGACAGATTCCAAACTGAACTATCACCTTGAACTCACTCAGGGAAAGAGCAGGGACTTCCAGGCTTGAGCTGGCCTGTGAGACAGAGACATCTAAGGCACAGGGGATGCTCTGTCTGACGGAGGTGCCCTGGTGTCCCCGAGTGACCATAGACGACGACTGGACCGCTCAGATCGAGCACGAGACTTTAGACAGCTAAAGGCAAACAAGCTGAGTCTCACCGCAAGTGTCCTGGGCAGGGACTGCAGCTGCATCTGGGAGGAAGAGGGAGGGTGCTAGGGGTGGAAGGGGAAAGAAAAAGTTAAACACTCCCGGGGTGAAATGAGCCATGGATGATGTGGCTGAAGGCTGCCCAACAACCTGGGCGTCTCGATGCGAATGAGAGAGAACACAAAAAGGAGTTGTAATTCCATTCTGGATGTCGCAGAGGTGCTTAAGAGGAGGGAAACGAGCATGCTGATCCAGGTTATGCTGCATTATCCAAGTACATCCATCATGAAAATGGTCAGGGTTCTGAATTTAGGTCGCTACCGACACGTGGGGAATGATGAGGTTTGTGCCTTGTCTCTGAATGTGCTGAAGGGGAATCCTTTGGGAAATGCAATAAAGGTAGACCTTGATTCATGCAAATTAAAACTGCTCCTCCTGGAGAATCTTTGTGCACCCTGCTTGAGTAATTCTATGTAACCTCACCATGAGTAGGATTGGCAGCTGTGCAGTAGCAGGAGAAGGAATGAAGAAACAAATCAATGAAATAAAGCACTGAAAATACAGTAGAAAGTTAACCAAAGTGGAAGCAGAGAAATTGTATGGCAGAGAGAGGAGAAAATTGAAAAGTAGGTCTGTCTAATATATATAATTTATATCACACACACTCTTCCCCTCAGCTGATACTTCTCTAGGCTGGGAGACATCTTCTCCTTGCTGCTCAGGAGCTGAGGATTCCCTGGAGCTGCACTTGCTTCCCTTTGAAACACCAGCTACATTTACAAACCCCACGCCCTTACAGACCAGATGGAGCAGTTTGGAAAACAGAACTTATTCTGTGAGCAACAGATCATACAATTCCATCTCTGCAGCTCTGACCCACTGTGTGCAGGCAGAACCATTCACCCTCTCATCCAGACACAGAGTAAGCCCAGGTGCTCCTCAGCAAAGTTGTCTTTTAGTTGCATCTCCCCTAATTTTTAGCTGTGTGCCTTTTTCCTTGTCACCCCATGCCAGCTTGGTGAGAAACAGGCCATAAAGTCAGATTTACCTGACCTATTTTGAACTTGTTTAAACTGAAATAAGCTGTACTAAAGGATTTTAGTCTTTGGACTGGGTAGGTCTCTACTGACTGTGGAAGGAGCCCAGCAGGACTGATTTATTAAACCAGGTCGATGCCCTGCTGTCTTGCTAAAAGTACAAAATATTGTGTCCTTCATGGGAAAAAAAAAACCTAAAAACATAAAAAAACTGTGTCTAGCCTTTAATGGAAAACAAATCCCAAACTCTTAGCCTTGTTACCTAGAGTTCTACTTTTCCTTGCTAATGCCACCAAAATAAGAAGCTGAAGCTGAATGACTGCTTGCAGATTAATGCTGTGGTTAAAAACAATGTTTAATAAATGTGAATTTGGACTGGAACGTTTTGTGCAGTAAATCTGACCCTTGAGTAGATCTGAGGCTTGAAGGTGAAACAGAATGGTCAAAGAGTGCCATAAATCCTAACTACAGTGCTCATTCTTGCCTTTTCTAACTTCTGCAGAGTGGACATAAAAAGAAGAACACCATTGCTATACTTGGAATTAAATAATGAAGAGATTAAGCCTAATATTTGCCTGTGCTCTAGAGAATAAAGCTGGTAGCAGAGGGCACAATTCTTCCAACAAAAACAACTGTAGCTTCAAGGTTCTGTGTCCTGATCCTCGCCCTGTATTAATTCTGGAGCTCCTGTTTTCCCAGGCTGTGTTATTGTCTCTGAGAGCAGAGCACAGATCCAGGTCGTGCACTGTGGAATAATTCTGATGGAGGTGCAGTAACATCACTGAGGTGCAGCAGAAAATATAATGTTCAATGAGAAAAATGCACCATGCCAAATGATATTGTTGCATAAATTAACATTTTGAATACTTTACTGCTTCAAAAGAAGAATGTGCATATCCAAATCCAGGCATAAATGTCTGAGAATGGGATTTAGCTCATTGTCCTTGAAAGAAATCACATGAGCAAAGCCCACAGAGAGTTTGTTGTCCCAGCTGACACAAGAAGTGGATTTTCAAGCATTACAGACAGGCTTTGGCTCCTGTCAGCTGGCAGAGCTCAGCATCAGTGTAACTACACTGGGTTTGTACAATTTGCAGCTCTGAAGCTTCAGCTACACTGTTTTGACTCACCTGCCGTGCATGTTCTACAATATCCCTGCAGATTCACGGTACAACCCATCTCTGCAACTCTCCTTCATGAAAAAAGAGAGCACTGCCTTTGTTGAAAAAGCCTGGGCTTGCAGACACTTAATCAGCTGAAAAACTCCAATGTTTTCATTGAAAATATAAATATAAAGAGGAATTTCACCTTGGAAATCCCTCAGTAATGATACAGGTGGTACTAAGACTGTGATATGAACCTTGGATTGGTCCTATCTTGAGCTAGTTTGCATTTTTTTCAACGACATTCATTGAGACTTCATTCTATATTAAGCCTCTATAGCCTGGTGGCCTTTGAGGATATTCTTTTACTCTCCAGGGCAGGCAGAGTTTGTTCTTAGAAAACTGATTGCCTGCTTTGCACCACACAGCTCCTTGGACACACATTGTTAGGATCACAAGATCCTCACAAGAAATTTGTCTTTCCAGATCAAAAAACCTTCTGCATTGGGACAGCACCATCCTCCTCGTCCCCTCACTACCTCAGGCTGTGCACTTGCCTGGAGTACAGCCTAAAAATCCTCCAGATGTAAAACTAATCCCACTGGATGTGAAACAATGCCAGCTGCTGAAGTGAGACACAAGAAATCAATGGCAAGGAGAAACAGAGACACTGAGGGGAAAGTAAATTCCTGTTGCCCTCATATGATAGAGGCAAAAGTGTGAATGGTGGGAAAAACTAAGTGGAAGACCATGGTTGCTGGGGGGCATTGAGCCTTGGTATAAGTTGGAAGCACGTTCAGGATCAGAGATGTCAGAATTATTCCCCATTTCCTGCAGTCTCACATTAACTGATGCATGACCAGCTGCCTCAGCTCTACCTTTGCCTTTACATTAAATAACCGATTCAAAGGATCAGAGGTGCAAACTGATTTGGGGACGAAGAATTCAGATCTATCCCTTTCAGTCTAGCAGTGCACTCAAACCAGCAAACTCAGACATGAGCAATGCATGAGGAAAAGGACAAATAGCCAGAATGGTCTGCTTTGGATATTCCCAACTGAACACTTATCACTGCCATATTTTCTGGAAAAATCCTTTTATCAGGATTTCTTTTCCTGGGAAGCTGGGAAGCCTCAGAGAAAAATGAAAACAATAATTATCTGATTGCTTCTCCTGTGTTTTGCTGCTTTGGAATGTGGTTGGAGATTGTTTATCCAACATGTAAATTGTTTTGACTTAATGACCAATCACAGCCAGCTGTGTTGGGACTCTGGAAAGAGTTACAAGTTTTTCTCTAGTATCTTGTTAAGCCTTCTGTCTGTATCCTTTCTCTATTCTTTAGTATAGTTTAGTGTAGCATTCTTTAATGTAATATAAGTACATAAAATAATAAATTACCCTTCTAAGAACATGGAGTCAGATTCTCAATTCCTCCTTCATCCTGGGGACCTCAAAAATACCACAAACGCTCAATTTGAAACTTCTGAAATTTTTTCTGATCCTCCAAACCCATTATTTTTCCCAGGATCTAAGCAAGTTGCTGTGATAAAAGATCCTGCACCCAAATTCGTGGCTAATTCCAAAAGCTGAGTGGCCTTGGGCACTGGACGTTCCCCATCCTGCTGATCTCCATGACAACTGAAGCCTATCAATACACATCAAAATTAGATTTTTCACTCTGACCAAGTGCAGTGACTTCAGAAGCACATTCGAGATCCATTCTGCATTTTCCTCCTGAAAGCTACCTCATTTTTGCTAATCAGGAAGCTCCAGTGTGTGGCAAAATGTACAAGGTTACAGCAAATTTAGTGAAATGCAGCCACTCTCCCTTTACGATATGAAGCTTTATATTGTGCACATTGCTAAAGTATTTGTGGCCTTTTAAAGCAGCAAGGCTGGAACAATTTTAGATATTTAAAATGTTTCAGACAGCACATGCATGGGCAAAATCCTAAATTTACACAGGCACCCTACAGATGCAAGCATTTATGTATAAATCCCTCTGGCTTGAGCCCCTGGATGTTCTGAGCTCTGTTCCATACCAGTTAAGGCAATCAAGCCATGATGGCTTTGGTGCTATCTTTGAAAAGTGTTTATATCTGAAATTTCCAGATACATGACGTCAACATTTCAATGGAAACTCACAAAATGCTCTTTAGCCTTTTTTTGGTGCCTCAAACTCTGTGGAAACAGGGCTGTTGGGGCTAATCCAACCCTCGATAGAACTGTTGAGAGTGCAGCAAGCTTTGCTGTGTTTTCTTAAAAAAAATCATTTCTATAAAGAGGATTGCAGTGTTGGATAAAACCTGGCATTATTCTCTCCCTCACTAACCTGCACACCTCCTTGAGCTTTCAAGAGAAGGAGCATCTTTTAGTGGCTTCTCTTCTAATGCAAAATTGCTCTTTTTCAGTTCATGGCTTGCTCTTGTGACAAATGGGGGGGAAAAAGTCTGTGCTTTGCTCTTTTGGGCAAAGAACTTTGTTCTTTAAGGCTGGAGATCATGGAGCCAAGGAGAAATTTTAAGTCATCATTAGAGAATTCTTACACGTGAAACCCAGGCAGATTTCAAAATCGCATGAGTTCATCGACAACAAAAATCACCATTGTATCCTTTTGTCTGTCTGTATATCCATTTATACCATAAAATTTCCCATAAAAATGCCTTACAGCCACAGATATAGTGTTAAAGACAAAGTCAGCCTATTTTTCAATTCTTCTACAAGAGAAAAAAGGACAGGAGTCAGCCTCCTCCACACAGACACCACCTGTGCAGGCCAAGGCCTTGCACCCTAAAATCTGCCTTCTAAAGATTTCCAAATAATAGAAACAGAACCCTTTTCCATGAACAAGAGATAAGATTTGTGATCCATGATTTCAACATTAAATCTCGCCAAAGCTCTGGTCAGGTGCTTGTTTATGATTGGAAATGGAATTTCCTTTATAAATATTGATTTGCTCTTCCGGAATGGAATATCCTTTATAAATATTGATTTGCTCTTCTGGAATATTCCTCTGGCTGGTGGCCCATGAGATAACAAAACCCTTTTCCAGGTAGAAAGAGATTGAATCTCATCATTTATGTAAGAATGTAAAAGATGCACTGGATGAAAGGCAATGTTTATGTTGGGAAAGTAGATTTGACAACTAAAAATTCACCTTCCTATCCTTGCCACAGGCACCTGAGGGATTTAGGTGCATTTTACCCTCAGTTGTTCAGTAGCAATAACAGCTCCCAGGGACATTATATAAACACACTAAATATTCTGTGCTGTTTGATTTTCCAGCAATTGAAACCACAGATAGGTAATCAAAGCAGAATAGGGCTTTTGATTATTTTATCTGAAAATAAATAAATCCCTGTTAATTGCACTCCTGCTAATTATGGTACAAAGCCTGCATGATCTTAAATTCCTAATGAGTACACTGAGGTTTGATCTGCTTGAAAAGGTTGGCACAAATGAACACTCCCATCCTTTCCACCCAAAACGTCCAAAGTAAAAAATAGTAAAAAAAAATCAAACCAGTACCCAAAATAATAATTTGCCTTGGGCAATTCACATGAAAAGTCTAGGAGGGAAATGAGCACATTTTTTTTTTAGCACTTTAAATAAAGAAATCAAGAATTAATGTCGATCCAAGCAGCATCTACTCCCCTGGCATTCCTCAGAAATGAGCACTAGGTCCTTGCTGACCATGCACTGACATCAGATGACCACCATCAGTGTTTCCCAGTGGATTTTCCTGCGGTGGGAAAGGATTACCCCAAGGACACGAGTTCCTTTTGCTGCTGGGTCGTTGGGTGCCCCCAGCACCCATCTGGCAGCACCTGGGGGTCAGAAATTGCAGCGCCCTCCTAGAGAACACGCTGTCCATCCAACATCTGCCATCTGCTTGTCAAAAAATCAGCCTTTTGGGCACCAAGACCCTGTCAGTAATTACCAACTCTGGCACTCTGAGCGCTTGCAGCAAGACAAAGCGGTAGCAGAATGAATCACTGCGATTCCAGAGACTTTGGAGGTGAATTTTTAGAGGAGTGTTGTTTACCAAAACATCTGGGTTACAACATTGCTTCTGCTGCCCTGAACCCTCTAGGTTGCAGCATAGGTAAAATCATACCTACCTATGATATATGCCTTGATTCTCCTTTCTTTCCAGCAAGATGCTGATTGGAGGAATGAGGTAGACCTGAATTAGCTAGATTATATATGTGGGGTTTGTTTTCTTTTCATTGAGCTTTCAACATGTGATACAAAATTTATGAAGAATCTGTCAAAGCAAAAGCAGAAACAAGCTTCCCCCTCCCAAATTATACCAGTCGTGATAAACTGGAAATCATAATAAAATAAAAAGAAGATTTTTTTTTTCAGTTACATGTGCTTGATACTTGAAAATGAATGAAAAAAACAAAGATTTAATGGAAATGTGTGGGTCTTTTTAATCTTAAGGGCTATTCCAGCATGCATCTACATCATGCACCTACTAAAATATAATAGTGGTGGGTTTTGGTAGTGATACTGATGATTTTCTCTCTAGAGTGAATATTTCAGCAATGCAACAATGCTTGTGAAAATAACAGCGTGAATTTAAGCCTTGTGTCGGCATCTTTGTAGAAACATGGGGGTTTTTTGGGTTTTTTTTGAGGGTTGATGTACTCTTTCTACAACAACTTGGCCAAAACCAGGATGTTTGAAAAAAAGATTTTGATGTACCAGTTTACACACTGTTGGCTGGATTTTTCATGGTAAAAAGAGTGAAGTCTTGCCAGATCACTTTATTATCCATTTCCTAAAATTCCATGGAAGAAACTGAGAGATGATAAATCCAAGCAAATAGTGTGGGCTTGATGGGTTGCTCTGGGTGCTGAACCAGCCATTGTAGGGTTGTGAATATGTGTTTGCAGTCATCAGGACTGTGAGATCCCATTTAATTCATGGACTCCTGATATGGTGCTACTTGGCTCTCATAAGATTGGGGTAACTAACCCTAAAATAATCTGCTACTTCTGGTGCCTCAGGTTTTAGCTTTTATATTTTCAGATTCTGTGCTGCTTTAGTGTGTGGGTCTGAGCTCCACATGAGGGCATGGTGAGCTCTGTGCACAGAGCAGGGAGACAAAACAATTCCTGCTCCAGCTGGGCACCAAGGACAAACGATCCAAATCTCAGCCCAGGAGCACAAACACCGTGGGCTGGAGAGAGAAAAACAAGCAGGGTGGGACTGCCTGGGCTAAAGCTGGAATGGGACAATGAACTGCAAGGTGCAAATGGAGCAGAGCTGATCCCAGGGAGAGACCCCGGGAGCGCTCGTGCATTTTGGGGCCATTTTGGTTCATCTTGGGTGCAGCCCTGGCTGGGCTCTGGTGCTGCCCAAGGTGCATCCATGGAGGAGATCCTTTGAATAAATCCCTGCTTTATTCTTTAACTCTGTCCAGCCTCTGCTCTAGGTCAGCCTTCACTGATATTTACAAACTGCAATTGAAGACTGCTAAAATCAGGGGGTTCTTTCTGTTTGGAATCATGTTAATTAATTTATAACTACATGGAAAATACTGGCACCAATTCAAGACATAGTCATTTGTTCTGTGAGATTAAATAGGACATGTCACAAGGGGAAATGGCTTTAAATGGAAAGACAGTAGGTTTAGATTGGATATTGGGAAAAACTTATTCACTGTGAGGGAGGTGAGGCCCTGGCACAGGGTGCCCAGAGCAGCTGTGGTTACCCCTGGATGCCTGGAATTGTTCAAAGCCAGGTTGAACAGGGTTTGGAGCAACCTGGGATAGTGGAAGGCGTCTCTGCCCATGGCAGGGGGTGGCACTGGATGATTTGAAGGCCCCTTCCAACCCAAACCATTTTATGTCTGTAACCATGGGACATTACTGCTGTTTATTTCACCAGCTGGGGTGAGAAACCTGCCTGAACTTCGTTAATAGCTGTCTTAATTACTCTAACAGTACAATCAATAGCTCTTTATGTTTCCCCATCTCCTGGGGATCTCAGAACTTATCCCTCAGCTAAAAATCTATTCCATTTGCATTACTGATCTTGCTTTGGTTCAATGCTTAATTTGGCAGGATTATTCAGGACTGACACAAGATTAACTGAAACCAGACATGTTTCAAGAAAAAAATCTTACATCTTTGGCACTCCTCACACTAAAAAGTAACTCATGGTTATGATGACTATTGGGAGGAAGTGTGAAAGTTTCTTAGAAAAATAACTCAAAATAATAAATATTATCATTAATGAGGTGTCTTCTATTCCTTTTTGAATTCCTGCCTCACCTGCTTAGACTTTTTGATGAATCTGTATTTTAGAGACCCCCGGTATTTTCAGCAGTAAAGAGGAGTTTCTCTCAAAAACATCAGCAAAGCAAAGATGGAGTGATTGCCCTCCCAGAACCTGGTGGGATTTTGGGGTCTCAGCAGCATGCAGGCAGCTCTGAGGGGAACTAAGGCATGAGGAAAGGTTGGGGAGGAATGAGACTGGTGATGGATAACTGGACATACAAGTGGGTAAAATGGAAGTTTATAACCACCAAAGCTCTTGGCCACTCCAGGAAAATTGTGAGGAATCAACAACGTGTTCCCAAGTTTTTGTCAGCCTAAATGATCGGGTTGTTTAGAGAGGAAGTGTATAAATTTTTTTTAATGGCAGTAAGATCCTGGTAATGCATGGCACATGATACAAATGATTGTTTCATTTATTTTAAGGTAGATCTTATATTCTCCAGTGGCTGCACTGCATTAATTAAGCCTCAGTTCCCCTGCAGTGCTCTCTTCTGCCATGGTCCTGTCATAGCTCCCAGCCAACTTCTCCAGCGGGAGATTTTAATAATGAATGCACAGTGGTAGCAATAAATGATTAATCTTTGAATTTAAGCCCATCCCTGGGGCTTTAAAAATCAAATACAGGCTTAAGTGCTTTGCAGAACCATCACCACCATGTCTGTGAAGTAGAACCAGAGGTAGATTTTTCTAACAAAAATAAACATTACAAGGACCTGAACCTAAATAAGTACCAAACATATTAAAAAAAAATCCTGCTCAAAGTAAGTAGCCAAGTTTTTGGGGTATTTTATTTTACTTTTTCTTTTTTTGATGATGGAAGCACAAGCTGTCTGGTTATTCCAAAAAATGGAAGACTGATATTAGAATAAATCTCAATCCCTGCTGCAGATCCATGAGGTATTACCTTCAGAAACAGGCTGAAAATCCTTCCTCAACCTCATCGTTCCTCACCTACTAAAGGGAAAGTGCTTAAAGATGTTCTGGAATAAAGATCTGCATGAGGAATTTGGTCTGATGGAATGATGCTACAATAGGTTGAAACAGCAAAATAGAACACGGAAAATGCTTGATATGAGTCTAAATGTGAGATATTTCAATATGGTGACAGAACCAGATTATGATCTATTGTCTTCCTTCCTTACAAACTCTCTTTTTACAGGGTATGTGTGCACAAATATTGACTCTGTCTGGTGGATATCTGCACAGAATTCTCAATTTCATTCCTTTTTATCGTCCCTGTGTGAACTTTTCTGCTGTCAAATCTGTTTGGATAAACAACACTCCACTCCATAACACATACATCAATGCGAGATCGATTTATACACACCCGGTTATAAAAGTTGCAAAAAAACATGAGGAAAAAAATAATGGCAGCGAATGGAACAGAAAATATGATGTTTTCTCTTGGTTTTGGTGGCTAACTATACACATAGGAAAAACACCAGCAAAACCCAGTCACCATATTGATCCAGCATGACGAGGGATGTTTGATAATCCAGTTAAATCTTTGGAGTCCGTGGCATGCTTTGCTTCATATTGTGAGATGTGCAGCAGACACCAAACATGCACTGAAAAATTCAGACTCAGAACCAGCTCTGCACATCTCAGGTGTTCATTAAATTCCAAGAACTCAGGGATGACTTCCTAGCAGAACATCCAAGCCTTCATGCAAGCCCTAGGCAGACCATGCACAAGTTAACTAAGTCTCATCCTCAGTTTTATTTCTGAAGTAAATCCACCCACAGAATCAATTTAAAACATTATTTTTAGCTGTGGAAACACGGTTTAGAGCAAGATGAAAGGGGCAATGCTTTCAGTAAGTGGATGTCTGGCTACAGACATGAAAATTGATGTGGAAAATATTATTATTTAACGCAAATCTCAACTAGATAAAGGGGGAAAAATAAGAAAAATAGGCAGCTGGAGGACATCTTTTTCCCTGAAAATTCTCATTTAGATGAATGACATCAGTATATTATGATTGTGCTTGCTTAGGGTGAAACTAATCACTGGATAATTGTATTTGCTACCAAATAAGCATCTCTTACTTTACCCTAACATCTTTTAGTTTCATTTAAGGTGTTCATAGCTTGTCTATTTTCATCAGGAATTTAGTACTAAATTAAATAGTCCTACCTATGTCTATGTGTGCAAGAAAACACTCAAGCTCACAAAAAATTCCCAAAACCAAATGTGTGTGGTGTTTAGGCCAGCACCAGAGGTGCTGCCCCATATCTTAGTTATTCTGGAGGATTATACAATTTTTATATGGAGAATGACTGCATGCACTCAAAATCATGATGACAACTACCTCAACTGGTCAACCTCTGCTCTCTTTTGAGATAGAAACTAATAAAAAGGATTCCAGCTTAAAAAAAAAACATGTAAATCACAAAGCTGCAAACATCCAGAGGAAAATTTTAGGATTCGTGTTTTTAATTTTAATTCTAAAGCAATTTTAAGGGGGTGTGTGTGAAATGTTGGGCTTAAGTGAAATGTATTTAAATTTACAAGAAATACGGACGTAAGTATGTCTAGGGGATCTTCCTACACTGCAATTCAGCATAAAATTAATTAAAACTTTTCACCAAATCTCGTTGATTTCAGTGAACTTTGAACCATGTCCTGGACCTTATGAAGCACAGCAAACCAACCATCCCATGAGGATAACAACAATTTTTATACCAATATGTTAATTTTGAGATAACTCACATGTAAAAACATTAGATTTGGGTTTGGTTTTAATCTTCTATTTATGCTTATTTAATAGGCCTTTTAAAGAAATGTGAAAGCTGGCATTAAAATGCACTTTCATGGCTGATGGATTGAAAAATTAAAGTAAAAATCAAATTAATTTAATAGACCTTGGAACTCTTTTCAAAAATCAGCCTAATTCAACTGAGGTTTCTTTTTTTACTTTGTGGGTTTTTCCTATGTGTATATCAATAATTTAAATTGATTACTGCTTTATTTGTACTTACAAGTAAATGCTGGATTCATTGCCCCCGATGTCAGGTGACTGGAGTTTCTGCACAAGTATCACAATTATGCCAATAAAAAGCACAAAGTTTATCTGGGGGAAAGACAAAAAAGTAAAAAATGGTGACCATGACATACTTTTAATAAATTATGAAAATGAGACATTCCCAGTGACTTGCTGGTTAGATTTCCTTTTTCTTCTCCAAAACACAGTCTGAAAGTTTTATAGGGCCAGGAGTAATGGGAAAAGTTCACAAGGGTCTTATTCCCCTTGCTGCAGCTAAAATGAAGCAGAATTTCTACAGTTTCGAGACAAGAGAAGAGAAACATAAATGGAAATTTTCAACGTTTTTCATTATCAACCTGTGCAGAGCAAAAAGCAAGACCCCTGCACAAAAAAAAAAAAACAAAAACCCATAAAATAAAAACCTTGAGAGTAAAGGCATTTTTAACTCCCATTCTCTGAGCAACAGACTTCTCAGTTTAACAGCTTCCATTAGTTTTAAAAACCTGGAGAATGATAAAATTAGTTTATTTCAATGCTTTGGCTTGAGATTTGGCTGTCACCAACTCCACAGCTTCTTAGAGCCTGAGCAGTGGAAATTTAAGTTGGTCCATTATAAAATCTTACACTCCTACAGGGAGATCGGAAACTGAACATGAGCACCAGCGTCAGTCTCATAATCTGAAGATTGTGAGTTTGATTCTCACATGGGGCACTATTATAATGTTGGTTTTTGGCTAGTGGGGTTTTTTGAATTGTTTTGGGGGTTTTTTGGGGTTTTTTGGGGGATTTTTGTTGGTGTGGGTTTTGTTCTTGTTGTTTGTTTTCACTTTTTTGTTTGTTTGTTTGTTCTGTGTTTTTTTTTTAAATGAGATTGGGATTGAAGGCACCTGAAGATACTTGACTCAAATGTTTATTTTTTCTTATTTATGTTACAGCCTCACAGGTAAGGAGTTCTGTAGTATTCTACTAACAAGGTATAAAATGCTTGACTATTTTTTTTATAAGGATTTTTAATGTTAAACTATCTAATTAGAAAATTACATTTAAATTATTTTCACTTTTAACATAGTAACTAATCACTCAAAGTCTGTTTCTGTTTAATTACAAAATACTGCTCAAACTTATAAAGAAGAAGATGAAGAAGAGGAAGGACTAGTCTCTGTTTTAAAATTTCTATCTTGTTCTGTATATATTACTATATTCTAAAACCCCAAACTCTAAGTTTTCCACCTTGTGATGTTATACACTTCTAATTAAACTGCACACTTCTAATCCTAGTGTCATCAACCAATTTTGGAAGCTTTTTCTATCGCTTCAGGTCAAATGTATTGGTTTCTTGGGAGTCAGAGTCTGTCAGTACAGAAAGTCTAAAATTCTCAGCATCTAGAACTCTCTTCTAGAAGTTTCTATCTGATCTGAGGACTGCAAAGGGCTGGAGAAGCCCAGTTGTCTCTTGCTGGTTTTTTGGTCCTTTAATGCCTTCAACAGAAACCAGTTTTAACTGATTCTCTAAGCAGAACATGATCCTTCATAGACTACGCCTGTAAAACATGGAAATTCACACATGGACAAAAAACTTGGATCATTGAACCCTCTCTGTTTTGGTGCTGAAATTTGCTGAATTTCCCTTCATTTCTCTGACAGCTGCTGGATTTTACAGAGCTGTCCAAAGATTTCAAAGGAGAAAAAGCAAACCTGATGAAACTTCCTGGTTTATTGGTCACCCGTGAGCTGGATGTCTGAATTCCTACAAAACCCACTGAAAACCTGATTAATTATGTCTGTGGAGTGTGGAGAGCAACTTAGAATGCTCAGAATGAGACACTTCCATGTGGCAAGCCTGACAGATTTTCAGGTGCCACTGACCATATTGGCCAGGGGCTCAATTTATTTTCCTAAATGCAGGAGACCAACAGCATTTTAAAATTATTGCATTATTTGGAGCACCAGAAAATCTCCTTCTCTTCAGATATTCAAAATCCATCTGTACACAATCCTGAATTCAATGTTCTAGGAAATCCTGTTTAATCAGGGAGGTTGGACTAAATTACTTCCAGTAATTCTTTCCAATTTTAGCTGTTCTGTTAAGGCCAAACAGGGCACTTTAGAACCTCTCAGTCCTCCATGTGCAGGTATCTGACAAAATTTGAGCCAAATCCAAGAGTTCCATCAATTAAAGAGAGCTCAGACACCTTGCTGACAATATACACTATGACCAAGTACTATTTTAAATCTAACATTAGATAAATACATGCAGCTGTGAAGTTAATCCCATTGAGCAGGCAGAGTACATTTTTCTGGTCACTGACCAGGGAAAATTTACTATTTTACTATTTAAATTTACTACATTTAAATTCTTAAATTTACTATTTAAAATTTACTATTGTTTTAGGTGCCCTGGATTGTCCCACTTGGCCTTCAGCTGCCGCCCCAATTGGCCCAGAATTTCCACACATCCTATGACACCTCTGCCAGCCCCAGACAAATGTCCCTCATGCTCTGGGGTCTTAATTAGAGCATTTGTGTCTGTGTTTAACTGAATAACTCCCTGGCTTGCAGGCAGTGCTCCATCATTAAATTTGTATTAATCCTTCTTAATGATTAAATTCCTTGGCTTTGTGGGTGACAAACGATGGGAATTTAGAGATTCTTTTCCACAGGGGTGCAGCACAGTTTGTAAAGTATTTGAAGGTGTTTAAATTGGTTGTTTGTCCTCAGGAGAGAAGAAGAATTGTCTTCTCCAAGTTGTACTCACCATGATGGACCCAACCACGGGACCCTTGATCACCCACCACAAGGCAGTGTTGTCATTCATGTCCCAGCAGCTGCAATCATTGAGGAAAGAATGGGATGGGGAAAGAGAAAGAAAAAAAAAGACAAAACAATGAAATTAATGAACTTACAACTGTTTTTAAAGGGGGCAGAATGTGGGAGGTTGGTTTTGCAGCTAAATTATTATATCTAATTCGAAGTGATAGTTCTTTACTTTGTCTTATTGCAGCTTTCTTTTAGAGCCTTTCCACAATCATTTGGAAGTAAAATAAGTATTTTTGTGGCAGTTTTGATGGTGTTCCTATTAAACAGCTTAGATATTTTGGAAAAACCCTTTAAGTGTATTTCTGTGTCTGTAATACAACCCTAAAGTTGTCCCTTCAAAAGAAAAGAAAAAGAGATAAGTCAATGGATTGGGGGTTTTTTGATGGTTATTCCAAAGTTTGATGTCTCACTTACTTTTCCAGGGTTAACAGATACAAATGTTGATTTCTGGCCCTGACACAAGGATTTTTACACATTTCCAGTACACCAAGATCCTGGTTGTATTCACATATTGGAATGATCTTCCAGTCATTGTGTTGCAAGTCCTATCCAGGATTCATCTGAGAAGGATCAAATACTGGGCAGGAGTTGGGATCAGCTCCTTTGTTAAGCTGTTGCTAGTGAGTAATCATAAATAAAATGACATTTTGACCCCAAAATTTAAAATCTTCCTCTGAAATCACCAAAGGATTCTGCAGAAGGTTATTTCACCCACAGGTGCACTAGGATATTCAAATATATGGCTTATATTCAGAGAGTTTTAATGCTAACATACATTTTTAGAGCTAGAAAACAAATAATAATGAAAATAATCCTATTTTCCAGGCTACACTATTATAATGTCTACTATTTATTTTTGAGAAATGTCTTCATGACTTTTTTAAGTCATCAAGAATTTGTCAACTTTCATTTGCCTCCACTTTCTTCCCCTGATCTTCTCCCTAGAAAATATAAAATCACAGAAATCTGTCTAAATTGTACTTGCAGTTCTGAGGAGGAATTTTTTCTTTCCCACTGGGAAATGAGCCAAAGTCCCAGCAGAGGCTGTCATGGTGCATTTGTCAAATGCCAAAAAACAACTGGGAAGAACACACAGGAATAAAACACTGCTGGTCTCATGAGAGCTTACTACAACTTCAGTGTCATTTAAATGGTTGTGTGGTAGCATCTGGGGGAAAAGGGAAAATCTTCAAACAAAACTACATACATGTGTAAAAGTGAGGAGGCAGAGCTAAAATCCCATCATCACAGTGTGTGTGAGAGAAATCCCAAATGGCTGAGTGATGCTTGGCTTAGAAATTTCATTTAAATATTTGCAGTTGAACAATATTCATTCTTTTCTTTTTCATTCTTTTCATTCTTTCATTATTTTCAGTTGAACAATATTTATCCATTTCAGATGGAAAATACTTTACTGGATTCCCCTAAAACCAACAATAAGGATTTGCATGGTACAGCTGGTGAGAAGTGAGAAAATTTACACAAAATTATGTAATTTTCCTTCTGTTTGTACATGGAAACCTGAAATCACCCAAAATCTAAGGGGCTGATGACTGAGATTTTCAAATGCAAATTAATATTTCCTAGTTATCTCAATTTGGATGCCCAACTTAAACTATTTGAGAGGAGATAAATGCTCAGGGGGATCTCCTCAGCCACAGTGTGGAAATCAGGCTTTTTGTCAGTGATCAACAACGATATGGAACTAAAATCACCAATTATCTTTTAAATTCCTTTTATGCATTTATAAATTAGGTGCTGTCCACTGAAAATTACCCATTACTTGCAGAGCTCAACCTCCTTATGATGGACATTAAATCTGCCCCGAAAGTCTTTAGTGAATTGACCAATACTGGAAGAATCTGGGCAAATTATTAATTATTAATTTAGCCGTAAAAGCAGATATTGATGCATGGCAATTTGTGTAGGGATGAGGAATTACAGGGATAGGAATCCACCTCTAATTCCAGTTATCTGGACTGTAACAGCCCAGTTAATTATCCCAGAATCTGGCTGGGACAAAGAGGACCTTGGAGGTTGTTTTGGTTTTTATTTTTTCCCCACACTGACATATTTTAAATGTGCACTCTGATACATCATCCTCAGACCTCTCTGCTTTTTTCTTCTCCTCTTCTTAGACCCTTTCTTCTACTTAAACCACTCCCCTGTTTTTCCAGGGGCTCAATTCCCAACTTCCACCTTGTAGATGTCAGCAATGAAGCAGATCAATCTCACACAGAGATTTTCAAGGATTTCCAAGGATATCCAGTCCCTGTGACCACCCACAGGATAAATGTGGGGGAAGGAGCCACCATCTCCTCCTTAGATAAAAAAAAAGTGGGAATGCACCACAGAACATTTGGAATTTTCTGCACTACATATGAAAATTTGCAATTTCCCGCACAAACAAGCTCCCTAATTTCTGTCAAATGCTTCCCCACAGTGCAGGATGAAAAGAAATTATTTTTTTCCAGGACGGATGAAGGGAAGGGAGCCAGGGGGCTGGGGAAGGGATGTGATTTCCATTTTCAGAGGGCAGAGTCTGATCTCTGGTGCACGTCTGGAATAACTCCGCTTAAATCAGGAGCAGAGTTCTGGATCAACAGAGCTGCATTTACCTCCTCAATCCTGCCACTTCCAGGGATGGAAGTCAGGAGCTGAATTTGAGGGAGCTCTGCCAGTTTTGTAAGGAACAGGCAGGAGCTCTGAGCCTGTATTTCAATCCCTGCCTTTGCCACTGAGGTTTTCCAGTTCAGTAATTTCCACATTTTCGGGCTCATGCTGGCTTCTCCCCCACTCCCAGAACAAAGCCGGCTGATTTTTAAAAAGTAACCACTGAGACTCTAAGCTAGAACCTGTCTAAATGTCTTGCATGCTAAATAGCTTCTCTAAATAACAGGAATTGCCTCGGTTGCTTTGGTTTTTTGTTTCTTTTTCTTCTTTTTTCCTTCTGCGAGACATTCTCCCTACCTGCAAAATGCAAGGGCTGTTTGGACTAGTAAGAGAAATTAGTGCTTTCAGGGCCAGTGCTGTGATCCTAATAATGACACAACAGGGGTTTCTGGCTTGTTTTGCATGGAAATAAATGATTTAATTTGTCTTAACGTCAAAATAGAACATTGGGTCACAGCACTGGCATCCCCAGTGGAGGAAAGGCTTTATTTGCTTTCCAGAGAGATTCTGAAAGGACAAGGATGAAGAAAACCTGACAGAACAAAGAGTTTTGTGGAAATTTTGCATTGATGTATTTCCAAATTAGGCAAAATTAAAGCATAAGCCTCAATGACTTGAGAATGGGATTTTGGTACGAAGTGCCTTTCCCTCAGTTCTGTGTTTTCAAAGAACCACTGACTGATTTTTGAAATTTTTCTCAGTCTGCCTCATTTTTTCTAACATTTCACCAGGTTCAAGCATAGCTCATGAAAAACATTGCCAAGTTCGTCTTTTCGAGGTGTAAATACACATCCAATCCTACCTGCCACACCTGCTGCTCTATGGGAGCAGATACTGACTACCAAACCATGCAGGTCCAGCTCTGGGAGCAGCTTTTCCTTCTGGTCCTTTAGAACAGGATATTTGCAGCCTTTGTTTCTCTACCAAAAGAGACAATTTGGAAAGGACCTACCCTTTTGAATTCTTTATGAAATAATTTTTTTCCACATAGAGGACAGGATGTGGATTTCTGTTTCATCTCTGTTCATCTCCCTAGCAAAATTCATGGAAAATCTTCCTCAGTGGGAAGCTCAACTCCTAATTGCCCTGGCGAATCAAAGCTCAGCAATGCCTTGTGCAGATTTCTTTCATTTTACTGGATTTATCTCCAATAATTTCTACAGGTGAGCTCATCACCTTCATCCTACTCCACAATCAGTGGGAAAAAAACCAGAGAATTATGTGGGATTCCACTTGTAAGATGAGACAAACAATATCCTGCACTCCAGTAAATTAATGGAGCAGGGAATGGGGTCAGCTGCAGTTTTACAGGTTTGATGCCTGAATCTTTTAGGAATTCCCCACTGCAGTGGTGGCACAGACATCAAATTGTAACTCTATGAACAGAAAAGTACTTGAACCTCTGGACCTAAATTGTGTTAGTACACAAATGGGTGTGAGAAATGAAAGGAGAAAATAGAACAAGAGGAAATGGCATCAAGTTGTGCCACAGGAGGTTCAGGCTGCACATCAGGAAAATTTTTTCACTCAAATGGTTTTTGAACTCTGGATGGCGCTGCCCAGGGAGGTTTGGGGTCCCCATCTGTCTTAGGCTGGAAATAGGGGAATTCTATTCCTATCTGTCAGAGCTGGGGCAGTTATCTCTGTTCATGGAGCAGTTTTTCCTTTCTCTCTCCCACAGCCAACCCTCCCTCCAGCAGATCTCTGCTGTCCATGGCCACTGAGTGTCCCTGCAGGGCCGAGCCAATCCCAGCATCCCATGGGGAGATGCTCCGCCCAGGGGAGGAGCCAAGCATTCCTGCCTGGATCCAATCTGAGCCTGGCACAGCACAGCAGCCTTTGCCCCCTGCACTGCCAGAGGAGCAGCTTTCTGCTGCCCTGCATGGCCAGAGGGAGCCCAGGCCCATCTGCAGCAGCCCTGGAGCTGCAGAGGAAAACTCCCCCCTTGTGCAGGATCCCTGCTGCAGCAGAGCCACAGCTGGCACTGCAGGAGGGCTGAGCCCCCCTGGGATGGGGCTGGGACACCCCCTGGCACACAGGGGGACAGGGCATGGCCTGACTCTGGCAGGGATGTGGGTTTTTTGTTTGTACTATTGCATTTATATTTTTAATTTTCTTGTTAAAGAACTGTTATTCCTATTCCCATTTCTTTGCCTGAGAGCCTCTTAATTTCAAAATTATAATAATTTAGAGGGAGGGGCTTTACATTTTCCATTTCAAGGGAGGCTCCTGCCTTCCTTAGCAGACACCTGTCTGTTCAAACCAAGACACCATCCCTGGAGGTGACACTCAGTGCTCTGGGCTGGGGACAAGGTGGGGATCAGTCACAGCTTGGACTCAGTGGCCCTGGAGGTCTTTCCCAGCCTCAAGGATTCTCTCACTCTGTGATTCCTCTCCAACCACCACCCTCACTCCTGTGGCACCCTTGCCACGGTGCTGGATGCACCTGGAACCATTTCCCACACAGCAACACCTACCCAGTGTCATCGAAGTGGAGCCTCAGCACTGCCCAGACAGTGACACAAATTGTTGGGGTACCTGCAGAGACAAGACAGCGACACATGAACAGTCCAGACACACTTGGTACTCAGCAATGAGCATTTATGCAAACTCTCCACTGAGGTTTTATTTCCTAACAGCATTTTTGCATGGCATAAAGCATTTTATTGAGTTAATTCAGAGCTCCAGAAACATCCCTGTCAGTCAGAGGTGGGGTTGTAGGAGCAGAACTGGGAACAGGAAAAAATTGATGCTGTGCCAGGTCATTATTGCTCAGTGCTTTGCTTTGCATCTCACTGCATGAAGAACAAAACAAAGCCTGGACAGAGGAGAATCAACCACATCCATGTTTAGAGCTACTGGAATCATGCAAGAATTGCAGTGCCAGATGTTGAGCTGGAATAGCATTATTGGATTCTCTGTATTCTTCAGTGGCATTGTTGTAAATTATTTACATATGTTGCATTTTCTCTGGTACAGTGTAAATAACCAATCTTTCTTTAGTTATTCACAGATGAGAAGTTTCCTCCGCTCACAGGAATATTTGATTTTTTTCCATTAAAAACATACCAGAACAAAACAACAGACTCCAAAAAAAAAGAGTATTGGGGTAAGGATTTAATTCCTATTTCAGACGTTTCTTCATTTTCAAAAAATGCATGTTAAATGTAAATTTAATTGAAACAGTAAGAACTCACTGAGAAACCTGGACTTATTTTGCTTTCTGAAAATCCTAGAAATGTGGGGTTTTTTTTTTCCCCCCGTGGAAATATTTTTATTTATTAATGAATTTATGCAAGACAACTCTGGGTAAGTTGGATCTCCACTCTATGGTAAATAAAATCTTTGACACGAAACTGCTGACATCTGTTCAGGCACCACTGGAAAAATGAAATGCTGAAACCCAAACAAAACAAGGACCTTGATAACCCCAGCTCACAGCAGTGAACAAGACTGTGGTGAGTTGACAGGAACAATTATATTTAATACATTTTGCAAGACTCTGTTGATGTCACATTAATTAATCAGTCATTTGAACCACTTAGACGAGCCTCTGTCTAATCAAATTCCCACCATCAGAAATAAAAATATCCCTGTTAGACCTGGGTGACTGATGGAGCCCTCCTCCTTCAAACAACCACAAAGAGAAGAATTTGAAAGGAAAATTATATATAGAAATAAAATTACAGGCTTTGGGAAGAAGAAATCATCCATAATAAATTTCAGTTGAAGTCTGCTTTTCTCACAGGTGAAGACATAGAAAACACTGAGAAAAAATATTTTTGCCCTTAAAAGAGTTAAGATTAATTTTTAAATATCAAACTTTAATTTTAATTGTATCAAATGAACTTTAAAATATCAAGTATTTGCCCAGAGAAGCTGTGGGTGTCCCATCCTTGGAAGTGTCCAAGGATGAGGGTTGGAGCAACTTGGGATGGTGGAAAGTGTCCAGAGAAGGGGGAGTGTGAATGAGATGAGTTTTAAGGTCTCTTCCAATCCAAACCATTCTTTGATTTTGTAAAACATGGGTCTCATGTTTTATTTAGTTTCCTCTATATAAATTTTGATGCTATGAATAGCGTTCCAAACCTCTAAAATGCGCTGAAAGGCAGAATTAAAACTAAATGTGTCATAGAAATGCATTTAAAAACCCCATGTTTCAGATCAGCTTGGAGCTTTGAACCATCTGCTGCATGAATATACAAATCCTCACACTACTTTTCTTTACATCAAAAGGTTTCTATCTCTCCATCGCCTCCTTTTCAGCCTCTGAGGAATGTTAAGAAACAGACAAGCCCTGAAGGCTGAGATTTATTCTTGCTGACTGGTGCTGCCCTGAGTTAGTGATCCTTGTCAAGGATGCCCTAGAACAGAGGCTGGACAGAGCTAAAGAATAAAGCAGGGATTTATTCAAAGGATCTCCTGCATGGCTGCACCTTGGGCAGCACCAGAGCCCAGCCAGGGCTGCACCCAAGATGAACCAAAATGGCCCCAAAATGCACGAGCGCTCCCGGGGTCTCTCCCTGGGATCAGCTCTGCTCCATTTGCACCTTGCAGTTCATTGTCCCATTCCAGCTTTAGCCCAGGCAGTCCCACCCTGCTTGTTTTTCTCTCTCCAGCCCACGGTGTTTGTGCTCTGGGGCTGAGATTTGGCTCATTTGTCCTTGGTGCCCAGCTGGAGCAGGAATTGTTTTGTCTCCCTGCTCTGTGCACAGAGCTCACCATGCCCTGATGTGGAGCTCAGACCCACACACTAAAGCAGCACAGAATCTGAAAAATTTAAAAGCTAAAACCTGAGGCATCATTAGGAGCAGGCATTAGCAGAAAGCTCAGGAAGACAGCAGTCCATCCAGAGAATTCCCCAGCACATTGCAGATTTAGGAAGGAAAAACTGCCTGGATCAACAGAGCCATATGTAGTTCTCATTAATCCCTCAAGATGAGGACACTGAGGTCTCAGCACATTTGGAGGAACAGATCAACATCCAGATGCTGCAAAGTGCTGAGCTCTTCTTTCTCACTGCTTCAGTGCATCTCCCTCCCCACCAGCCCTGAGCCGAGGGGCTGCATTTGCCCTCCAGGGATGGAATCAGGAGTCTGGAAGTGCCTCTGATGGGTTTGCAAATTGCCAATTGCTTCCACCAGATCAGGGCAACTGTGAGTCCAGCTGAAACGTGTGGGAAATCAGAAAATAATTGTGTTTTTTAAAAAAAACCAAAACAGAAGTGTCCAAACTGGAGAGTTATTAATGGTTATTGCTGATGCTGCTTTGAATCTGAAGTGATCGGAGTTTGTGTCCACCAACACAAGCTGGACCTGGACCAGGTATCCAAGCTGGGCATGGACCTGCTGCAATGAGCCCAGAGGAGGCCACGGAGATGGTCCAAGGGCTGGAGCCCCTTTACTGGGGAGAAAAGCAGGGAGAGCTGGGAATGTTCTCCTGGAGGGGAGAAGCTCCAGGGAAGAGTTCAGAGCCCCTCCAGGGCCTGAAGGGGCTCCAGGAGAGCTGGAGAGGGACTGGGGACAAGGATGGAGGGACAGGACACAGGGAATGGCTCCCACTGCCAGAGGGCAGGGATGGATGGGAGATTGGGGATTGGGAATTCCTGGCTGGGATGGAATTCCCAGAGCAGCTGTGGCTGCCCCTGGATCCCTGGCAGTGTCCCAGGCCAGGTTGGACACTTGGAGCAGCCTGGGACAGTGGGAGGTATCCTTGCCATGGCAGTGGGTGCAATAGATGATCTTAAATGTCCCTTAAAACCCAAACCGTTCTGGGATTCTGTGAAGTCCAGTGTTTAGCTCAATGCCAGTTATCATCCATGGCACTCAACTGTAAACTAAATATTTTGAGGTTGCAGTACAGAATTAATCCATCTGGGAAGTTTATTCAATACAATGACTGATTTAATAAATACTGAAGTCAGTTAATATAAGCTGGTTTTCATTATTCTCACATTCAGACAAATCCACAGATATGAAAATTGTGCAAACCTAGTTAAAGGAACTCAACCTCTGATTTATGTTCAGATTAAAATGGTTTTACAAATTGCAATTTTGCATTGCTTTCTTCTCTAATTGTCAGATTTCCATGTACATAACCCCCAGTTTCTCCTTGGAAACACATTTTTCTCTGAGCTAAAATGTGATTATACAGCTTGGAGGGTACAAAAGGAACCCTAAACACCTTTCCAACATTTTCTTTCCCAAAGCCCTTTTCCAGTAACCATCCATTTCCAACAGCCTTTTTAACACACAGATTATTTATGATAATTTGTTGACTCCTTTCTCTCTATACCTTCTCTACCTCTAAACCTTCTAGAAAAATTTCTCTCTACTGTAAGGAGTCTTTGCCAGGAGATGAAAATTTTGGTTTGTGTACAGCTGCTTCAGGAGCGAAAAAAACAAGACCATCTGTTGATTTCTTGAAGGTTCAGGCTACATAAGGGTGCTTTTTCAAAGGAGAGTAATTTAAGGCATGGGGTTTTTGTGTAGATTTTACACATGAATATACAGGATTATTTCTGTTTCAAAACATGAATATACAGGATTATTTCTACTTCAAAAGTGTCTGTAAGTATAAAAATTGAGTTTAACATTCTCAGGGAACGTTTTAAATGAATGTATTCTTCTGCATTCACCATCTAACTTCTGCACAAAAAACATCTGCAAAGAATTGCTTGCATTAACACATCACAGGAATCAATTTATATCCAGAAGGCCAGAATGAAAAATAATTACCATGGTTATCATCATTTAACTGGCTTTTCTGATATAAATATTGTTCCTTCCCTGTGCAAGTTTTTATTTCTCATCCAGGTAGGATAAGCAGATGTGAATACCCTTTGGATACATTTTCAATTTAGTTATTATCTGGAAAAAAGGCACAAATGAAGCCTTAGAAAATAGACTAGACTTAGCCTTGCAGATTTGATTATGCTGAAGAAGCTGATTTTAAGATCATATCTTGCAGGAGGCAATTTTCTGTTGTAGATTACTCCTCTGCAAGAGATGTGGTGTCCTCCAGATATCAGTGCAACTCTATTCACACAAAAAATCACAACACAGCTTGGGCTGCAGTGGTAATTCTGTGCTGTGATAATTCACTTGTGGGGAATTTTGGAAGCGATTTGAGATGGGACCTTTGAATTGTTTTTGATGATGTGGTTTATTTTCTTATCTTCTACATGGGCAGGAAGGGTGAGTTCAGCTCACATCTTTACTGCATGGTTCAGAAGGTCACAAGATCTTTAGTTAAAGACCTTTTAAGGAGTTATTGACCAATAAAACACTGCCCACAAAGATATTTATGTTTTTGACTTAATCCCTAAATATTTTGTCTTATGGACCCGTGCTACAGTGTGAGCTTGGGTCCATATGCTTCGTAAGCATGGGCCATGTCTTTCTTAGTCAATCATGTTATGGCACACAAACCTACAGTACTGCATTCTAAACCCCTTGTTTACTCTTGTAACTGCTTAATTTTTATATTTCTTAAACTCTAAAACTCTAAACTTTCCTTAGCTTATTTGTCTCTGATTTAAACTATAAATATTGATATTTATACAATTCCAAAAGTGACCATGGATTGGAGGATGAAATTGCCACCTGTCCAACCACACTGGTCAAACCAACAGTCCATCAATTTTCTTTTCCTCCAGAAAGGAATGCAAAACAATCATTATTTACATAAAAGTGCATGAGAAACTCCATTAAATAATGTAAACATCAGAAGGCTTAGAAGAACTTTGGAAGAACAGAGTGACAAATTAGCAACCCCCCAGGCCCACAATGTGGACTTCTATAAATTCACATTTTCTCTTCTGTCACCTAAGTTTGGGAGCCTTTTCCAAGGTCTCAGATCAAATCCTGGGTTTAGTTCTAAGCTTTGGCTTACAGGCCCAAAGTTCTGGGAGTTTCTTGCATTTTGAATTCCACATCATTCCGACATAATTTCAACACTATCAAGACTAAAATTATAGTTTTAAACCTGACATGAAACTACCATGACACAGTCAAATTTTCTGGAAAAATCCCTTCACCTAGGATTTTGCTCCTGGGAAGCTGAGAAGCCTCAGAGAAAAAAGAAAACAATAATTATCTAATTTGCTTCTCCTGTGTTTTGCTGCTTTGGAATGTGTTTTGGCATTGTTTACCAACAGGTTTTGTTCCATTGGTTTCATGTGAATTGTTTTGACTTATTGGTCAGTCACAGCCAAGCTGTGTCGAGGCTCTGGAGAGAGTCATGAGTTTTCATAATTATTTTTTTATCCTTTCTGTATTCTTTAGTATAGCTTAGTATGGTATTATTTTATATAATATAGTACCATAAAATAATAAATTAGCCTTCTGAGAACATGGAGCCAGATTCATCATTCCTTCCTGCCACGGCGCACCCCACAAATACAATAACACCACGCGTGGTTTGTGGAGCCATCCTGCACGCCAAGACATGTTGGAGAAAAGAAGTGCCACCTACCCCAGCCAATGATTGTGTACCAGTAGAAATATCTCCTCTCTGGGAAGAAGGTCTCCACCAACAAAGTGAAGAGGTACAAGCCCTCGATGAACAGCCAGAAGTAGTTGGACATGACGCAGTAGTGAAAAAACACCATCACTGCTTTGCATTCCACCTGCAGGGGATGGAGAAGAACAAAGTTATTTCTGCATTGCTTAGGCCTAGAAAAAAAAATGCTTTCAGCCTCTCCAGATCTCTCAGTGGAAAGAGCTGGGGCTGGTATTACAGTCTTTTAATGGTAAAGGTTTTAAAGGATGTGAAGAGTGGCAGGTATCACTTAGACAGCAAAGCCTGGATGGGGAGGAAGCCAATTTTACCAGTGGGAAGAGGTCAAGGAACATTTTAGAGCAGCTTGAGCACATCCTGTGCTGCTGAGGGCTCACAGCCCCAGTGAACACCAATTGCTGGATTTAAACCCCCTTCCAGGATTAAATGCAGAGAAGAAAAAAGCCAGTTGTGTACCGAGAAACCCAGAGAAGGATGTGAAATGGCAGGATGAATGTAGAAAGCCCTGAGAGTGGAATCTGAAAGGATGAACCCTCCTGTGTGCCGCTGGGAATTGCACTCCTTTGTCACCCGTCATCAGTGTTGTCACTCAAGGATAGAAAATGGAAGTAAGTGTGAGGAAAAAGGAGGCTGAGTGATCAGCTCTGAAAAAATAAAGATGGAAACTTTCATTCATGGACAGGAGGGGGAAGCAGCAAACTAAAGTAAAGCTAAAACTAGAACTAAAAATAAAAACTAGAAATAAAAATAATATATAAAAGTTACAAAAAAATAATAAATAAAATAAAAATAGAATAAAAAATAAAATAGAATTTAAAAAACAACAACAAGAAAAAAAAAAAGGAACTGAATTTGTTAAAGCTTGAGAAAAGCTCAAGGAGAACATTATTGCTTTTTACAACTCCCTGACAGGAGGTGGTAACAAGGTCAGTCTCTTCTCCCAGGTAACAAATGCTAGGGAAAGAGGAAATTGTCTTAAATTGCATCAGGGGAGGTTAAGTTTGGATATTAAGGAAAATTTCTCTCCTGAGAGGGTCGCCAATCACTGGAACAGTGTTCAGGTCAGTGGTGGAGACACCATTCATGGAGGTGTTTAAAAGATGTGGAAATGCGGCACTTGGGGATGTGGTTTAGGGGTGAATTTGGTGGTGCTTGGGAATGGTTGGACTCAATTTTAGAGGTTTTTCAACCTAAATAATTCTGTGACAAAGGCCTAAGGTGGCAACCAAGCTCTACCCTGTGAGAGTAGGACACACTGGTCTTTCCAGTGCTGCATCCAAGTGAGACACCATTAGTCCTACAAAAGTAGGATTTTCCGACAAATCCTGTGGGAAATGAATTTGTAGAAAAATTCTGAAGTTTGATAGAAGACTTACATAGTATGTATTTGTATGTAAATTTAGAGAAAAAAAACATTGATTTTGAAATGTTATGGAAGAGGATAGATATTGTTGAGAGAGAAATGGAATTAGAAATAAGTTGTAAAGGGTGGTTTTGTAAATAAGATTAGATATTTTGGAGAAATAAAATTATGAAAGATGTACTGTAGTAGGATTTATGAAGGTAATTTAAGATTATTTGCTGTAAGGTATTTATAGTATGGTGTGGTAAAAGTTGATAGGTTAAGACATGTTTATAATGAATTGTAATTAGGAAATAGTTGGGTTTTGTTTGTGATGGTGTGAATTAGAATATTTGCATTATTTTACTTTTTACATGAAACTCAGAATAAAAGTTTTTAAAATGCTTTTTGATTGTTTTATTTTTGAGTTAGAAAAGGGTATAATTTGATAAATTGGTGTTTTGTGTGAGGAAAAAAGGGCATAATCCAAGCAGAATCTGTGGATAAAATGGAAGCTCCTGCTGGAGGCCATGATTAGCTCACACTTTGACTTCATCCTCTGTGCCAAATCTACCATCAAGGTGTTTAAACCATCAGATCTTGAGTTTCTTCATGGAAGCTCTACCCAGGCTGAAGATCTGGTCATAAAATGTCTGATTTTAATGTGTTTTATGCTTTAAGTGTTTCCAAACAAAGAGGCAGATGCCACCATTGGAAGAGTGGGAGGAGCAAACTCAGACCTAACATGGCTTCAGCTTTCTTGTGGAGAAGAACTGAGAGCAAAAAACTAGTTTCAATGACAAAACTAGTTTCAATGACAAAGAAAAGGCTGACTAAGAAACTCCACAGCTGCACTTGCCTTGTGGAAGTGACTCACAGGGAGTTTAGCTCATAACTGGGTGCATAAAGGAGAGCTCAGTTTGTAATTCTATCATAATTACACCCAGTGAACTGATTTATCATACCAAATACTAGCCTTAAATGTGAAAGGAACTGGGATTTACACATAATAAATGCTAAATGCATCAGTGAAAGAGTTCTCTGCATGAAACTACATATTTAAGAGATGAAGATGTGAGTAATGCTGATGATTTCCTGAGTGTGGCCATCAGGTGTATTATCTGTGTCCAAATGGTCACCCTGTTTACACGTGACTCTGACTGACATCCTGAACAAATGAAAAACCAGACCTTCAGATGAAGGAAATTGCTAGTGTCTGCTCTCATCCCACAGTCAGGGCAGAGCTAGAAAATAAAACCTGTAGGTTTTTTCTGAAGGACACTGGTGACATCACGACATGAAACATCCAGTCTGGCTGAGAACTGGGAGGAAATTAAACACCAACTATTTTTCCCCCTAATAATCATGATACTCCACAGAATGCTGCCTGCTCCACTGCTTTTTTGTTATCTTGAGCTGAAAAAAAGAGAAGGAAAAGGATTTGGTTTCAGTTGTACTCACCGTGGAGATGAAGCAGTGGTTTCCATCCTGCTCAGCATAAAGAACCCCGTCCTTGATGAACACAGATATTGCACGGAGGATGAACGAAACAAAAAGGTTCATGTGGATGAAATTCCGAGTGCAGTGAAGCTTCCTGGGGAGGAAAGAGGAGGGGAGTGGGGGTAAAAAGGAAATAAAGAAGAAAATAGTTTTATTTCGTGGAAATGTCACACTGGGCCTGCATACACTTGGCCAGAGCACCTTGGTGCTAAGAACAGCAACATCTAAGGCAAGACTGTGTTAGTACAGTGTCAGAACCCAGGACATTCCTCTAGCTGCCCTGGGTGATTTGAGACCCTGGCAGGGGGCTCAGAGACCTTGGCATGGAGTCACAAACACCGGTGCCTTTGATTTTAACCCATGAAAAAAAATTTTACAACTTTGTGTAAAGGTTTACAAGCCATAAGAGTTTGAGTAGAATGATGGTGAATTTGTCACAGGGTGAAAAAGTAGAATTTTGGGGTTTTAGAATGGGGGTTCAAGAGGCAAGGTAGAGGGATCTGGGCATGTCCTGTCTCTCTTCTTCCTCTTCTCCTCCATCTTCTGCTGTGATGGTGGCACTTTTTGAGTGGTTTAAAGTAGAGACAGATGGTCTAACATAGGTGATGTGTATTGGAAAATTATTGTAAATAAAGTACACATAGTTTTTAGTATAAAAAGCCAACACCACCCCAAGGGCACTCAGTGTGCCACGGACTGACCTGACAGACAGATCTCAGCAGGTCAGAGAAAGAATGTCATAGATAAGAGAAAAGAAACAACCTTAAAAACCAGAGCTGAGGAATCTCGACTTCTTCGTCGAGCACGGGGCTGGGAAAAAAGACTTTTAGTACCATGGGAGCCATTTCAGCTTTTAATACCTCATTTCACCAACAACAAACCCAAGAGTACAGGCCCTAAACATAAGAAAGAGGAGGATTTGGGGATTTTCTCATAAAAGTATGCAGAGAAGCATAAAATAGACAGCATAAAACAGAAGCATAAAACACAACAAGCCAAATGCAGCTTGTGAAGTTTCATAAACCAAACCCACAGCTTCTCCTGCTGCATTTACACTCTACTGAAATGCAACTTCTGGAGTGTGTCCAAGCTGGGGGAGCAACTCAGCTAAAGGATTTTCCCCTTCGTATTCTACTGTCACTGTTGTATTTTCTGAAAAATCCCGGTGCCAGGATTTTTTCTCCTGAGAAGTTGAGAAGCCTCAGAGAATTATCTGATTGCTTCTCCTGTGTTTTGCTGCTTTAGAATGTAGTTAGAGATTGTTTATCCAACAGGTGGGTGTTTGATTGGCTTCATGTGAATTGTTTTTACTTAATGACCAATCAACATCCTTGTGACTCTGGATGGAGTCACGAGTTTTTCATTATTATCTTGTTAAGCCTTCTGTAAGTATTCTTTATCTATTCTTTAGTATAGATTGAGTATTGTATAATATAATATAATATAATATAATATAATATAATATAATATAATATAATATAATATAATATAATATAATATAATATAATATAATATAATATAATATAATATAATATAATATAATATAATATAATATAATATAATATAATATAATATAATGTAATCTTCTAAGAACATCAAGTCAGATACATCAATTTCTCCTTCATCCTGGGGACCCAGCAAATACCACTCTACCTCTGCTGAGATAAAACCTTGAACTCAGCTTGGGGCAGCTGAGCTCCAGCTTCCTTCCTCCAGGGCCTGAGCATCTCCCTGCTGCTGTCCCCACTCACCTGAAGCGACACAGGATGACCATGGCAGTGGTGAGGGAAACCAGGGAAGTGCTGTATCCCACCGTGTACAGAGCCTTCACTGAGAGATAGTAGTAATCCTTGGGAGGCAAAAAAACCACAGGGTTAAAGGGCTCACCCACAGCCACACAGCTGCCAACGTGCAGGAGGAACCAGAGGCAGGATTTGTGTCTTCGGTTTCTCCTAATTTCCTCTGAAATCTCACTTGTGCACCAAGCTCTGCTCTATGGCTGGGTCTGCACACCCTGAGGTTATTTATCAATGAGCTATCTATATTTATATATAGGTATTTATCTATATTTATCTATATGAGATCATTTATCAAAGGCTATCTATATTTTTTTATAAGTATCTGTAGAAAAAAAAAAACAGTTGGCTAAGAAATTATTTATCAGCAGGGATGGAATTGAGGGTTAGCTTGTGATTCTAGAAGTTCCAAGCTACATCAACACTAAAAGCTCATCTTCTATAAAAATTCAATACAGGCCCAGGAAGGATTCAGATCTCACTTCTCACAGTTTTATACTCATGTGTTGCAGTAAAGGTAGAAAAATAATAAAGAAAGGCTTTATATAATCAGGCCTGCTCTGGCTAGCTTGTTCTAAGGCAAGCTGGCACTTTGAAAGTTCCCATGTGAAAGCAATCCTGGTGTGAGCAATTTGTTAACATAACAAATAACAACAAATTCAACATATTCCTGGGTGAAAAACAACTGGCACATGTATAAAGTGTTTTTGCACCATTTGATAGAAAAATGAAAACTATCTGTCATAAACAAGTTTTCCTACAGGTGCACACCAGGGGTTTGAGTGGCCAATCAATACAGAATAACAACTTGTTTCTAACCAATAAAGTAATTGGCAAGAAAGCTACTGACCAATTGGAGTCACACATGAGGTCTGTAAAACTGAATAAAAAGGAGTTATGTGAATAAAGAATGGGCTTCTTCCACCATGAAGAAAATTGATTCCGTGTGATTTATTCCCATACCCATGTACCACTGTTTGTTCTAATCATTATCAAATCAGAATATGACCAGAGGCTGGACAGAGACCAGTCTGCTGCTTCCCCCCCCCTCCCCTTCATTTGTTTTTAATTATGAGATTAATTCCCACCTGGTTATCAGACTCTGTTTCGTTCTCATCGAAGCCGCAGGCATCGTAATAATGAGGGAAAGGTTCAGACCAGCCATCTTCAGTGCAATTCCTGCTGATGTCCCCTGTGCCAAGGGCAAGTAGGAATGTCACATCCCAAGAAAAAATCCCAGGACATCCCTTCTCTCCCCGTGATGCAAAGAAAACCCCACAGTTCTACTGGCAGCTCTGTTTATCTGCCTATCCATAGATTTAATTCTGGAAATTTAATGAGGTCGTTAATGATCCAGTCCTACAACAGGCTACAGTTGGTCACCAGAGAGCAAAAAGTATTTAATCAGTACATTCAGTGTCTCCAAACCACCAAAAATCTCTTTCTCAAGAAGGTTCCTAAACCAGGGATCAACTAAATGTCCATTTCTTTCAAAAAAGCATCTGGTGACTCCAGCTTTGATGAAGATATCTCCACTCCACATGGCCAAAGGGGAAGTCCAGTGATTAAAACCAAGCCCTTTGTGCTATTTTTAATGGTTTATATCTGAGGCACATGCATGGGACTGCTGAGAAACATCAAACTAACATGATTTTTTTGGTCCAGGTGCTGGAATCCAGTCAGGATGCTGTGGGTTATCTCAGATAATCATGGGTTATTTGTCCATGGAGAGGCAGCTGGATTGCTCTCCTGGAGGCAGATAAGACACATCCCACTCATTTATCTCCAAGCCCAGGCTCTGATCTCACAGTGACTTTGTGAGAATGATCTGGAGAGAACAAAGGAACTGGGAATTTTTCTCCCAGTCTCAGTTCAGACTGGGAAATTCCAAGTCCATGTTCCTTTGTTTTCTCCTTGTCTTCATGGCAATATGTTCTTTTCCATCTCCAGATGCCCAGGTTGACCTCAGTTGGTGAATTCAGAGCTTCTCACTTTCCACTGTCTATTAATTATTCCAATCCTGGTTTATAATCTTAATTTTAAGCAAATATTGGCTTAAATCCATAATTTTTTTTTTTTTTGCTAATCTCATATAAGAAGCAGCTCCTAAATTGTTTCACTGATAAACTTAGGCATTAAAACCTTACTGGGAATGAAGAGTTGGGGGCAGAAAAGGGAAAATCTCCTGATGTTCATTTACCTACAAAGCTGCCTGAGGTAGGAATTCCCCGTGGGGTTCTTTTGAAGCACCATTATTCTTCTCAAAGCTCAATGGCTTTCCCAAAAAATTAGGAATGGGCTGCTGCTGCCCTTCTTCCTCTCCAGCACAAAGGAACAGCCTCAATTTATAAAATTATCCCACTTTTTGGAGTTTCAGTTGCACCTTGACCAAAACTGATGCAAATTTCCAAGTTTTGAATTTGCTCTTTGCTATTAAAGTCGTGCTGCTTTGCATTCTTAGAGCAGTTTAGTCTCTCATAACCTTATTTTTAACCTTATTTAAGAGAATCTGTTTGCCATGCATGCAGCAGAATATATCTCTTTAATCACAGCATTCGTTTAAGAACATTGCATTACTCGGCAAATTTTGTTAAATTATTCTTGCACATTCATCCCAAGTTTTCTATGGAAATAAAAAGCACTGAATCATGGTGCTGACTTCCTTTAACACTATTTAGTAATTACTGTTAAGCAGGTGGATATAATTTATAGCAGCACACTTCTTAGATTGCAAGGCTTAATAGAGGAGGAATAAATTTTCATAACATTGCTAGAAGTAACAGAGCAGAAAATACGTCATAACAATTAGAACTGATTAGAAAATAATACCAAAATTCCAGAAAAAAAACCCAAAAAAAAAAAACCCCAAAAAAACCTAAGACTTCTCTTTAAACAGAGAGATAAATAAAAAGAGAGGCAAAAATTTCCAAATTTCTAATTCTTACCTAGGAGAGACTGGGCTGTGCTTTCCAGCAGGTCATAATCACCTACAAAAGTGGAAATTGGGTATGAAATGGTTTTGATTGTGTTTTCTATTAGAGCCCAAACTAGTCTCAGTGGAAAGCAGTGAATGGAGTGCAATTGATTTTTATTTGTTTAGATCAGGCCCAAAGGCAATAAATACTTGGTGCTGTCTTCTCAGGAAGTAAACACAGCTTTACTTGAGAGTTTAAATCAAAGCTGAACCTCTAAATTTAGAATTAAAAACAGACAATAAACAGGGCCAAAATTTTTTGTAAAAATATAGAAGTCAAATATGGTTTCTATAGGAATTTACATTTATAATGCTCAGGTATTTAAATATGACCAGCTTTCAGAGAATTAATGAAAAATTATTTCCATCCGTCAATGACAAAGAGCAGTAATTAATTGCTTTAAATAAGGTAGTATAATTTTGTGGCTTTAGATAAAATCATTGATTTATAGAGATTTATGAGATTTTTAATTCCACTTTTTGTGCAAGTATTATAGTTAAATACCAATGTATCATTGTCATAATTGTTGATACACAGACAACTTTTTAATAATCTGAAATTAACATGTGCACACCATTTTGGGGAACAGAAGTACTGAGGACATGGGCAGCACAAGTGGTTCTTACCTGCATGGGTTTGCCCCAAATTATCCACTTCCCAACCTGCAATTAGAAGAATGAAAACAATTAATTCATAATGATAATAGGTTGCAATTTAATTTTTATAAAAGTTTGACTCCCATAAAAGGAATGGATGTAGCAGAGCCCAGAGGAGAACTGCAGGTTTAAATCTTTATTTCTGTGTCAGTGCTGCATATTTATGTGTGGAAAAGGGTTTTCATAAGATGGGATATTGTTAATTATCTGGTTTCATGAAGTTTCATCAGACTCTAGGAAGAATAAGAAAAATGGATGTAGGAGCTTTTTTGTGGATTTTTTTTTTAATTATTTTTAGGGGAGTGTCTTGAAGTAAGAAAGACTCATTTCCAAAACACTGTGTCCAAACCTATATCCTAAAATATGGCTGCTCAATATACTAAAACACAGCTATCCCAATGGGAAATGACAAAACTATGGGCTTACATTAGAAATCTCCCTTTCTTTTGTTCTTAAAAAAAAAAAAATTGTTGGAATGATGCCAAACCAACCTCCCAACCCCCTGTGCTCAATGTTTAATCAGATTTGGGCTGAAATCAGGTTTTTCTGGCCCCTGGGTGGGTTCTGGCTCAGCTGGAGCTGCCTGGAGCCAGGGAGTGGAGCTGCTGCACCGTGCACAGAGGAGCCTCAGGGAGCTGCTGCAAACCACTCTCAAAAAACCTTCCCAGCACTTCACTGACCATTGCAGCAGGTGAAATATTCATTTCAGTTTAGTTCTGCACCCTCTGGAGCCCCAACAGGGCTTCAGGTTGTTCCCCTTTTAACCCCAGTGGTCAAATGTTAATTAGGGGTTGGAAAAACCTTCACCAAATTGTGTGAGAAGGGTTTTGTTAAAAGTGAAATCCAAGCGAAGACTGATTTTGATCCTGTGGGAAAGGAGACGGCATCTAAAGGAATAAAATAATAACAGGAGGGTTTTCAGCATGGCATAAAATGTGGGGGTTTTATTTTATAAAACTCCTTGATTTCTGTGTCTCCTCTAAAGTAAATCTGATGTGCTTTTATAGCTTTTAAGACAGAAAAAAAAGAGGGTTTAATGTGAAAATGATGGTGAGAGTATAAAAACTCATCTGAAGCATCAGGCAGGCTGTATTGCGACTTTGGATGGATTATTAAATATTAATCCTACACATCCAACCCACTGGGGACTTTGGAGGGCTGATCCTGGAAGGCACAGTGAGAACACCCACAGTCCCCATCCTTCTCTGCCCAGCTCCTGCTGCTCCCAGGGTTCCACGGGGAGAATTTACCCTGGATTTTAGGCAAAGAGGGTGATGGGGCAAGCCCAGGGGATGATCACATTCCCAAAGCTGCCAGAGCTCCAGGAGAGATTGGACATTTCTCCCAGGGATGCACAGGCCGGGATTTTGTGCAGGGACAGGATGATTCTGTGTGTCCCTTCCAGCTCAGGATATTCTGTGACTCTAATTTTACAGATGTTTACAGATGTTGGGCAGGTCTCTGAATTCTGAGGAGGTGTCTCCAGTGCTCTGAGCAAACATTTTCCTGCGGCCAAGGTGGTTCAGGCTCTGCACAGGGCTGAGCTGGCAGGTGCTGCAGCAGTGCTGAGCCCATGCTCCACATTCCTGGCAGAATATCAGGGATGATCTGGTGGGTTCAGTGATGGTCAATATCAGAATATTAAATAATAGAATATTTATCTATTCTGCTCTGCAGAATATTGTGGAGAGACCTTTTTTCCTCCTTAATCCAACCCCAGGTTTATTAGCAGCTGTGTAGCTCAGTTTTAGGAATTTGTTGCTAAAATCAGGATATGTGTTGCCAAAATCTGAATTCAGAACACAGATATCAGGTTGTAGTGTGGGAATTTTTATCTGTGGGTGTACCACAGGATCAAAGAGCAAACCACCACTCCTTTATCACTTCTTTCATGGTGCTTTTCACAGCATCTGCCACTCCAAGCAGCAGCTCTGATGGAACTTGAGTACTCTGAGTGAGGTCACCCAGCTCAGCAGCCTGTGCCTCTCACTGACCCACACAAGCACGGTGGAAAAAGCTGCAAGAAAAGCTCCCCAAAACCTCATAAAAATCCAGTTTTAGTTTATTGTTTGTAATTTGACCTTAAAACTGCGCAGAATTCTTTCTGGAGAAAGACCAGGCCAGTATTATGTAGATGGATGCCTGATGTTCCTGACATCCTGCTTATTACAGTGATGGCTGCAAAAAAGACATTTCTCTTAAATTTAAATGTTTTGAATGCAGCTGTTTTTCCCCTACAATCTAAAAAGCATGACATAAAATTTATCATCATTTAATTCTAAACAGAGATAGCAGTTAGTCTCATTGATATTAAAATAATAAATTTTAGTTAATTTTTAATTTCATGACAGCCATAATAACAGTTAAAACACATGAATGCACTTTTTCTGAAAGGAATAGGCTTGTTATAGAAATATTTTGTATATATACTGAAATTATTATTGCATTTCACTCTGTTTGGACATTATGAAGGGACTTGCTTTTCTAGCAACATTAATTTTCTGATCGGTAGTAGCAAGCAAGCCTTTTATTAACATATATTTCTATATCTCAGTCCTACCTAATGTACTAAAGAAAGTTCCAGTACAACATTTGCCTGCACAGGCTTTTAGGCTTGATTCATCAACTCAATTTTCACTAATAAGTTAAGATACTGGGAAGTTAATTAGATTTACATTGTACATCATGCCCTGAATTACAATAAAACCGTCACAGTTCATCCATTGAGTGTTGGGATAAAATTAACATTTACACAATTATATTTGTGGGTGTATGGACGTATTTTTTTGTATTTCTATGTAATTATTTAAATACATGTATTTTTATACATATAAAATATATCTGTGTATATACATGTGTAAATATATATCTATTTATGTTTGCATTTATATTATATATAAATATATAATATAAACAGATATAATATATAATAATAAACTTTAATATATAAACACATATATAATATATAGTATATATTTTATATATATTATATATCTATAAACAGATATACATATATGTATATAAATATATATAAATGCATATATATTATGTATGTATGTATATTGTATATGTATATGTTTTTATATTATATATTATATATTATATATTTATATATAAAATGTATATAATATATATTTTATATACACATATATAAATATATTTATATAAAATTTATATTATGTATAAATAGATATATTTATATATAAACCCAGATATATTATATATATATATATATAAACAGATATATATATATATATAGATATATATATATATATATAGATATATATATATATATATATGTATGTATCTAAAAGGACATGAGGGAACATACAGCCACCACATGCCTTTGAATTCCTGCACACTGCAGCTGCTGCCCTGCCCTCAGACATTGCAAGTTTCTCTATCCTGAAGCAAAATATGGAAATTTATTTGACAGAAATCCATGGCATTGGTGCTGCTTCCTCACATGTCTGAGAATGAAATGGAATTCAAATGGATTTGTTTTGTGCACAACATTTAACATGTTTACATAAACCTGACCTTGCATCTAAAGGGTTGTAAGGAATCCCAGACACACTCTCATTTTTCACAAAATTATTTTCTGGGTTATATTTTCACTTTAATGCCTTTAAGACTCTAGAGTGACCTCATTAAATTTACTCTGCTCTCAGTGATGGAGTGGGCAGGACTACAGGACCCCTCACTGAATCCCACAAACCTTCTTATTTTCCTACTCTTAGGACACAAACAATGAGAAAGGGGTGGGTTTGACTTCACTGATGAAGAAGAGAAAGCCCTTTAATATGATTATGCAATGGTCCAATAAAATGCATTGCTCTCTCAGATATGAAGAATAAATAAAATATTATTTTCATTGGCATTTCCACTGGAAACACATTTTTCAGGGGTTTAATTCAAGGGTTACATTTACAGGGGACTTTTGAGGAGAGCATGTAGTGACGGGATGAGGAGAATTGGCTTTAAACTGAAAGTGGGCAGGTTTAGTTGGGTATTAGGAGAAAATTTTTTACTCAAAGGGTGGTGAGGCCCTGGCACAAGTGCCCAGAGCAGCAGTGGCTGCCCCTGGATCCCTGGCAGTGCCCAAGGCCAGGCTGGATGGGCTTGGAGCACCCTGGGACAGTGGAAGGTGTCCTTGCCATGGCAGGGGGTGGCACTGGATGAGCTTTAAGATCTTTTCCAACCCAAACCATTCTATAATTCTATTATTCCATGATGGCAACATCTTAAATATCACGATTTTATGAGTTATTTGAATGACATCTGTGCTTCTCACATGTAGTTAAACCCAAACTATGAAATATGGGCATGACAGCAGATACAAAACAGTGCCTTACAACAGCACTTATGAAATCAATAATTGCTCTTATCAGTCAATAAACTCCTGAGGAAGCTGCTGATTTCCTCGACTCAGGAAGGTTTATCCAGTGTATTGACAGGTTGTGTTATTTGCTGTTTGACCAGACTTAAGTAAGTGTCACTCTTTGGGAAGCAAATTTACAATTAATGCTTTAATTGACATTGGTAATTAGATGTTATTTGTGGAATTGCTCAGAGTTCCTAGAGAAGATCTATCAGAATGCTGAGTTGCCAATTCTAAAGACCAAGTAATGAAAATACTCCTTATTTCTGTTTTCTGCAGAAAGACGTAAGAGAGGGAGGAAAAATAATCCAAGGATTTGCCAATGGCTCCCCACAGAGTTGGTGGCAGAGACCCAGACCTTTCCTGCCCTTTTCTTGCACATTTATCAGACTTTCCTCTTTGATTTTTATTTACTGAGACCCAGAACTCATAATTCACCCCTCACTATGCAACAACTGATGAGAAACTCGACAAGAGCAGTTGCTCCTGATTTAAAGCGGACAGGGGTGGGGAAGCTGAAGCCAAGAACCAGCCTGTGCACGATGAGCCTCAGAGCCTTTTAGATCTCCTCCTTGGTGCCAAATCTGTGCTGGCTGCTCTCCACCTGCCTGGCATCCCGTGGCTTTGTTTATCTGAACACAGCTCGCATTTAACCCTTTTGTTCCAGCGTTTGTCCCTTATTAGTGGCAGGGCAGGAGGGGATGAAAGGCTTCCAAAGCTCTTCAGTCCTGAATTGGCTTGCCCACACTTCTCCCACAGTCCTGTTGTTCTCATCTCTGTGTTGTGGGTTGGGGGGCTGCTCCACAGAGGTAATTCTCCAAAAGGTTTTGGATTTTGACAGTGTTAAGATCAACATGGAAAGCCTGCACTGTTTTTACTGCACATTGTGCCCCTACAGAAAGTGCAGCCACTGGGGCAGGGAGAGGCTGTGGAAAATAATTTACAACCCCTTGTTATCCTGCTGTCCAGCTACGTGAATAACACACTGGCTGGGCAGGAGTTTAATTTCTTCTTTCCTGCTTTATATATCTCTGATTAGAAGTTTTACATCCAATTTCTAAATATGAAATGAACGAGAAAGCTCTCGCGCCCAACTCTGCAGCATCCACTATGCTGAGCCTCCTCTCTGCTGTCCAGCTATGTGAATAACAACCTGGCTGGGCAGGAGTTTAATTTTTTTCATTCCTGCTTTATATATCACTGATTAGAAGTCTTACATTCAATTTCAAAATACGAAATCACCCGGTGAGATCTCGTGCCCGACTCCGCGGCATCCACCACGCTGAGCCTCCTCTCTGCTGTCCAGCTATGTGAATAACAACCTGGCTGGGCAGGAGTTGAATTTTTTCTTTCCTGCTTTATCCAGCACTGATTAGAAATTTTACATTCAATTTCTAAATACAAAATAAACCGGCAAATTCTCCTGCACGACTCTGTGGCATCCACCACGCCGAGCCTCCTCTCTGCCCTCCCCGTGGCTGCCTGCTGCTCTCCTGCTCCAGCAATCTGTTCAGCCGGCTGGCAAAGCCACAGTCAGCAGCAGCAGGCTACTTAGCAGCTTTTCTGCACTCTCTGAGCTCCCCACACGGGTTCTGGTTCCATACCCTGCTCGCTGTGTCCCTAGAAGGGACATCAGCCCTGTGCCAGTCCTGTGCCTGCACACACACGACCCCACAGACACATTATCCAACCACAATGGATGGATGGATCAAAACCAGCTCCTTTTTTATGGCTCTTTGTGTTTACCAGAGAATCTGTGGCTGCCCCTGGATCCCTGGAAGTGTCCAAGGCCAGGCTGCACAGAAGTTGGAGCAACCTGAGGATGCCTCAGGTTTTAGGGTTTGTATTTTTCAGATTCTGTGCTGCTTTAGTGTGTGGGTCTGGGCTTCACATCAGGGCATGGTGAGCTCTGTGCACAGAGCAGGGAGACAAAGCAATTCCTGCTCCAGCTGGGCACCAAGGACAAATGACCCAAATCTCAGCCCCAGAGCACAAACCCCATGGGCTGGAGAGAGAAAAACAAGTAGGGTGGGACTGCCTGGGCTAAAGCTGGAATGGGACAATGAACTGCAAGGTGCAAATGGAGCAGAGCTGATCCCAGGGAGAGACCCCGGCAGCGCTCGTGCATTTTGGGGCCATTTTGGTTCATCTTGGGTGCAGCCCTGGCTGGGCTCTGGTGCTGCCCAGGGTGCATCCATGGAGGAGATCCTTTGAATAAATCCCTGCTTTATTCTTTAGCTGTGTCCAGCCTCTGTTCCAGGGCAGCCTGCACAGGCATTACTGGGATAGTGGAAGGTGTCCCTGCCCATGGGAAGGGGTAGGAACTGGATGATCTTTAAGGTCATTTGCAACAGAAACCATTCCGTGATTCCATAATTGATTGATTAATCTAGGGTTAGCTGCATGGGCTTTACAGTTTAATTAGCAGAATCTGTGGGAAGTAGCAGGTAGGCAAGGTCACAGATTATTGGCCCTACAGGTGCACACACCTTTCTCTGTGTTAAATCCTTCCCACAACAATTTCCAGGGGTTTGGGCCTCTCCAGCCTCATGACCCATGGCCAGTACTTTAAACTACAGATTAAAAGTCATTTATACAAGAGCAGGAGATGACAGAACATGGGATAATGCCTTTGAACTGACAGAGGGCAGGGTTAATGGGATATTAGAAAGACACACTGTCCTGTGAGGGTGCTGAGGCCCTGGCACAGGGTACCCAGAGAAGCTGTGGCTGCCCCTGGATCCCTGGAAGTGTCCAAGGCCAGGTTGGATGGGGCTTGGAGCAACCTGGGACAGTAAAAAGTGTCCCTGCCATGGCAGAGGGTGGAACTGAGAAGGAACTTCTAAGGGATTTATGGTCCCTTCCTATCCAAACCACTCTGAGATGCTATTATTCTGTCATTTACTGCAGATCTCCATTTGCCTTGACAAAGGGATTTGTGAACAGAATGCTCCCACAGAGAATGCTCACAAAATGAAGTGGTGCTCGTTTTATTTAGAAAACAAGAAAACTGGGGCAGAGGATAATCAAGGGTAAGATTGGGAAGCCTTTTTCATATTTGTGTCTTTGAATAAGAGCTGGTGCCTAAGGACATCTGGGTAACTGATCCCGTGGGGCAAACTCATTCCATCCAGTTTATCTACCTGAAGATAAATTCACCTGGATTTTATGTCTTCTCCCATAAGGGGCAGAAACACTGGAATTTCCAGGGGATGGTTGGGTTTAGATTTCTGTCCTACTTTGAGAGGAAAAAGCTTCAGCAAATTCTTTGTTACCCAGAGGTTTGTGCAAGACATTGCAGTAAAGGCAGGGACAGACCGATACATAATTTATTTCTTCCTATATCCCAGTTTACCTTCAGGACAAAAGGACAAGGTCCAGAAATCATGGGAGAATTCCAGTGAGGTCCCACATGGAGAACAGAAAGGCCAGAGCACACAGGGCTGGCTGAGGCAGGATTATGCACAGATATGATCAATAACATTTAAGGGAAATCATGGCTTTATTCTTTTCTTCCTCTTTCCTGTTAAAGGATGTGAAACTAGAAGTGGACTGAGGTCACCATAGCAACTAAGCATCATCTAAACATTATGTGAGTCCTTCCTTTGAGTCTGGCTGTCACAGGAGCATCCATCAGAGTGCAGGATCAATGCAATTACTATTGAAGGGTCTCCTAGCTCTGAAGAGGGCAGGGATCATATCTGAGAGAAAAACAATTTTTTTTTTTTTCAAACAAGAACCATGAAATAATTTGAAACATTGCCCAAAAGAGATTGTCAGTTCTGGAATAACTCCTAGAGAAGAAAGCAAATTAAATGCTTTGCTCAAAGGTAAGCATGAATGGGTGCCCACCACACCTAAAATTCTGCAATCACCTGGAACTCTTTTCCCAGTCATTTGGGTTAAAAGGACAAAGATGAACAGAGCAAAGATAATTCAGAAAGGTTGAAGGATCTGCTCATGTTGCCCCTACAGTGATAATTCAATCTATCACCCTTTGCAGTCCAAGTGATCTCCAAAGCACTCAGCAGCTCTCAGCATCTTCCACCCTTGCATTCTTCCCAAAGATGCAGGATTTTTTTTTTCCCACCAAGGCCAAATTAACTCTCAGATCAAAGATCTTGAGCTGTGTTGCAGCTTTCCCCTGACCACTGCAGGATGTCCTCCTGCAGAGGACCAGGGACTTGATCTTGAGCTGAAATATAAACAAGCTGTTCTTGTTTATACTGCATGTTTGAGTATCAGAGACACAGAGCCTCATGTCCCCATAATTTGGGGGAAAGGCCATAAAATGTATTTTTTTTTTCTGCTAGAAAACATCTGAGAGGCTCAGCTACTTGAATAGAATTGCAGATCCAGTTACTATTCTTCAATGACAGCATTTTCCTCCCATTTTCTCTGCATTGCAGATGGACTTCATGATGCTGTGACCATGGAGGCTTAATTATAGCTTGTCCTCCTCTCTTTGGAAAAGCTGGAGTAATCCCATGGCTTTACTGCCTGTGCAAAACCCATGGAAGAAAACCAGCTGGAAATGAGTTGTTATCTATAAAGTGCCATTATGTATATATTTTTTTTATTTTTTATGGTTTATATATGAAATGGTATATATAAAATATATAATATATATAATTTATATATATATGTAATTATATATTTTTAATATTTTAATATATATATAAATTTTTATAATATATATTTATATATATTATATATATATATATATAATATATATAAAATATATATCATCATCAAGTTCATTTGCACTGAACTTGATGATGATTTCTGTGTAGGATCTTTTATAAAATTAAGGATGAAACCAAGGTTTCAGAGTCCTGGTTGCTTCAATAAATAAATATAAATAAGCTCCAATGGTTCATTATTATTCCCATGATGAGAATGCTGGGATGGATGATCATTCCAGACAAAACTTGGTTACAGGGCTTTCTTTCCCTCAGTTTCCAAGAAGGATGTTGGAATACTCATTCAGGCAAAATATCCTTTAAGAGAAATCTGGACCTTTGCATTGATCTTTTGCCTTTTTGACAGGCTAATGCAATTTCCAATTTCCCTCTGCTGCAATGCTGACCTTAATTTCAGCAGTAGCAACAAAACCCTGCATCTTTTACCTCAGGAGAAAATAAGCACACAATCTTCCAGGGATATTCAGGTTTTTAGGAGGCCCCTGATCCTTATCAGTCACTTTTTGTTCCTGTCTAAACAAAAAACTATCAATACATGACCCAAACTAATAGAAACTGTAATTTGCAAATATTTCCAACAGCTTTCACTTTGGGAAGTCGGTGACTTTTATTGTCTTTTCACTCAGTTTGGGGGTTTTGCACCATTTTTCCATGGCAGCTTTTAAAGCCCTTTAGCAGGACTGTCTCCCCAGAAAGGACACAAAAGGATTTGGAGAATAGAGCATCACTTCCCTTCTCATTAACTCTTCTCTTGTCATCCTATTCTAATTGATCAGGGATAAATCTAAACTCAGGCACAGACTGCTTCCCAAATCCAATTAACCCCGTGTTCATTAATCCCACTGTCCACCCTTGGCATCCCTACTGCAGCACTTACGAGGCCTGAGTTTCTTACACAATCAATTAATCAATTAATTAGTTCAACAAAGTACTTGAGTGTTTCCCTGTGGTTTAAATGGGATCAGTGGCAGACTATTTCCAATTTCTTGGCATAACAGAGCTCATTGCCTGAGCACTGATTGTGTTCAACCCAGAGAAGCAACAAGGCAAAGAGTTTGGTTCTGAAATGTGAGCAGAGGATGTAATTCCCTCTTAAACTCTCTAATACCTGATTACATTCTTTATGCTACTGGATTTTAATTAGGAACCCTTAATCCTGGTGTCAACATAGGATAGGTTTTATGGCTTTGGTAAAAATTAGGGGAATTTTCTCTGTTGTACACAGTGAACCATGTTTTGTGGTAAATGTAGCAGGGAGTGTTCTCAACTGAGCATCACTTAAACTGCCTGAATTGCTGGAAGATTCAGCAAGAGCTGCTCATATTTATTATTTGGATTTGTGAATGAAAGCGTTTTCCAAATGTGGCGCATATGGCAACGCTCAGAAACTGTCAATTATCCTTTGTATTATTCCTCACTGCAAATCAAAGGACTGAAAATGTGCTCATTTCTGATCTGGTGATTGAGATCCATTTGGGTGTGCTTATACATTCCAGAATATTTTAGCTGTACAGTGCCAAGCAGAAAAAAACAAAGATTTTGCTTCTGTAGATTTCCATTGCCAGGCAATATCACCTCTCTCTGGAAAGAAAAATAAGGTAAGAAAATACAAAAAAAAAACACAAAAAAAAAAAAAAAACCACACAAAAAAAAAAAAAAAAAAAAAAAAAACCAAAAAACAAACAAACAAAAAAAAAAAAAAACCACCAAAACCCAAAACCAAACACAACAAAAACAAACAAAGATGAGAAAATTCTCCAGCTGGGAGTGCAGATCACTGTGCTAGGGCCATCTTAACATCACAGAAAATATGGTTTTCTTCTTTTTTACCTCTTCAAATATGCCTTAGAATGCTTTAAATATGTCCTGGTTTGGAGTGGGTGATTGGAAAGGCACAGGAGAAATAGGAACATACAACAGAGAGGTCATGGAAGTGACAGCTCCTGGTAGAAATAATGATTGATTGGTATCAATCACAGAAATCCATGTGGAAGATGGCAAAAAAATAATTTTTTAGGAACTATCTAGAAGGAAAGGCACTGTAATCCCTAATTTACAAGATGAGAAAAGACTTAGGAATTAATAAACTTTTGTCCATTGGAGGAGAGGAATCTCCAGTGGAGAGATTTTGAGAATGATATTTTTTGTTCACAGCTTGCATCTGAAAGGAATGAAAAATTCTTTATGATTTTGGAGGCTTGGAGAGGTGAAATGAAATTTTAGAAGGGAGGGTTGCCAAGCACACAGAATTTCACTTTGAACTTTCTGCAGGATGTTCACAGCAGCTCAAAAATTACTCTTTGGTTTAATTGCAGTGAAGGTTAAAGCAGAGCAGATTAAAACCAGCAACAGCTGGTATTTTTAGCTAAATACACAGCTAATTTTTCCAAAAAGCATCCCTCCAGATGACAGCTTAGTTAGTTAATTTTTCTTTTGTAGTCTCTTTTATTTTTTCCCCATTTTAGTCCATATGGAAATCAGACATGCAAGTAAAGGCAGTCAGATTCCTATATGAAATTCAGAAAACAAGCAGTGACTTCCTCACCCCCAGACAAGCATTTGAGGGGGGTCAGAGAAAGCATCTTCTGCAAGAGCCCGTTGATTTCTATTTAATGAACCAGAAATCCATGTGATCACTTCATAAATTCACAGATAAATTTAAATACCTAAAGCCAGGTGAGATATTTCCTACCCACTATTTAAGATCAGCGCATCCCATGATTGCCCTGGGATTATGTTGTACCTTCAGCTGCTTCAGAGCACAAACTTTTTAAAAGTACAACTTAAAGTTATTTTTGCATTTGTAAAAGTTATCTATGGCCATATAAAAATGTTGCTGTACTAGGAATGATTTTGCTATTAATAAATATTAGTGTCCATGCCCAGCCTAGCTCCATAAACAGAGCAGCAGCCAGAGGACACCATAACAATCCCTAAAATGTGATTATCCATGGCTTAGAAACATCAGAGTTTTGTAATAACCCATTATTTAGGGAACCATCATGAAATGTGGCTTTTTTCATTAAACCCTCATTGAACAAATACACTTGGCTAATTAAAATTAGCAGCAATAATGGCAAAGCTGATGCTGATTCACCCAGGAGAGTGAATGGGATGTTGGTAATTCCACCTTGCGGTCAGCAGTGCAATCCCAGCCACATCTGCTGAGATTTCAGGTTAAATGTTTATTTGTTTATCTAATGAATGATGAATTTTGGGTGTGTTCCTGGTGAACAGATGCCCAAAATCCCCTCAAACCCAGCCCTACACGAGGTAACAGCTGCCACTTTTATTGGGGATCCCATGAGGAGATAAAGAAATGGGACATATGTTTCCATTAGATGGAAAATTCTTCCCTTAGGGTCGTACTGTCACCCCGCCACAGGCCAAATGGGAAGTACAGTGTGTGAGGAGATCTGTAAATCCTGGGAAAAATATTTAAAAATGTTATTTCAGCCCTTTAATTTACAGAGATAAAATAAAGAGCAATAAATAAATAACAGAGCTTATATATATAAACTTACATTATAAGTTTATATAACATATATAATATATATTATATAATATATAATAGAATATAATATATATAATATATAATTACATATAATATACATAATATATAATATTATTTATATAATTATATATATTCTATAAATTAATAAATAAATACATATTATATTAGGTATTATATACATTATATATTATTAGATATTATATAATGTATATAATATCTAATATAACATTTATTTATTTATTTGCTTGTCTAAAGGCTCCATAATTTTTATTGAAAGAAATTATATTTTAATGCAAACAATTAGTATTGTTTTTATTTAAACAATTTTATGTAAATAAATTAAATATTTATTTAAATAAATAGAAGCCATGAATACAATAAATACAATAAAAATCTTGATTTTATTTAAATCTATAATATTTTGGTTAAAGTAAGTATAAAATAAATATAATAAAAAAATCTAATTTTCTTATTGAAAGAATTTAATTCAAATTTAAAAAAATATTTCTATTTAAAAGTATTTTTCCATTAACAGGTAACCATTTACTTAAGACCTGGAACAGGTCAAATTGAGTTGATCTTGTTTCTAAAGTGGGTCATTGGTTAGGTGACATTGGTGATGCCTGTGCCTGCTCATGCTGGAATGGATGTGTTAAAAGTGAGGATTTCAAAATTCCTGGAGCAGTGTATGAAACACTGTCTCCTAAAAATGGTGCTCTGCCTGTAAGCAGATTTTGGATTCAAGGCTCTAAATGAATAATTAATTGATAAAATAAATTTTGGTAAAAAGGATCCACAGTGATGAACTTGTTCCTCAAAGGACAGTGCTAATTAAGGGATCTGCAGTGGGTGCTGGGAGCAAATGTTCCAATCTGTGTTAATTACCAGCACAGGGACAGAAGGATGCTTATGTCTATGTTCATAATTATGTTTATATCTATGTTTATGTTTACTTTTAATGAGACATAAACAAAAATCATCACACACAAAAAAGTGACGGAACTTCTGCCTCTCTCCAGAAACCTTTCATTGCCAACATGGAAATTAAACCCATTTCATTTGGGTTGAACCCCAACATGGAGCTCCTCACTGCTCATCTCAAGCCTATGTTCTCCTTCAGCGCAAGCAGAACCTGCTCAACATTTTAATTATTTCCTAAAATTGATTCCAACTGTGTTCCCCAAGACCCAAACACAGTTTTGGGTCCCCACTGAATTCAGTGAGACCCAAGGGCAGAATATTCCCTTTAGCAGCTCAAATTTGTGATATTTTCATGTTGTGCAATCTGTGAAGTCTTTTTGTTCACACCTTCCCTCCCACCCTGTGCACGCTTACATATCTACATGCAAATATCCTGATTTTCTGTGATTTATTTATAGCTGGAGCCCAGCTGGGGAGGTTTTTGATGTCTGAGGATCTAAGTGAGGTTTTACACTCGTGCTGGCCACGAGGCTTTACCAGGCAGAGGTGAAGAAGAAAGAGAAAATACTTTACCATCTTCAGAGATGATAAATCTGAAGAGTGCAGGACACTTGACAAAGACAATTTCTCCCACACTTGCAGGTTTCCAGCATGTGATATTGTCCCACATTCCTGGGCAGCCTGGGGAAGAGAAGGAGGGATAAATTAAAATATGTTAGTGGTGAAAATCCATCCCTTTCCTCACACTGTTGCTGAGCTTTGTGGTTGGTTCTTCCTTCTAAAAGTAAAAATATTCTTGTTTAGAATAACAAACAGTGTAAATTTCCCTGGGATTTTTTTTTTTATTTATAGAAATAGCACAAAATCTTTAGTGGCATCACACAGTAATGGGCAGGCTTTAGTCTCCCAGAAGATGACATTCCTTACTCCCAATTTCACTCCAACATGCCAGAAACAACTTTTCCCTTGAGTATGAAACCTGCTGCCATTTAGGTATCATCTTTCAGAAGTGCTGGGTTAATTAAAAAAGACAAACCCCAAAAACTTCATGGATCATATCTTTGATTAAATGCCGTGAATTTCTGTTGGCTTCAATCCTTGTGAAGGTTTGGGAACTCACTCATTTTGGAATTTGTCTGAAAACTGAAAAGCAGTTTCTGCTTCATCCTGCAGCCATTTCTCTGGATATGCGAGACAAACTCAGTCTAGTAATTTTCTTAAAAAAATGTCCTTCCTCACCAAAGAACTGTCCTAACATCATTCATTATTTTTACTGCAGCCTTCGCTCTAGAGAATATAAACTCACAATGTCAAAACAGGATTTTTTTGACCTCTAATGATTTCTTGCATAAGCTAAAAATAGATGCAGGTCTTTAATAACAATTCAAAGATGATGCCTCAGGTAACAAACTTTGAAGCAAAGGTCTGAGTGGTAAAAAAAAATGCCAATTTCCTGCTACATGAATGCAGGAAGAGGAGGTGATGGGACTATGGGTGGGAGCTGTCTTCTCTTGGGATATAAGAAAAATTAATTTAAAATTTATTGTAAATACAGTAAAGGAACCCAGCTCCTGGTTCTTTCTCGTCTTTGTGCCAGAGGTGTGAAAAATTTGCTTTCAAGAATAAATCTTCCTGTAATTCTGCAAACACCATTTTTACCAGCTCACAAACCTAGAAGACTTATCTAGTGTACATAAAAACTCAGAGAAATATCTCAAATTTCCTACTAATATTAAAATGAATGAATCTCAAATAAAAATCATCTTTTTACCTCAGCAGCAAAAGCAAGAAGAACCAAACCTAAACATTTCCACTGCTTCTTTGCATTTGATGTTGAGATTGAGCAAATAATCCTATCAACTGAAAAAGAGCCTCCAGCTCCATGATTTTCTACGAGGTTTTCTGTCAAAATTCTCTCCCTTTGACTGCGTGCCAAGGGAAATAAAACCTTCAGGAAAAGCAGAAAATACTTCCAAGTATTTCTGCCTGGCACGGGTCCAATGTAACGAGATGTGGGTGATGAGCTCGTTAAAGCTGTGAGGGCTCCCCCAGCTCTGGTGATTCAGCAGCTCCCCATCAGGGATGTTCTCAGCACTGGATTTGGTGTCTTTTTCTTTTTCCCCATCAGCTTCAGTGGTAGCAAATCCACTCCTATTTTTTTTTTTTTTTTTTTTTTTAGTTTTTTCCAGTCCTATGTTTTGTTTTTCTCACAAAAATAGAAGGCTGAGAGTACCACGTGTGGTGAGTAGAGCAGACCTGAGTAAGTTGGTGTTTTAAAAAATTAGGTCAGTATCAAACAACGTTGTTGTGATATTCACCATCTTAATAAGAAGACCCCCCAAAATATAAAATTGTGGCAAAAATGCTCATTAAATCATCACAGGAGCTGGAAAAAAAATAAAGGAATCGTTTACATTTGCTCCTCTACCTCTCTGTTCCCACTCCTATCTCAGATTGTTTCATTTGCCAGATGAGGATCTCACCCCATGAGTGCTATAATTCAGTAGAATATTTCTAAAATTCTCAGAACCTGGGATTTGAAAGGTTTGGACTCTCTCAGTGCGTGGTGGGGACATTGGGGTGTCCTGTGCAAGAATTTGGACTCAGTGATCCTTGTGGGTTCCTTCCAGCTCAGGATATTCTGATTGTGTAATGTTGTGGTACCGTTTATGTGCTAAGGATGGTAATCACGACCACATTGAGTGCTGTTAGATTTTATCATCTTTGATAGCTTGTGTGTGTCCATGCAGCAGGAAATGCATTTTCCATGTAAATCTGAGGATATGCAGCGACAGGTTTATGGCTCACTCAAGTGTGGCACTATGTACAAAAGGAAATTATGTGTGAACATTCACGTTAATGAGACATTTGCTTACAAGGGATGCTGGAGATAATCAGTGGTTAATGAAATCTTTGGAGAAACACCTGTTGGTCTTGCTTGAATTAAACTGTGTTGAATAGGAATAGGAAAACTTTCCTATTTCTTATTATTATTTCAACATAGATATCTTCCAATATTATCCAGCAATGGATAATGCAAACCAGAGAAATGCAAGAATATCCTCAGGCTGCAGAATAGGAACATCCAGAGTATAAATATCCCATGGCAGTGTGGATGAAATTCAGTTGTAGCAGGTGGCTGATTTTGTGGCAATTCCATGCAGAGATAAAAACCAGCCCCATTTAAAAAGAAATTACAAGTTCATTGTGTTAGAAAACACTGATGTGCTGACATTGGGAGAGAGAAGCAGCAAGTCAAGTAATTTACCTTAAAATAGGGGAGAGATGGAGGTTGCAAAGGATTCCCCATCAATAAGAACATTGTCTAATCCTGCTTGAAAACTTGAAACAAATAATTTAAAAGAGCACAGAAAAGGATGACAACAAAAAAATAAATAAAAATTAAATGGAACAAAGGGCAGCGTGCACAATCTCCCTACATTTGTAAACCATGCTGCAGCCAACAGTTCCTGCTGGGTGAAATCTGCCCACGGAAATCAAAGTGACTTGAGTGTGAAACTGCCCAGCAGGGCCCCCTCTGGCACTGATGGGGTCTCCCCACTGCCCAGTGACGTAGGGATGCCCAAAAAGGCTTGGAAAGAGGTGGCTCACACACTCCAACTGAAGCTGGATAAATTTGCCTAGTTTTTAGCGTCTCAGGAAATCAGTAATAACAAGGAATAGTTTTAAGGAATAAGATTTCACGTGGGGGGGGGGGGATGAAAAAAAGAATGACAGGTAGTTGTCCTGGAATCAAAAGAATCACAGATTTAGAGATGCATTAAGGTTGGAAAAGCCCTCTCAGAACATGAAGCCAGCACTGCCAATTCCACCACGAAACCCTGTCCCCAAGTGCCACATCCACATATTTTTAAAACACTTTTAGGGATGGTGATTCCACCACTTCCCTGTTCAGCCTGTTCCAATGCTGGACCACCTTTCCAGTGAAGAAATTTTCCCCAGTATCCAATCTAATCCTCCCCTGGCACAAGCTAAGGCTGTCTCCAGAAAGCCTTCTCTATCAAAATTATTATTTTGACATTTTTCTTATCTCCAGCACCCCTTTGTCAAAAATGGGGGGCTGCACAAAGGAGTAATAGTGCAATGGGCAATGGAATTTATGGATTCATACATAGACAGGAGGATTCATAATAGACAAGAATTTGCATAAAATTTGTTCCCCTTGGCAAATCAAGAAAAAAATTAATTACATAAATATTAGACTACTGTATTTTTCATGTAGGGAAATAAAGGCCTGAGATGAAAATCCAGCCTTCTGGCTTACAGCATTCAGTTTGATTTTCAGTTCCTCTCCTCATTTATTGGTTTAAAATATCACCTTCAAGGTCGTATTGCCTTCAGGAGAGTAATATCAAAGGAAAGGTAATGTAACAAAGCAGCATATTAAACTGAATTATGTGGTGCACAATAACTTCTAAAGGGCACACTACATATAAAGCCTTGCAGAGAGAGGGGAATATGAGATAGGAGCTCTCTGTTCCTTCATAAATCTGGGTAAATACCAAAATAAATAAGGGCTTGAGCATGGCCTGGGTATGGGGATATGATTTCCAAAAGTAATTGACATTTCAAAGTGCAGGTGTCATTGAGGAGCTCCTGTCACAGAAATGTTGTTCCTGGGGCTGTTTGGAGTTGGGCACCAACCCTGGGGCTCTTTCAGACCCAGCACTGAGCACTCCCAGCTCAGAGAGACAAAAGCAGTTCTTCCCAGTTCTGCTCCTGATAAGTTTTGGAATTATGAGAACCAAGTCTGTTCTTTCATCTGGCCCAGTTATTACACCAGGAAGTATTTTTTCTATCCAGGTAATGCTGTTTCTGCCCAGAGAAGCACCTTGTGCTGTCTAACCTGGTATTCATTCACCTCATCAGCATAAAAGCTTTATGTGTTCCTCTAAGGGAAGTTCTGCATTTCTTTTACAGTGCACAAAATAAAAGCAAAACAAAACAACCAGACAACTGTGGAGGCACGGATAGAAAGTTTCTAATTATCACAGAACCACAGAATCATGGGATGGTTTGGGTTGGGAGGGACCTCCAAGATCATCTCATTCTACCCCTGCCATGGGCAGGGACACTTTCTATTGTCCCAGCAATGCCTTGTGCAGGCTGCCCTGGAACAGAGGCTGGACAGAGCTAAAGAATAAAGCAGGGATTTATTCAAAGGCCTCCATGGATGCACCTTGGGCAGCACCAGAGCCCAGCCAGGGCTGCACCCAAGATGAACCAAAATGGCCCCAAAATGCACGAGCGCTCCCGGGGTCTCTCCCTGGGATCAGTTCTGCTCCATTTGCACCTTGCAGTTCATTGTCCCATTCCAGCTTTAGCCCAGGCAGTCCCACCCTGCTTGTTTTTCTCTCTCCAGCCCACGGTGTTTGTGCTCTGGGGCTGAGATTTGGGTCATTTGTCCTTGGTGCCCAGCTGGAGCAGGAATTGTTTTGTCTCCCTGCTCTGTGCACAGAGCTCACCATGCCCTGATGTGGAGCCCAGACCCACACACTAAAGCAGCACAGAATCTGAAAATATAAAAGCTGAACCTGAGGCATCACTCTAAGCCCCGTCCAACCTGGCCTTGAACACTTCCAGAGATGGACACCCACCACTTCTCTGGGCAACCTGTTCTAAAATAAATTATTATTAGAAAAGGCAATAAGAGAAAGCCTAATTTTAAGTTTAAACCAACTGAAATCAGGGGAATTCCAATGGTATAGTCCAAGTTTCTCTGCCAGAGTAGTATGTGAAGAACAATAAACTTTGATCCAACTCGCCAGCACTTGACCCACCTCAATATTTTCCATCAGCTGTCCTTAGCATAAAGTTACTCAGAACTATATAATGATTATTTAGAATCCATTCTTTATGTCATGAGACTTATAAACCAGCAAAGCAGTTTCTACTGGTGCAGCATTATCAGTAAAGTGACTTGTTTTATGGGATGACATTCTCAGAGATCCAAGTGCAGCACTGTTTGCAGAGAACTTTTAAAATATCACCTCAATTAATAAAAGAGAACATTAGAAAAGATTACTTGAGATATTTCACTTCTAATGCACTGCGTTAGTAATAGATTATATTAAAACTAAAAGGGAAAACACTTAAAACAATGAGGCTTTTGATTGGAATACTGGATTTTATAGCACATTATTTTCATAAAATTAATATTATTGATAAATATTATTTTATATTTTAAAATATACTGATTTATATTTTTTAAATATAAAATTAAAAACTATAATTTTATATTTAAAAATACTATTATAAAATACTACTGTGATAAATTCAACATGTATTTTAATTATAAACACACATTTATTGTACATTATATTATATTATATTATATATATTATATATATATATTATATATATATACATTATATATATAATATATTATATATATATATAATTATATTATAAATATTTAAATTATTATTTATCGATTCATTTATATATTATAAATATTGTGAAATGTTTTACCAAATATATCATACTTGATTTTGAAATATGGTGTGTTTTATAACTTTTTTATGCCTTGAAGATTTTATACATGGCAAAGATCAGCTTTTAAATGACAGGAGCTATTATTTACAATCAGGGAAGTGAGAATTCTTTTTCTGTTTTTAAAGCTGTTTAGTTCTTTTCAGTCACAGGATATTTATTCCTAAGGTCACACTTATTGCTCCTCTTTTATTGATACCTGCCAAGAAAACCTCATCCAAGAAAATCTCCAGAATCTTTTAAGTGCTTCCAGCCAACTGGCCTTAGGTGAGCCTTGAAGAGTTTTAAAGGAGAACTTCAATTTGGCAAAATCTCTGGAACATTTCTTTGTCTAATTAGGCAGCAGAGTAAAAAGCCAATAAGCTGTGAAATCAAGCAGAGTTGTTGTTTTTTTTTAAACCTGCTTTAAATATAATAAAAAGGATTGGCTGGTCCTCTCTGAGAAAGTCCCCGCTTGACTGTTTGGGAGGCAGGGAGACTCTGTGAAATCACTGAAAAAATCAGGAGGTTTTTTTCTTTTCCCATCACTGCTGGAGGACAGGAGGACACTTTCGAGCTGCCAGAAGCCGAGGCAGTGCCAGGCTCAGCAGCTGCAGAAAATCCATCCTTGCTCAGGACATGGCATGTGGGAGAGCATGGGGAGCTGCTGGAGCACCCGGTCCCCTCCTGGTTCTCAGCTTCTTTCCTGCCCCTGCCAAGGCTGGGATTGAAGGCACTTGTGATGATATTTCACATTCAGGCTTAAATATTTATTACTTTTTATCTATATATTTTATCTATATTGCAAGTTGTGAGTTAACAGAATTCACAGAATTCCCAGAATGACCAGGTTGGGAGAGACCTTCAAGACCATCCAGTCCAACCCAGTCCCACCAGCTCAACTCAACCCTGGCACCCAGTGCCACATCCAGGCTTTGTTAAACACACCCAGGGATGGGGACTGCACCACCTCCCCGGGCAGCCATTCCAGAACTTTATCACTCTTTCTGTGAAAAACTTTTTCCTGCTACCCAACCTAAATTTCCCTTGGCGCAGCTTGAGCTCTACAGCATTCTACTAACAAGCTAAAAATGATTCTCTATCTTTCTATATGAGGTCTTTTAAGGCTAAACTATCCAATTCAGAAATGACACCTAAATTATTTTCACTTTTAACCCAATAACCAATCACTCAAAGTCCTCAATTGGAACTTTTCTGTGCAATTACACAAAACCACCCAAACCCATGGAGAAGAAGGGGAAGAAGAAGGACCAACCTCCACTCCAAAACCCCCATCTTGCTTTATATCCATTACCATATTCTAAACCCTCAAACTCTGAGTTTCCCACCCTGTGATATCACACACTTCTATTCAAACTCCACACCCACAATCCCAGTTCTGTCATTCCATTTTGGAAGCTTCTCCAGGGCCTCAGGTCAAATGCAGTGCTCTCTTGAGGATCTGTGCCATTCAACACAGAAAGTCTGAAATTCTCAGCAGCCAGGGTTCCAACAGCTCTCCTCCCTTATTTTTGGGGAGAGCCAGAACATCATCATTCTCCCCCAGCACCAGTTCTGACTCACTTCCCTCCCTTCTGAGGGGAAGGAGACAGCATCCTGCACTTTTCCAGCTCAGTCTTTCATTAATTCTCCAGCCTGAGACAGATGGGGAGAGGGAGCAGCTCCATACATCACACTGCCACAAATTTTAATCCTTACATGGCTCAGAGTAATTTCTGGGAAAAGCATCATAAAAAACCCTGCCTGAAGGTTGCACAGTCAAGGCAGAGTTTGAGGAGGAAATGGGTTAATAATCATAAAAAAGTGTTGCTCTTCCACAAAAACCTCATCTTTCCTTGGTCACATCCTATGGCCACAACCTGGCCATAAAAAGGGATTAAGCAAGGACAGCAGGGTGGAGCACTGTCAGCTATTAATTAATAGTTTAATTAATATTATCTAAGCATGCAACTGGTTGTGGTGTTGAAGTAACTGGATAGGAATAAATACATACCTATAAAATATTACACATATTTATTATATTTTTCCCACAAGTATTAATATGCCTCACAGTGAACCTGGCTTTCAGCTAAGGCTAAAAAGGTAAAAAATCTTCCCAACCTGGAGAGCTGAACAGTCCATTGACAGTTTTGCCACCCTTGGAGTGATGTTTGGCCCCTTATGAGATTTATGGGCCTCTGAAGAAGACATCTGGAAAGATCTCTGGGATAAACAGTTGCCATGGAGACAGAGAAAGTAGAAATTCTTTCAGACTGTCTTTTTGGTAATTTGGAGTCTGCATTCCTTTGAAAATGGAGACAGGATTTAATGGCATGGAGGGAGATGAGGAGAAAATTGAACAGCAGGTCTCTTGAGCCTTGAGCCTTTATTATTCACAATAATAAATTCACGGCTCCAAATCTTTTCTGTCTCAAAAGAAAAGAATGATAACATCTTTCTTTGATTTGTTCATTTCTAACTAATCCCACAACAGCACTGGAGTGGGACTAAAATGGGACACAAACCTTGAACAGTCTCTGAGTCTGAGTCTTAAAAAATCCCAACACAGGAGAGAAGGATTTTTAATGGGAATTATTCAGGCAAAGCCTGTGGTTAATAATTGCCCAGTCAATAACATTTGTCAGGAATTTTGACTTGTTTCTAAAAGGATAAACAGACCAAAGAAAACAGGCAAGCAATAAACAAGTGAAAAGAGCAACTGACCTCCAGTCTATATGATTGATAATTTCAGAAATTAAATTAAATTGTGCTACAATTTCAGATCCCTCAAAAAGAATTAACAAATTATTACTTTTTTTGTTTCAGGGTAGCTCTGGGTGCTAAAAAGATTTTCTGCACTTTTTTAAAGCTGGAAAACAAAACCAAACAAACCACAACAAATGGTGACACTGAAATCTAAATGGCTCTCCAGAGCCAGCATTGTAAAATCAAGCTGCCCCTTCATATTCTGACTCCTGCTCCCCATCTTCTTGCTTTTCTGGTGTTTATAAATAGAATTTTCTCAGTGGAAAATGTAGGAGAAGATAACTTCTAACTGATTTTGGGCCAAATCCACTCCTGATGTCAGCAGAGTGACGCCAGCGGGGACACCCCTGAGAGAAATTCATTCCTTGTTTACTCCTTCAAGCCCTCAGAGGATGAGAAACAACTGAATTAAAGAACTTAATTTCCTCCAGCGTGCAAATTCCGTAATCTGTCCTGGAAATTGTTCTAGTGGTGAGTCAAACAACTCCTCGTTAGAGCTCATGGGACCTCATGGTCTAGTGGAGGAAACAAAGGAAATAAATCCATTATCAACAGCCAGTCCAGGCCCTGTTAAGGGGATGTGCTGCATTTCATGCTCCTGAGCAGGAACAAATTTTAACACCGAGTTTAACAAAGCCTCTCTCCTCTTCCATATTGGACTTCTCTGAGTGCCCGCAACGTATTCAGAGAGTGAAAAAAAATAACACTGCAAATTCAGTGTGATACAGCCTCATTGGAAACGGTATGAACAGCATAGAAGACTGTCGCAGACATCTTTTCATTAAAAATCCTTTCCTTAGGATTTTTCCTCCTGAGGAGCTGAGAGGCCTCAGGAACAAAATGTAAACATTGATTATCTGCTGCTGTGGAACGCAACAGGTGCATCTGGGATTGGTCTTGTGTGGATGTTTGCAATTAACGGCCAATCACGGCAGAGCTGGCTCCCTCTCTGTCCAAGCCACACACTTTTTGTTATTCATTCTTTTCTATTCTTAGCCAGCCTTCTGATGAGAACTTTGTCTTCTATTCTTTTAGTATAGTTTTAACGTAATATATGTCATAAAATAATAAATCAGCCTTCTGGAACATGGAGTCAACATCCTCGTCTCTTCCCTCATGTGAAAACTCCTGTGAACATGGCCACAGAAGATGTCAGAAGTATTTCTGATATTTAGGTACAGGGAACACATTAGGGGGAAAATGCCCAGAAAACCACAGGAAGACCCAAAGTTACAGTTGTGTTAATGCAAAAACCTGAATAAATAGAGACAAGATGATTCCTCTTTGCTTGTCTTTGGACCAGAAGGAGTGTGATGGGTCTGGCTTTCTATGTCTAAAGGCTGGCAGGATACAGGAAGAAATGGGAAGTGGCTGCCAAGAGGACTTGACAATTTATGGTGAATTTACAGGAGCAGTAACACCAAAAACATACAGAGATAGGGACCAAATCTTCAACAGTGCTGGGTTAGTCGCTAACTCCATAAAAGGAACTCACTATCTCCATTGAAGGAAGAAGTATTTTGGAAAGAATGTGGATTTTAACAGTATTTGTGAAAAAAAAAAGTCTGCACATCCTCAATTCTGTACAGCTTACTCCTGTAAATAAATAAAGAGTTGATTCCAAAAGAGCTAATAAGTTTCTCCATGTCTAAAGCTGCTATAATTCAGGGATTAATTGGTTCAGAAAATTTAGAGATGGGTTAAAACAGAAATATGAAAATTAGGTAAGTATATTATTGTTTCTTTTCTCCCTCCTACTATTAGAAAGAGTTAAAGACAGGTAGGAAGGAAATTGTTCTCTATTCTTTCTCACAAATATGTGTGGGCAGGTAATTACCCTGCCATATGAAGTAATAAATAACTATGAAAATTTGCATATATCTGATCAATATTTTTTAATTGGAATATGGAATCATTATGGAAAAATGGAAAATAATTCTCAAGGGACCTGGGGAGTTCACAGAGATCCTTCCTTGCACTCAGGCCAAAAAAAACACCCCATAACTGAATTATCTAAAAGGAATCTGGGGAGTTCTCATTGTCTGTGACATTTTTATTAGCTGGACTAAGCATGAAAAAAAAAAAGTATGACAGGGTACAATTCTGTGTGCTTGAGTTACAAAGACCCAGAAACTTCTCCATGTTTCAATCACTTGGGAATTTTTGACTTGCAGGGATGGCAATAACTTCAGCGTCATATATAAAGACAAGAACAAATTTCTTCCTGATATTCTATGAATCAACAGATTCTGTGTTATTTAGCAGATTTACAATTAAATCCTGATGCAAACTTCAGTTAAATATAAGTTTTTATAGCTGTAGGTGTGTATTTATGCAGGTATAGAGTATGGGTTTATATTTATATCTATCTTCAGATAGATTACTCTGTCCACAGTCTATTTTAGACACAGGTGGAAGAAAAATTAGAAAGCACACAAAAGCCACTCAGTTTATAACCCAAGTGAGAAATCTCATCCATGTGAGCATGAATGCTCATCTGCTGTAGCCACACCACTGGAAAATCTCTTTATCAGTTCTCAATCCAGTGGAATAATGGGAAACAAATCAGCAATTCTGATCTGTCCCGCATGAAGATAATTATGAAATGGTCTTGCTGACTGGGAGCACTCTGTTTAATTTTGTTCAGGATTATTCAGTTGTGATAACACTGGTTCTGCTGTGGGCAATTTGCAGGTTAGCAGAGAAGGGGTGGAATTCCATTAGTCACTATTTTTTATGGCCAAAAACCTGGAACAGACTCAAGTCCTTTCCTGTCTGGGATTGAGGCACGCTCTTAAAATACGCCCAACAACCCTTCAGAGCATTTTATTAATTGTTTGTGTTCATTATTTCAGTTTGGCTTCACTCTTGCCATATGGCTTGGGCATACTCATTACGCACTCCAATAATTGCTTTTTCTCCTCTAAAGCATTTCCTTGTGCATTGACTTCTGTGTCCAGTAATTTTTTCCTGGTCACTCAGTGACGGATCCTCCCAGCCTTGTCTCTTGTTTGGGTCGTGATTTGCACTTGTGTTGTTTCACTCTTGCTCCCTTCGATTTGTTTTGCTGCAAAAGGACACAAACCCATCGATTCCAGCAGCTGTGGGAGCAGGAAATGCATGGCTTGATTACCAAAAGTGCAAGCTGCCATGGAAGCCTGAAATGGCTTTTAGGATAATCAGGAAGGCAAGGAAAAGGATCAATAAGGAAAGCATCTGCAGGTGCTTGTCCTCAACACTCAACTCTTGAAGGGTGAAAATGACGTTGTTCAACCAACGTCCAACTATTTGTGTAGGGTTCCCATTTGGTTTACAAAAAAAAAAAAAACAACCAAAAAAATCCTCAAAACAAAAAAATAAACAAACAAAAACAAAAACAAAACAACCCAACCAACAGCAACAAAAACTAAAAAAAAAAAGCCAAGCAAAAAAAACCCATAGAAAACCAAATGAAGCCAACCAAAACCCAAAAACCCAAAACAACGCCCCCAAAATAACAAAACCTAAAAACCCCAAACAACCAAACAAAAAACCCCAAACAACTCAACAACCATAACACAACCAGAAAAACAAAATAATCTCTAAGAACAGGGAAAATAAGAGGAATTCCAGGACTGGGAAGTGCAATAGGCAGCTCAGCTCTCTGAGATTATGGATACATCTTCAGCTTGCTTATTAAGGCACCTTAATTTAAGATTTTTAATATGCAAACTGGATGTAAATCTCTGTATCTATCAACTCTACAAGGAGTCTTGGGAGACTCACCAGCTAATTTAGGCAATAATTTAGATGTCTAGCATTCAGTGATGCAATTTTTCCCCAAGGGGGGCATTTTTCCCCTAAATACAGAGCCCAGCGCAGGTCTCTTCACTGAAACACACACCAAAAAAAAATGTTTGTTGGATTCAGTAGGAGCTGAGATGGGATTGAAAGCAGGAGAATTCCACCTGTTCTTGCTGACAGCAGAACCCTTCCGCTGCCAGCTGGGGATTGACTGCTCTCATTTTGTTAAAAAATGTGTTTACTTAAGGAATCATCAAAATTTTAAAGGTGTGACTTGTCAAAAGATCTTTTTAAAAAACAAGCTGATCATAGCTATAAATATTTTATTAGCCTGGGAAGTGAGGCTTTTTGGGTATTTACACATGGCTTGAGGCTCAAAAATATTCAAGCTAAAACTAAAAATGCCTCTAAACTCCATGTTTACAATGTTGTGCAAGAGACAGGTAATTGCTTTCATTCATCTGTAAATAATTTATAAGACATGATACATTCATTGAGCTGTCAAAATTGTGAGCCTTCATGGCAAATGGGAGCAAAATTCACAAAGGGAAAAAAGGAGGAGAGAACATTTATTTTAACAGAATAATTTGAAATCTTGTTGGCAAGTTTTCTAATTTCTATTCCTTTCCAACTATTTTGCAGGAATAATGGTTATACCGGGGAGAAAATGGACTTCAACATTCAACAATCCTGTTGATAGGAAATGAAGGAAAATCACATGCCACATCAATAGGGCAGAAAGTCTTCTATCTTATTTCTGAAGTATCTTAAATTAATATATTTTCTTAAAATAATTAAAAAACATAGGCTGGTCAAATCAAATTTTTTCCTCTTTTTTTTTTTTTAATTTTTCTTTTTTCATAGGAGAGCCTACACATCCACTTTAGACAAATATTCTGCTTTCAGCCAGCTAAAGTGAGATTAATTTCACCTTTAAACCCAAGAGTGACATTGCTGAAGAATTCCTGCACCACAGAATAACTTGTTTCTGTGGTGGAACACATATTAGAAAATGAAATCTCAAGCTGGGAAGCAGAACAGCACAGGCCAGGTTAATTTTTTTTCTTGCACAGTATGCAAAATTCTCCTCTTTTGAAGGAAATATTGGTACATATTAAGATTTATGACCTCCAAAACAAAATAAGAGTTCTTTTTTCCCTTATTTCTCTTACAAAGGACAGGAAAAATCACACGACAGAGTTTTCCCTTTGTGCTTCCCTGTTCCCTCCTTTTCTTCTGAGGAATTTGGGGAAGGAATTGCACATTTTCCAGTCCCTGCCTTTTCTCGAGGAACAAATTACCAGGTCCACTCTGAGCCAGCAGTGCTGGATAGCAGCTCATGGGCAAACCAAGGATCTCCCTTCCCCACCCTCATCCTCCTTTGCACAAAAACTACAAAAAAATACAACCAAGACTGGACCTGCAGTCCCTCCTCCCTTGTTCTTTCCCTGGTGGAAAAGGCCAAGAACTTTGTGAAAAAAAAAAAAAAAAATAAAGCTTATTAAGAGCTCAGGGAGTTGATATTTATTGAACAATTTGGATTGGAAAGAACCTTAAGGACCATTTAACTCCAAATCCCCTGCCATGGGCACAGAATATGTGAATGTGACTTTGTCAGCTGCTTTTGAGGGTAAACAGGGCTGAATTATCTCATTTTTGCCAGGCTGAGATAAGTCCATACAAAGATTTTCCTCCCACTTAGCAGACAGAGCAGTTAAAAACTTGTTACAGCACTGTAACTTGCTCGTCCATCTGAAGATGATTTAACTTACTGGGCTTCAGTTTTATTTTGCTGAGGAAAAATCAATATGCAAAGCCTGTCAGGAGTCCAAATTATTACACTTACTCAGCTGCATGTATTATTGAGTAGGCAGTTCCCTGTAATGAAGTTCTTGGCTTAAGTTTGTGAGGTATATTAAGAAGTAGTGGATGTAGCACAGAAGAAGCTGCAACAAGAAATGAAATTGTACAGTTGGGCAGTTTTAAGCACTGGCCACCTCTGTGAGAATGTCAGTGTGGGGTGAAATCTCAAAGAAAAAAACATTTCATGGTAAGAACAGGCTAAGAAGATTCTCTTGAGTCTTTAGTCTAACAATATTTCATTCACAGCTAGAATTTTCCAAGTGATCCTACAGTACAGGCAAATAGAAAAAGAAGTGATTTTAAATAAAAAGTCAGAATGTTCCTCCAGAAATACAAGTGCTGGTGAAGAGGTGATCCTTAAGTGGGCAAAGAAAAATCTTCCAATCAAAGTTATGAAAAGAAAGCCTCGAAATTATTAACAGAATGCCATGGGAATTTCTTCCAGCCCATTCTTGCTCCCATCCATTTACTGTTCTCCCAGCACTGGTCTAAGTACAGACACCCATTTCCATGAACAGAGGAAGCAGCACCTGGCAAATGTGCTTTCAGAGTGGCATTTAATGGACCATTGCCAACCTCTGCATTTGAATGACCCTTGAAGTTTTTTGTGGGGGTAGATTGACGCCTCAAGTTGTCACAGACATCATTTATGAAAAATCCTTTCCTTGGGATTTTTCCTCCTGAGAAGCCGAGAGGCCTCAGGAACAAAATGCAAACATTGATTATCTGCTGCTGTGGAATGCAACAGGTGCATCTGGGATTGGGCTCATGTTGGTTGTTTGTAATTAATGGCCAATCACAGCCCAGCTGGCTCAGGCAGAGCTCGAGCCACAAACCTTTGTTATCATTCTTTCCCATTCTATTCTTAGCCAGCCTTCTGAGGAAATCCTTTCTTCTATTCTTTTAGTATAGTTTTAATGTAATATTTATCATAAAATAATGAATCAGCCTTCTGAAACATGGAGTCAGATCCTCGTCTCTTCTGTCATCTAATAACCCCTGTGAACACGATCACATCAACTTTCAGCTTTTGGGTGTGACTCTGAACTTCACATAAAGAGTTAGCAAGTTCGCTTCAGTTCAGTCACACAAAACACTCCTTTTCCAGCCCCAGAACCAAGGACACCATTGCAGCTTCAGGCCCAAAAAGTACAAATGGCAAATTGAGGAGAGCAAACTGGGAGGATGGGACTGCATAACCTGGAGCTGTAACTGGACAATTAACCCCAATATGGAAATGGACCAAAACTTATAAAAGTGTGAAAACTCATGACATGGAGTCCATCTTGGGTCCATCTTGGGTCCATCTTAGATAGAGCCACAGCCAGGCTCTTGTGCTGCCCAAGGTGTATCCTTTGAAAGCCTTTCAATAAATCCCTGCTTTATTCCTTTAACTCTGTCCAGCCTCTGTTCCAGGTCAGCCTCTTCAGGCATCAGATATGAACAGGCAGCTCTGGAGAACATTGTCCTCCCTGGAAAGCAGATGTTCAAAATGCACCCCATGAGCCACTCCCCCAAAAAGCAGCTTCTTTCCTTGGATCGGGGAGGCAGCTTTGGGGCAACAGCCAAGCTGGAAACACCTAAGGAGCAGAAACTTCAATTTCTGTGAGGAAAACTCACAGAATGCGAGAATACCCTGAGTTAGAAGGGATTATGGGGTCCAGCTGCTGGCCCTGCAAACCAGAGTCACACACTGAGTCTCTGCTGCAGTGACTCTGCCCCTTTCTGTGCTCCTGCCCAGCACAAGCTTAGAGGAGCTGAGATCCTGATTGTCATCACCAGAAACAGGGAACATCATCACACATGATCAGCCCTTGCAGGGCACAGTGGGAATGGGCAGATGTTACAGATTTACCATCACATCAGGGGGATAAATGTGCCCTTAACACAGCCCAGAGCCCTAATTTCTAATTTCAGTCCTGATTTCACTCTGTATTGGTAGATCCTGTTATACTCACTGGCCATATTTAATGAATTAATTAGCTGCAGAAGCCCACTGCTGAAGAATTAAGGAAAGGATCAAAATCTGTATTTTGTCTATATTAATGTGTACATCAGCATCTTTGACATCCTTCTAGGCTTTTATAAACTCAAGCAGGGATCATAAATTTTTGCTGTTCGGTCCTTTACTGCCTGCTTATTGTCCTCTCCTTGCCTTTGGGTAATTTGACTAAAACAACCAAATTTCCTGGATGTGCTGTGCAGTAATCCTGTGTTTTCTCTGTTACAAACAACAGGTGCTCAGAATTATTCACTTTAGGAATATATTTCTTTTCTTTGTGTCTACAATTTTTTCATAGCTTGGTTTACATCCTCCAGAAAAAATAAAAACCAAAACAAAACAATTTTTTTTTTAGGATTTTCTTAGAAAACATGACAGCTCCTCTGTCTTTTCACTGAGATCAGAGAATCATGGATTGGTTGGGGTTGGAAGAAACCTTGAAAGATCATCTAGTCCAAATCTGCTGCAATAATCACAGACAACTTTAACACATCTTCAGTGTCTCACCTTCCACTCTAGTCCCTGAAATAAATATATTTACTGAAGCTTTGAAGGTAATTCCAGGGTTAAAATGAAGATGTCTCTGGGCAATGCTCTGCACTTTGAAGTCCTCTATTTTCCATCACTGGTTATTCAGGGCGCCTGAGTGACTGACAGACTGGACATGGGGTTTTTAGGAAGCTCTCTCAGGTATTTTGACTCTGAGGATTTAATTTCTTTTAACAAAGGTAAGGTTTTACTGCAACCTTAGATTTTTTTTAGTTTCCAGTCTGGAGAGACACAAATCTTCTCAAGGCCTCATGTCAGAATGTCTGGATATCCTAGGGAAAACAGGGATTTTTGTTTTATGTGCACCTGCATCTCATCATAAAAGTCTCTATATCAATTCTCTATTTCTCTCACTTCAGGAGCTTATTGGACACTAGAAAGCAATTTACAAACAAAGTCTAGAGTCCATCCAGGGTTCCTCTGAAATGCACTCATTGCCAGAGAGGTGAAGCCCAAAGTCCATCAGCGCTGTCTGGCTCCATGTCTCATCCCTGGAAATAAAGATCCTAAAAATCAATGAAACTGTGCCATTGCCTCCAGCCAGGATGGAGCCCTCTCTCTCTCTCACTGCTGTGTTTTCTCAGGGACACAAACAATCTGAGGCAGCAATAGAGCCTGGCTACATCAGAGAATCCAGCGGCCAGCCACAGAACGAGCCATGGGAACAGGAACAAAAGAGATTTTCACTGAATTCCCTTTGAAAAGAAGATCCAGTTGTCTGTCACCTGACTCACTCATTTTTACCTTTCAGTAAGGTAGAAAAATTATCAAAGAAAGGCCTCAAAATCAGGCCTGCTCTGTTAGATCAGTGGCTGGCCTTGTCAAGCTGGCACTTTGCAAGTTCCCATGTGAAAACAATCCTGGTTTGAACAGTTTGTTAATACAACAATCTATTTCTGGGTGCAAAACACCTTACACCTACATAGACATTAAATCTATGCCATGAGAATCAGGGAAGAAATTATGAAGAAATTATTAAATCAGTAAACAATTATGAAGAATATGTAAACAATTTAAGAATAGAGAGATTTGATGGGTGAAAAAAATACCTTTTACTAACCAAGAGTAATTGGCAAGAAAGCTACTAACCAATTGTAGTTTGTAAAAGTGTACAAAAAAGGAGAACATGCAGCAATAAAAAAAGCCTTTGACACATTGCTCAGTGTGTTTTTTCTGTCCATCTCTACAACAACATTTACAGAAGCACAACACATTTGCAGGACCTTCAGGAAAACACAATTTCCATGCAAGGGAACACTTTTTTTCCAGCACTGTGGAAGAGTGCAGGAGCTGCCTGATGGGATGAAGCAGTGGTTTAAAAGGTGTTGACAATCACAGATCACTTATCAATTATCACTCACCAATAATTCACTTATCAATTATCACTCACTTATGATTCAGATAACTCCTTAACAGTTTTCTGGGATTTTTTTTAGCTGTGGTACTACAGACATTAAAAATTCGATGAGTGCATGTTATCACAGCTTCCAGCTGCTCATGACTACAGGTAGCAACAGATTAAACCATCACTCATTAATTGGGTAAGTTTTATTGCTGCTCATCATTAATCTTCTAACTGCAGTGGCCTGGTAGGACATGACTGCAATTACATGTGCTGCTCACAATTGCTTGGGACAATGTGAATTAGAAGAGTACCCACGTCCCAGAAGTAAAATCAGTTGCAAAGGCATCTAAAATCAAGGAATTATGGAATGGTTTGGGTTGGAAGGGACCTTAAAGATCACCTCATTCCACCCCAGCACGGGCAGGGACACTTTACATTAGACCAGGCTGCATCTACTATGCTGTGTATTTGAAAATGTTCATTAAAAACCCCAAACCAACCAAGCAAAAATAAAAAAAAACCCTACGAATTAAACACCCCACTGAAAGTAAGCAATTGATGGGAAAAACACTCAGGCTTTATTAATCTCTGCATAAACTGGAAAGAGACTGCTCCCTTTGCTCTAGATCATGGTGTACACCATGAACTAGATGGTCAGAGTGGTCTTCTTGATAATATTTAAGTCTGGACTAAATAAAAGAGAGGATTTAATAAACTGGATGTCACCATAGAAACAAGGAACTCACAGGTGGAACTGTGTAAACAATGCATATTTTATTTTAAGCACACCATGCACAAAAATCCCATTCTGTTCAATTAGGTGAGAGTTTTTCCTTCATCTTGTCTGACATGAAAACAAAGAGCCAGACAGGCAGAGAGGAAATTTCATTTTTAGCTTTTTATCTTGAATTTTATCATTTCTTTACTTCTTATCCCTAATTCAATTTAAGCACCAATACCTCTGAAACAATGTTCTGTTGAACAGAACAATATGAAATGGCCATATGTTTTCATTTTCCAAATTTGTTAATGGCTGCTATTTTTCAGCCCTTAATTATTTTAAAATGTAACCTGAACCTGCATTTTTCAATGACTGAACTGCTCGCAGAGAAATACTTTTATTCAATCTGGTTCCCAGAAACTCATCTTATCCGAGTCATTATCTTACCCAGCTGCCGGGACAAATTCTAATTCACCTTTTATTTTCTTTAAACTCATGTTCCTTGCCTATTACAGTAGGACTTCCTGGCAGTTCTGGAGATGACAAAAGTAATGGTTTTGAAAGAACCAGGTGGGAATTATCACAAAGAATACATCATTGGAAGGGAACAGTAGCTCATACACGTGTTTCACAGCTAATGGTGTTTTTAGAGATGTAACTATTAAATTCCAGTACTTTTCTTTCCCCCTTTTTTTTTTTTTTTTCTGAATGGAAGTCCAGCAAATGCTGAGAAGGTGACTAAACTCAGATTTATCAGCAGGGCATGCAAAGGTGGCAGTCCTTGTTTAAACCACCAAAGCGTGTTCCTGCTGCCGGAGGAGATAATAAAAATTTCTGCCCCATTACAGCAATTTTTACATCTTTTTACTCTGAGTCATCTTCCCTGACCATCATCAGGCTGATGATCACCTGGCCTCAGCTTCAGCCAGGTTAGGGAATCCATAGGGCTCAACTCATCCTGTTCTTGAATCAGAAGAGAGAAAAAGGCCATTACGGAAAACAATTTATCCCCATATGAAAGAAACCCAGAGCTGGAAAGGAACAGCTCCAAGGAAGGAGCTCTAAAGGGTTCAGACTTTGTTTAGGTCAGAGATTTGAGGTGTTATTCATTAAAATCCAGAGAAACAAACACAGGAACCCAGAGCTGAAGAGGAACAGCTCCAAGGAAGGACCCATAGCTCTACAGGGTTCAGACTTCTTTTAGGTCAGAGAATAGAGGTGTTAAAAATCCAGAGAGACAAATTGTGTCCCTGAAGACAAAGCAGTGAAAAAGAACTTGTAAGGTTTGAGATTCTTATGGCAGAGACTGAGGTCACCACATCTATCCTGTGTGCTGCGGGGAACCCATGGCAGAGCTGTGCCCAGGTGGTGCAGGACGCACCTGTGGCCCTGCAAACTCCACCTCTTTGCCATGGCTTGGTTTATCCATGATAGCACACAGCTCTGAAGACAAGGGGGCACAATGTTAAGGAACGATTTTCTTGAAAATGAAACCCACACAATGAAGGAGATTTTACTTCCTTTTGCCAAGGTTGGGATTAAATCACAAGAAGGTATTTCATGTTGGGACTCAGATGTTCTACATCACTCTACATCAGAGTTCTACAGCACTTCCCTCTAACAAACTAAAAATAGAGGCCCATCTCTCTCTCTAAAGGCCTTTGAAGGATAAACTATCCAATTAAGGAATGACACCTCCATTATTTTTACTTTTGATCTAACAACCATCCACCCGTGCCCACAATGTGGACTTTTTTATCCAATTACACAAAACCACCCAAACCCATGGAGGAGAAGGTGAAGAAGAAGGACCAGCCTCTGCCCTAAAACCTCCATCTTGCCTTATCTATATTAATATTTTCTAAATATAAACCCCAAGTTTTCTCATTTTCTAAATTTAAACCCTAAGTTTTCCACCCTGTGGTATCACGCACTTCTATCCAAACTCCACACCCACAATCCCAGTTCTGTCATTCCATTCTGGAAGCTTCTCCACGGCCTCAGGTCAGTGCAGTGTTCTCTTGGGGCTCAGTGCCTGGCAGCGCAGAAATCTGAAATTCTCAGCAACCAGGGCTCCAACAACACAATTCCAATCACACTGTGATCCCTGACTGAGGATGGTCCAGAGATTCCCAGTCTAGTGGCAATCCAGCTGGGCCTGGAAGAAAAAGCTGTATTTCTCTATTTCTCCTCCCAGCACCATGAGAGTTACAAAGGAATATCCCTGCTCATCTGCCATTAATAGAATGTCTAGGGTGCAGTGTGGATGGTATTTGAATCCCTCTTTCCAGGAATTCTCCACCAGAAAAACTATTTTTGTACCGTTGGCCTCCCCAGGAAGAGCATCTAGGTAAATACAGCCTGTCTGTGTATTAAAGAGGGAAGAGAAAGGAACATCCTGGAGGCTTTTCCAAGAAATCTGGTGGTTCATCCACTTGAGGTTCGTCCTGTCTGCACCCATATCTAGCAAAACGCCCTTTCCTTGAATTATTCCAGGGCAGTTTGACTGTGACAAATTTCTTTCCCCTTGCTCAGCTGATCCTGAACTTTCCCAATGGCAATGCCCTTCCAGGCTTTCAGCCTCACTGGTGTGACTGAATTCACAGTAGGTCAGCATCAGCCATTTCAGCTTCAGCTGCTCCATCTGAGGAAAAGATTCTTTATGGAGCCAGCACCTTCGTTTGTGCCTGGAAAATGAAGATTTTGGTCATCATCACCAACAGAATGCACTCAACCCAACTTCAGACCTCCACAATGATTGTGTTAATGGGCAGAGCAGAAAAATGGGCATTTATCATACAACCTTCTCAGCAGAAGGTGGATGCAAAAACAGGACAAGTGTAAATTCTGTAAGCATTTGTGTCAGGGAGTTCCAAGTTCTGATTTTGACCTCTTGACTATAAATGCAGTTCCAGTATCTAGCACTGATAAAGATCTCTCTACTTTATAAACCCACTTTGAGGTGACATGAATTTATCCACTCTATTAGGTGAACAATTTTACAGAATTCTAGAATGGTTTGGGTTGGAAGGGACCTTAAAATTCATCCAGTTCCCACCCCCTGTCATGGGGACACCTTCCACTGTCCCAAATTGCTCCAAGCCCCATCCAACCCAGCCTTGGACACTTCCAGGGATCCAGGGGCAGCCACAGCTTCTCTGGGCACCTGTGCCAGGGCCTCACCACCCTTACAGGGAAGAATTTCCACCTAATATTTAATCTAAATCTCCTATTTTTCACTTTAAACCATTCCCTCTTTCCCAAAAAACATCTAAGAAGCATGATGATAAAGTCAGAGAAATTCAGCAAAGAGTTAAAGAATGAATCAATGCTTGGAACACAGAGATAAGTGAAGCACTTTTCCTTGCATTTGCCTGAGAAAAAGCAAAGTTTGATCACAGCTTGGGCCCCAAAGGGTGCACAGGAGACTTGTTCAGACAAGGACTCTACAGAATGGATACCAGAAATAAGCACAGACCCCGTGTCTGTCATCACATGCCCCTGGCTTCTCCCTTGAAATTCCTCCTTGTTCCTACCTAAAATATGATTTTAGTAGAAGACATTTTATGCAGTGTCACATGGATAAATCCATCAGCACCCAAAAAAAGCATCTTTGACCAAGGAGACATGTATCCATAGAGATCAAAGCTATCTAGGTCTGTATTCTACTTTAAAAGGAGCCACAGAGAAAACTTTCAGGTTGTGGAGACATTTTCTTATCTATGCCCTTCCAGCTCTAGGAATTCATCAGCTTGGATTCCATCCTAGTCCTGTTGTTTTTGGGCACAGCTGCTTCAGTGAGGGAGACACAGTGAAGTAATGTCTTCCCAGTGGTGCCAGGGGAAATAACAGCAGATAATTCAAAGGCTCTCAGAGAACAGGAGGATGATGAGACACTCAATAAAAAATGTGAAACTGAAAAAAAAAAAAACCTGCTCCATCATCTTTGTGTGATGGAAACATAATTCAAAATCTCTCCTTGCATCACCACACTGCCTCCTAATTACCAGCTCCTACCCCCTGGTGCCCTTACCAGTTTCTTTCCTGTTGATTTACAGGGTAACTTTTAACAAGAACTCAATGTGATTCCTTGCAGGAACCATCACATCCCTTCAAATCCTTTTTTCCTTTCAATTCCTTGACATGCCCAGGAATGTTGCTTCCTCTCAAGATTTTTCAGAGGAAGGGCAGGAGAAATGGGACAGGAAAACAAGAGATGATGGAGTTGTGAAGGTGAAGATTGATTTGACAGTGAGTCATGAACCCATAATCACCAAGGAGGCCTCATCACTTCCATTCAAATTCGTGTGCTGAGCTCACTTTTTTCTCCTTGGCTCATTCCAGGTTAGTGCATTTCAGGCACTTTGAACACAAAATTTTAAACACAAATCTGCAAATCACTGATGGAACTCTCCCACAATTTGAGAGGGAGCCACACTCAAGGGACAAGTTTGCAATATTTGGTTCCATGTCGTGCACCACATAATCACCGAGGAGGCCTCATCACTTCCATTCAAATTCTTGTGCTGAATTCACTTTTTTTTACCTTGGCTCTTTCCAGGTTAGAGCATTTTAAGAACTTGGAACACAAAATTTTAAACACAAATCTGCAAATCACTGATGGAACTCTCCCACAATTTGAGAGGGAGCCACACTCAAGGGACAAGTTTGCAATATTTGGTTCCATGTCGTGCACCACATAATCACCGAGGAGGCCTCATCACTTCCATTCAAATTCTTGTGCTGAATTCACTTTTTTTTACCTTGGCTCTTTCCAGGTTAGAGCATTTTAAGAACTTGGAACACTAAATTTTAAACACAAATCTGCAAATCACTGATGGAACTCTCCCACAATTTGAGAGAGAGCCACACTCAAGGGACAAGTTTGCAATATTTGGTTCCATGTCGTGCACCACATAATCACCAAGGAGGCCTCATCACTTCCATTCAAATTCGTGTGCTGAGCTCACTTTTTTTACCTTGGCTTTTTCCAGGTTAGTGCATTTCAGGCACTTTGAACACTAACTTTTAAACACAAATCTGCAAATCACTCAAGGAACTCTCCCACCATTTGAGAGGGAGCCACACTCAAGGGACATTTGCAATATTTGGTTCCATGTCGTGTACCACATAATCACCAAGCAGGCCTCATCTCTTCCATTCAAATTCTGAGTTCATTTTTTTCACTTTAGCTCTTTCCAAGTTAGTGCATTTCAGGCGCTTTGAACACTAAATTTTAACCACAAATCTGCAAATCACTCAAGGAATTTTCCCACCACACTCAAGGGACAAGTCTGGAATATTTGGTTCCAACAGTGGAAAACAAGACAGGGAACAGCTGGGAAAAAGTATTTCATGGCCAATCTATGGTTCTCCATTTCATCAGCAGGGTTCTTTCCATCACAATTCATTGACATGGCAAGAATTCCATCCTAAATCCCATTGAGATTTTTGGGGTAATGCAGACCTCCAGCATGACCTAGTCAATATAACAAAGAAAGAAGCTAAAGGTGAGTTGTGTGATCAAATGTAGACACTGAAATGTGATTATTTAGAGCTCATATGGCCACCTTTTATTCCATGTCTCCAGAAAGAAAAAATAGACATCATCTAATCTATGTTGAGGATGAAATAAATGATTTCTCAGGCTCTGCTTGGTAGACATCCAGAGCTACAAACTGAGGAAGGTGACTTGCCCATTGGTAGTGCAGATGCAATTGAAGGTATCAACATCTAATTAGATAAATCCCCTGCTAAATGCACCTAACCCAGGAAACTGTCACTAACATCTGAGTAACTCCTGTGTCAGTCTTTCCTAGCCCCAGGGCTGGGAACAGGTCAGAAGAGTCTGGATGGGAGAAATAGAAATTAAAAAAAAAAGGACGCATGTGGATCGGCAGTGAGATTTATCAGTTCTGATCTGGCAGAAAATACCTGGAGGGCTGGTGAGAGCTAGAAGAGGGCCCAGCACAAACTGGGGAGCTCCACAGTAGGGATGAAAACTCAAACAAAGGAAATTGGAAACACTGATGTAAGAAATAGCCTGGCACCACTGCCTGGGGAAGTTGAGTATGAAGTAATCACTGCTCTCCTTCCTCTCTTGTCTGCCTTTGGCTTTCATTACTCCCCTTTATCAGTTTAATTCCTCCTCCAGAGCAAGGGAGTCAGATTCTGGGTCCTGCTGAGATTTCATTTCCTTCAAATTCTCTTTTCCATTCAGGCTGTTAGTGATGACTGAACAGGAATGGACACACAGGGTCAGCATGTGCCCCCTATTTCTTCTCATATAAAGTTTCCTGAAGAATTTAAAGCATTTAAGAGGAAAAATCCATCATAGAACTAATGAAAAAAAAAAATAAACCAAACAGAAAATCTCAAGGCAATCATTGCCTCTGAAGCATTAAAGGCATGGCCCAGCAGCAGAAGGAGAGAAAACTGCTGTGAAGAATAAAGAAATAATGAGCAGAACATCTGGGCATGAGAGGTGGAGTGGGAGAGAAAGGAGGAAACATCAGAAACCCCATTTGGTCGATGTTTGTGTTCACTGAACAGAGAAAGGGGGTAAAGCAAAGGCAGCAGGGCTGAATTCCTGCAAAATGGAGGGACCAGGAGTTGTTGTTCCTCTCTTGCCACCCGAGATGGGGCTTCTCATACCAGCACAGAAAACAAGGTCCTTAAAGAGCAGAGATTTTACCACTGTGCACCACGTGGGAACCTTGGAGAAGGATCCATGAACCCTAATATTTTATAATATTATTCTAGATACTGCAGAAATACAGAATATAGAGACTGTTCATGTCCCAGACCCACTTTCTGTACCTGACCCTTTTTGTGTCACCTGCCATAAATGATGAATTTTTCTTTTAAGTCCCAATAACTTGATCATGTTCACAACCCCCTACAGACTTCCTAAAAGTTCATGATCCCATTTCAGACCTTGCAGCCCCACTGAGGAGAAATAAATTCTCAAAAAATTTATATATTGAATTATTCTATTGGAATTTTCAGGCAGGAATAGTCAAAGAGGTAATTGTGTGCTTCTCCTTTGAATTAGCAGAATTTTGTTCACCAGTCAGGAGGGATTTCTCGCTTCTTTCAGCTATTTCTGACAAGCAAGGGAGTTATTCCCTGTCTTTATCTTTCTTTGAGAGAAACAACTGATAACATTTCTCCACCGTCATCATTCAGTCTTAACATTTCTCCACCGTCATCATTCAGTCTTAGTGGTGAATATAAAAAAATTATATGGAGAAATTTTCATTTTTCACAAATAAAAAATAATTTGTGTGCAGCAGGAGAAATTCAAGAGGAATCAACACCCTGCACTGATGACTGCTTAATTTCTGGGGAATTACTTCATCTTCAGGGGGTTTTGTGGTGAAACATCTACAAATTCAACCACTAAGGAGGTGGTAGGATTTTGTTGATATTTTTTAACTTAGGAGATCAAGCTTTGTTGAGAATGAGGGTGGCAGGATCTGGCTTGAAATAAGCATCATGAAATAAAGAAGGATGAGTCTGGAGGTCAGGATTTAGAGTGAAATGCTGCAGTCCCAGAGGTGAAATGAAATAAATTTAAAACAAGTCTACAAAAAAATCTAAAAAAAAAAAATTATTAATATGCAGAGAAAAAGGCCAGCAAGCAGGATGCGTGGAAGGAAAGGGTTTTCAAACAAGAAATACACCAGGATCCTTCACTGGAAAATTAATCTCTTAGAGGGGATATGGGTTTTTTTTTTTTTTTACTCTAAGCCACGTCAGCTGTGGAAGTCATTGCCACAGGATGTGGGGAACAACTCAGAGATGCTCAATGAGCCTGGGAAAATCCTCCCAGTGATTCAGCCTGCAGACACTGGGGGAGCAGAACAGGGAGCAGCTGGGCTCTGCTCAGAGTGAGAGCCTGAGAGGATCCAGTCCCTTCCTGCCTGAGTGGGTGATACAATCCCACCACATTGAGATGAAAAAGCCTTTTCCAGGGGCTCTGGGCTTCCTCCATCTCTGAGCTGTGTCCTTTCCACTGGGAACAGGCAGGAGGAGGAGTTCAGTGTGAGCAGTGCCCAGCTGTCAGGGTTATTCTGGATTCGGGCGATAAAGGAATAAAAGCTGGCTGGTGAAATGGTCTCCTCTCACCTGGGGAGTTCTATGAGTTCCTGAACCCAAACAATGAGGAATAGGTCTCATGATCAGCTTCTGGCACCATTCTGGGGGTAAGAGGCAGGAAAAAGGCCTTTTTCCCCTTTTTTCCCCTTTTTTCCCCATTTTTTCCCCTTTTTTCCCCTTTTTCCCCTTTTTCCCCTTTTTCCCCTTTTTCCCCTTTTTCCCCTTTTTTCCTTGGCTCATGCCACTTCTGGAGCAGGGAAAAATTGGGAAGCTTTCCCGTAAAGCACAAAGAGGGTCTCAAAACCACATCCCTGTGGGTGGGATGGACTGCCTGGCACACACTGAGCTTTCCTCACTTCCACCACACCCCACAGTGACTCTGCCCAGAGCTGGGCAGCAGGACAGAAATAAATTAATGCATGAGGTAAATAGCAGGACCCTGATGGAAACCCTCCTCTCTGATGGAAATGCTCCAAGCAGCTAAAATTCCTGAATTTTATGGTCAGCTTTAGAGGGCAGTGACAACACAGACACCTGCACTCTGACCTCCTGTGCTTCTGCACTGAAATGTGCTGCAAGGAAAAGGGGAGACAGAGCTCCCCCCTTTTATCACACACAACGTGTCCTATCGGCTTTTCTCTGTGGTTTTACCAATTCCAGTCACAGCAGAGGCAGCTTGGACAGGACTCAGTGAATGGACCCTGATTTCCAATTAGTTTCTTTGTCATTCTTTGCCCTTCTCCCCTTGGTGCTGGCCACAGTTCCAGCCAGAAGGAAATGGGACAGGATATTAAACCATAAATTTCTTTGCTCGCTGCCTCAGTTTCTTATCTCAGCAAAAGCACGAGTACCCTTCATCAAGATTACAGACACCACGAGGATAATCCCTGCAAAGGGCCTCAGATCACGGGAGAGATACCCAAATTATTGCTGTGATGAGCTGTGTCACATCCTGTCCCCAAAGCTGCTGCCACCCAGGCAAAAATCATCCAGCAATCCTTTCTTTTTAATTTTTTAATTATTATTTTTACGGACATATTATAACCTTAAGCAAAGAAACAAATTCCTGACCTCTGATAACAACCAGGAATGGTTCCTATGCGCCCCCATTGATTGAATTTTTGTTTTTTAATTTCCCCAAGCTCGTTCAGCAGCACTGATGCTCCTCTCACCATGAAACCCCTCTCACCCTCCAGGCATCCCAGGAAATGGTGAAAATCCATTTAAATGGTCAGCTCAAGGTGCAGGGGCTGAGACTCACCTGGAGAGGAATCATTGAGAGGGTTCAGGGCCGTCGCCCTCCGGATCTTCTCCAGACAAGTCTCTTGCTCCTTTTTGATGATGCAGTTGGAATGGGTTGCTGCAACCTGAAATATGGGGGAAAATAAGGAAAAAAAAAAAAAAAAAAAGCAGTTACAAAAATAAAATAGTTCATGAGGTGATCAGTAAGTTTTAAGAACCCATTGCAGGAAAAAAGAAAGAAAAAAACCAAAAATATCATTTAAAGTTGAGAAAAAAGTGTAACAAACCTCATTTTCTTTCTCTTTTTTCTTTACTTTTACTCCTTTTTTTTTTTTCCTAGCATGTCTAAGGCCTAATTAAGTAATTAAAACTTGCATAAATTATTTGGGGGTTTTATATTTTATTATTATCCCTGTCAAAATGTGATTTCTAACAGGTTTGTTTTATTTTATTGAATTACTTCTTCACATATATCTGAACAAGGGTATCTCTAAATACAAAAAGAATTTAAAGAAGAATTAGGAATAAATTTCTTCTTGGTTTAAAAAAGATTTAGGAATAAATTTCTTCTTGGTTTAATCTTCCACCAGTTTCTTATGAGTCTTTGCACAATTCATTAAAATCTCTCTGGAATCTAAACCAAATTAAAAGCTGTTTCTCTTATTCTGTCACCCTGTTCATTCCTCAGTGTTGCTTTTATTTATTTCCAGAGAATTCAAGGCAAATTCTTTTGTCAAAAACAATACAATGTCAATTAAATCAGGCTGACTTGATCCAAATATTTTCTTTCTTTTTTTCTGTTTTCTATCTTTAACTCTCTAATACAGCCAAACACAAGAAAAAAGTAAAGGGGGAAAAAGAAGGGAATAAAAAAATTATGAGAGGAACATTGCAGCCAACACAATCCAGGCAATCCCAAAGCAGCAACAAAATAAGGATGTGACTCATTTCTGGAAATCAATACAGGATTTCATTCCTATAGCAGACAGTGGCCAAGGAATATCAATTAAAGGAGAATAAAACCTCAGATTTCATGAGATCACTGTATAGGGGCATGGCTGAGGTTCAAATCCAGTGAAAATCAGTGCCCTGGCTGAAGATGATTTGTTGGATTATTCCCTTTTCCGACCCAAAGCTGGGGAAATGGAGAGGTTTTTTAAAAACTTTTATTCCATTTTCAGTGTCATGTGAAGGGTGATACAATACACGTTATAATTCACATCATTGCAATTAGAATTACAACTTCCAAATTAATATAGTTTTTAAAATATTTTTACTGTAAATACATTCCCACAAGAATTACTAATGCTTCACAACACAAACAACTTTCTAAACAAAGACTAAGAAAATTCTTAGACTTTCAACTTTTCCAACTGTCATCTCAACAAATTATAATGAAGAGCTGATAATTTCAGCTCCTACTTACAAAACTCCAATAATAATTCAACCAAAACCAACAATAACTATTACTATTACTATTACATTACCAATAAATATAAATAAACAAGGTATATACCAAAAAATACCTTTTAAGTACTTTAACCCAATACCTAATGTCCTTCAGATTGTACCAGCAATGAACAACCATAAATGTACCAGCAATGAACAACCAAAGCAAATGTACATTCTAACACACCTTAGTGAAACAATTCATATTACAAGTGTACTAAATACAAAAACAAACATCACTATGATTTCTCAATTAAAATTTAGTAACACACATAAATATTCTCACAAAAATTTAAAAAATCTACCTTATATCTATGAAATAAATTCATAATTACTGTTGTAAATCCCTCAAAAAATCCTCAACAACCATCCATCCCTTCTTAATACTATTACATTACCAATAAATATAAATAAAGAATTTATATACCAAAAAATAGCTTTTAAAAACTTTAACCCATCACCTAATGTCCTTTAGATAAAACATATCAGCAATGAACAATCAAAGCTAACAGACATTCTAACACACATTAGTAAAACAATTAATATTACAAGTCTTCTAAAAACAAAAACAAACATCACAAAAACAAAAATCACTATGATTTCTCATACATTTTAATCAAACAATTGAAATTTAGTGACACACATAAATAGTCTCACAAAAATTAAAAAAAAAATTACCTTATATCTATGAAATAAATTCATAATTACTGTTATAAATCTCCCAAAAAACCCCCAATAAACATCCATCCCTTCATAATACAAAAACCCATCACAATATTTGAGAAATGTATTACCCCAATAGAAAACAAAAATAAAAGTGAATTTTTAATTAAAAAAACTATAATAACTGTGGTTCACTGGAGCACTTCTGTTATTTTATTTCTCATCCCATTTCCTTCACTCTTGGCAATGGAAAAGCACAGAGGAAGTTTTGTGGGATCTGCTTCCCCTTATTTGATAAGCAGGAACAAGCAAACAGGGATAAAAATCCCCAAATTTAATCCACTTTTGGTTCCTTTGGAGCTCCATTTGCACAGTTCAGCTTTCCTTCCCTCACACCCCAGGGAATGGGGCGAACAGTTTGGATCAGGGATGCAGCACCCAACAAAACCCGAGAGCAAATCCCAAGGCAGGTGAAATCCTTCCAGCAGCTGAAGGGGATTAAAAAAAATAAGGAAGAGAAATTTCTGCACAGGCAGATAGTGACAGGACAAGAGGAAATAAAAAATAAAAATAAAATTTAAATTAAAACAGGGGAGATTCAGCCTTGGAACCCAGGACATCCCTCTGGCTGCCCTGGAGGACTCCAGACCCTGACAAAGAGCTCAGAGCCCTTGGCACAGAGTCACAAACACCTGTGCCTTTGATTTTAGCCCATGGAAACAATTCCCAACTTTGTATGGAGATGTACAAGCCACAAGAGTTTGAGTAGAATGATAGTGAATTTGTCACAGGATGAAAAAATAGAATTTGGGGGATTTAGAATGGGGGTTCAAGAGGCAAGATGGAGGAATCTGGGTGTGTCCTGTCCTTCCTCCTCCTTCTTCTTGGCCTCCATCTTCTGCTGTGCTGGTGACACTTCTGGATGGGTTTAGAGTAGAGACAGACTGTCTAACATAGGTGATAGGCATTGGAAAATTATTGTAAATAAAGTACATGTAGATTTAAGTATAAAAAGCCAGATCTCAGCAGGTCAGAGAAAGAATGGAATGGATAAGAGAAAATAAACAACCTTGAAAGGCAGAGCTGAGGAATCTCGACTTCTTCTTTGGTCTCGGGGCTGGGAAAAAAGAGACTTTCTAACACCTCAGGGTCATCTCAACACCAGAGACCTCGGCAATTCAGATCAATATTTAGGAAGGAATTGTTCCCTGTGAGGTTGGGCAGTCACTGGCAGAGGGTGACCATAGAAGCTGTGGATGTGCCATCCCTGGAAGTGTCCAAGGCCAGGTTGGACAGAGTTTGGAGCACCCTGGGGTAGTGTAATGTGTCCCTGCCCATGGAAGGGGATGGGATGAGATTTATCTGTAAGGTCCTTTCTAACCCACACCATTCAGTGGCTCTGTAACAATCCAGTTTGGTGGTGCTTGTGTTGTGCTTTTGTTTGTGTAGTGATGCTCTGAACCATCTGCACACTTCTTTTTTTTGGTGTAAATGTTAAAAGCCACCACTGCTATTTCAAGGACAGAGAGGGTTTCCTGATGAACTCTCCTGGAAATCTTTCCTCACCATTTGCAGGAACTAATAATGCTGCACAGTTTCATCATCTCCAAGACCCCAGTAATAAATTTCAGCTTTTTTCCCCCGGGGGACACACCAGGCACAACCATATTAGATTTGTTTGTCTTCAAAACAAACACAATCCTGTTTTAAGGGCTCCCAGGTGCCTGGAAAAGATAAATTGTCACAGATCTCCAGGATCTCCCAAGAACATAAGGGCTTTTGCTACATCATCCCCTAAGCATCCCCAAAGACAGAGAAAATTGCATTGGCTGACATTCAAGTTCTTAGAATATATTTTTAAAAAGATAAAAGGGAAATAACAAGAAAACCAGAGTTGTGCTGTTAGTGCAGGTTCACCCTCCACAGTTGCCCAGGTCTGAGAGGAGTGTCCAGGGGTCGACTCAAAACACAAATGTGGCAGTTTCTATGCATTTCACCAGTACAGATTAGAAAAGCTGTCATTTAGTAAAAATATTGCCTAATAATAATTATAATAATAATGATTCTGCACTGTCTATGGAAGCAGGATGTGACTAAACAAAAGGAAATATTTCTTCACACACTTCCTGCTAACTTGCAGAACTCTTCAGCTTGAAATTGTGGATGTTCAACGCCACACATGGATGCATATATTTATCCAAAGTCCATCAAAGTAATGAGGCTAGAGACACCAGAACAGGTTATTCCAGGTTGTTCCAGCTGCTCCTGGATCCCTGGGAGTGTCCAAGGCCAGGCTGGACAGGGCTTGGAGCAACCTGGGATGGTGGAAGGCGTCCCTGCCACAACAGAGGTTGAACAGGATGAGCTTCAATGTCCCTTCCAACCCAAACCATTCTATGATTCCACTCTAGAATATTAAGAAACCCACCATGCCCCTGTTCTCAGAGACATTTGATAAGAAAATTTTGATTCAATCTACAGTGTGATTTATCCTTACTTTTCTTTTGTTATCGTCTTTGCTAGAGGTATATCAAGGCCAGGGCATGATTGATTGTAAAGAAAGCCAAAGGTTAAAAGCTCAGACTTTACTGTTCTCCTTGCAGACTGGCACACCTATTCAGAGGTCTCTGACTAAACTGAATGATTAAATTTGGCCAAATGATTAAATTTAGTCAACTGTATCCCAGTAAGTCTGGCTTAGGAGGCTCAGGTGTGGACAGAAAGAGCCACATGGTTCTCCTGTCCCTGCAGCTTTCCTCCAGCTTTCACTGTTGCCACAATATTCTGATGTGACTTCCCATCAGCATTTTTGTGCCATTTCATAGCACTTCATCAACAGATTTAAAAAAAAAATAATTTTGGGGAACATGGAAACTGAAACAGAAAGCAAAGGAGGAAGCATCAATCTCAGTGTCAGAGGAGAGAACAGGAGCTGCCTGCCATCCCTGCTAACAAGCAATTCCGTATCTGGGAAAATCAAAAGCGCTTGAATTGTTCATAACAAAAGGAATTATTATTGCTGCTTTAATTGAAGGGATGGGACCACAAAAACCTGATTTATTACTCAGATAGACATCAGTCTCAGAGGCTGTGAGATTTTAGAAGAGCAGGCAGTCAGCTATAGCTCAAACTAGTCACAAGTTCTTTGTTACAAGACAATATATAACTTTATAACCCAATGGACAGTTGCCACAAAGTTTATTTTGCTTTTCTAACCCGTCACCTTGACTTAATTTTACTGCACTACATATACTTTTATCCAATGAACTTCTATCACACTTATATGAGCTTTTTTACAAGTTCTGAACTCAGCTTACTCTGTACAACCACATTACTACATTATAAACCCTTCACCATCTTATCAATACAGTTTTTACTTGCTTAAGGCATATTCCTACTTACAACTATAGAAACATAAGTTTATGATTTTCCTGCTAATATCTATGTATTGTATTTTTACATCAATCCAAGCTTCTCCCAAGGCTGCAAATCAAACCCTCCTGTGTCTGTGGAAGTTTCTGTTTTTCCACTTCCCAAAATAAAGGTCTGTCTGTTGAATGTTATCACCTTGTTTGTCTGTTGAATGTTGCCTGTTTTGATGTTATCACATTTTCCTGAAAGGATCCGGGGGTTTGATGCTTCTCCATCGACCATGGAGTGGCAGAGCCTTTAATTTCCCAAGTCAGGCTTCGACAAGTGAAGGCAGAGCCCGATTCCAATGGCAGTGCAAGCCTGAATCCAGTCCTTGTGATCCTATTTCTTCTGCCTCGAGGACATTTGCAATTTCCTGTGCTCAGCAGAGACAGCCTGGTCTCAGTTTCCCAGAAGAGATCAGTGATATGTGCAGTTAAAGAGTGTTTTGACACATAACAGGAAAAATCAAGAATCCCAGTCGATAGCGCATGAAATTCGCAGGTCTTTGAAAAATTTATTGCTCTCAATGAAGTGAAAGATTCTGCCTCGCATCAGTTTAGAGAATGTGTACATTCATTTAGATACAGAGACAGTAAAATTCAATATCTGTTTGGTTCTGAGAGAGCACAAGAAGCTGGCAGGACATGCAGAGGTTCAACAAATTCAGAGCTTTCATTTCCCTTACGTGGTTTTTATTAAGGTGGCCACCACAAATATAAACTGGTATGTGCTTTGTGCAAATTCCAGTACTTAATTCTTTGCTGTTCCCGTGAACTTATGGTGAAATTAATAACAATCATGTTATTAAAGATCTTATGTATTTAGAATAAATTTGGTAGAGATAATTATATTTTTCATATATATTTATATATTATAAATTTGGTCTATATAATTTTATATACACATCAACCATGCAGAACAGTCCAGCCAAGAAAACCTGAACTGTCTGACTACATTTAGTTATTCACCAAACACCATTTTGCTCATTTTGCTCATTTGACCTGATGGTCTCAGGTCAAATGCAGTGTTCTTTTGAGGATCAAAGTCTGTCATCACAGAAAGTCTGAAATTCTCAGCAACCAGGTCTCTGGCTACATTCAGTTATTCACAAGACACCATTTTGCTCATTTTGTTCTCAGTAAGAATATCCACAATTGCTATAAATCTTGATTTCTCTACATGAGTTTACTCAGAAGTGAGATGTCCCCAGCACTCCTGAGAACCTCCAGGATAAGAAAATTTGCTTTGAAGTCCTTGTAATGATGTGATGGTGAAATGGGAATTCACTTGGCATTTCTATAAAGGCCAGATCAAATATGGCAATTCAGTACCACTAACTGCTCTTTCCTTTTCTGCATTTTTGTGTTAAGTCTTTAAAGTCCTGATTTTTTTTTAGTTTTTTTTTTTTTTTTTTTTTTTTTTAAGTAAATGGGAACATTTCTACTCCATTCAGGATATGCCATATCAGGCACTTTGACAATAAGAGGGGTAATGAGGGGACAGATAAGAATCAAGAACAACAACAGCAAATCTTCATTAAATCCTCCATGGCCATGGTTTTACATCAACACAAAGAGGAATTAGAGTGTGATTCAACTTTTGCCTAAGTGTTGTTCCTAAAATAATGCAAGAGAGGAGTTGAATCCACAAGGTAGATGAGATCACTCACTTCAAGCTGAATTACACACATTTTACTAATTCTATTATGACTTCCAGTATTGAAAAGTTAGCTTCAAAAATGATAAATGGTTCTGCGAGCGTTGCCAAAAGAGGCTCACTTTGTCATGGAAACACCACTGCTGAGTCCCTGTTCCCACCAAGCAATGATTCAAGTGGTCACACCAGGGCCAAGACTTGCAAAAGGCTCTGTTACAAATAGAGGGGTTTGGGAAGGAGCTCTGAGTATCTGGACATTGTTCCAGAACTGATTTCCATCATTGCTGGGCTCTACAACACTGGCTTGGCAGCCCAACAAGTTGTTGTCCCCAGAAACGTCTGAGGCTTGCCACTTGATTGCGTTTTTTGCCTTCCTGTGCAAATGGGGGAATCTATAAAATCAGAGGGTTTTGGGAAAGTTGCAAAAGATAGGCTTTAGAGACAGCAGAACTGTGATTAGAGCTAAGCAGTAGCCATGAGATTGGTCAGCAGAAAAATTATTTAAAAAGTAGAAAACAAAGACAAATGGAACAATGGTCTGTGTATTGATGCTTGTCTAGAATAACTCCCTAAGCTGCAGAAAAGTTTATCTAGTGAGGTATTAGGGAGTTCTAAGCTTAATAATGGAGCTCTGTGCATTGTGCTTTAAGGCTCACCAGCAGGTATTGTATTTGAAATAAGCAAGCACTGTTTAACCAAAGGTGTGTGTGCTTATAGTGGTTGGATAGAACTACTGTCAATGTGCTTTTGCTTTGTGTGATTGGTCAAAAAACTTATAAAGTAAGTTATAACATTAAGTTCTTGGTCTGCTGTCTGAGATGTGAGCTGATGGGATCTTCCCATTGTTATAAGCACAGAATGAGACTGATCTGGAAAATAAAACAGCTCAAGGCACGTTCCTGGCTGTCCTGTCCCATTTGTGATTTGTACATAAACCTCAGCCAGCAATATGCAAATGGTATCCAAACTCCTGTGATTTCAGAACACTTCACACTGAGTGAAAGGGAAAAGCCATTGGGAACTCCTTCAATCCCAGCCACAAACGTACAATCTGCAGCAGAGCTTGGACACCACGCTTTAAACAAATTGTGCGGGGAAAAAATAAAATACCCAGCAGCAGAACACTCTGCCAGGAAAAGGCATCGATCCCTTTCCAAGTGGCTGATGGAAATTTAAGATCTGGGAACCTTCTGACACTCCTGGAGAGATGCACATCCCAGTGCAGGTTAGAAAATAGCAGCAGCACAATCAACAGCTCCCTTCTCTCAGTGGATGCCTTCTGAAGTGAATGCTGGACAAAAGAGGTGTTACACAACGAGGGGTAAAACTGTTTTTGAGTCTGCCTGAACTGGATTTTTGTAGCGTCACAGAATTATTGGATGGCTTACGTTGGGAGGGACTTCAGAGATATTTTCCCAATTTTCCTGTCTTGGGCAGAGACACCTTCCATTATCCCAGGGTGATCCAAGACCCATCCAGCCTGGCCTTGGGCACTGCCAGGGATCCAGGGGCAGCCACAGCTGCTCTGGGCACCTGTGCCAGGGCCTGCCCACCCTCACAGGGAACAATTCCATCTCAATATCCAATCTAAACCTGCTCCCTTTCAGTCTGAAGCCACTTCCCTTTGACCTGTCATCACATGTTCTTTTTAATAACCTCTCTATATCTTTTTGCAAGCTCCCTTATCTTAGAAATCAGCTGTAAACCCCCTCTTGGAGCATTGTGAAGCATTCCCAGAATAGTTGAAGACTTCCATGGGAAGTATAATTTTGGATTAAACCAACATATCCATTTCCCCTATCTCTAATAGCAGGTGATGCTTCTCAAAGCATTCTACTGGCAGGATGAATCACTTTTCACTGGAAAAGTGATTAAAAATCTTGCTAGACATAATGTGCTTGAGATGAAACTAAAGGTTTAATAGCGCTCATGATTGCTGATTTTATATTGCATAAAAATGGCTTTCTCTAGCAATTCCTGGGAATTTCCTCTCCAAAGATAAAATTCTGAAGTACAACTCCCAACAGCGCAGTTTGGATCTTTCTTTTATTGCTTAGAGGACAATGTCAGCCTGAAAAGCTGATAGCATTGCAATTCCTACTCATTTTTTAAATTGTTCAAAAGAAAGGGAATTTAAGCGTTCAAATAAGGGCCTACTCCCTCACAAAGCTTTATGGGCAGATTCTCACTGCTCTGAGAGCTTTTAGCATGGAGCAAGATTGGGCTGCATGGCCTCACTGCAGGATATCAGGGCTGCAGGACATGCAAATATCACTGACAACCTCTTCCAAGGACACTTTCCAGCTCCTGGCACAGGTTGTGGCAGGGCAGAGCTGTTGGCAAGAGAAGAGCCCAGCGTGGATCCAGGGTTTGGCCAAGTCTCTGTCACAGCAAGAGATTTCCTGGCTGGGGGTCACAGGCAAGTCATGCAAATGCAAATTGCTGGGATTTGTGATTGACAAAGGAGGAAAAATAATGAATTTTTTTTTTTTCCTGTGTGGTCCTACTACTGCAGCCTCAGGTAACCATTTCAGATTTAGCACAGAAGTTCAGATTAATCAATTAATAAAAAATGACTGGGGGTGGGGGGACGGGGAAGCTGGAGGGTGGGATTTATGTTTTTTAACACATTGTGCCTGGCTGAGAAGTGAGGATTTCTATCAGCATAAATCTGGGATGAGATGTTGAGATTCAGCTGAACACCTGAAACGAGGGAGCTGAAATAGAAACACTTTAATTTCTGAGCAATCTGGGACACACTGTTCATATAATCTGTGGAACTGCTGATCCAGAGGGGTAAATCTTTAGGTTTACAATGATGTTGATTTTTCAGCTCCCAGATTTTCTCTATTAGAGATCAATCTGCCGCCTTGGCAAAATTACTGGTTACTCTGAACTCTGAAATTTCCACATAAACTCTGAATAGGGGGTTCCAGGTGATCCTTAAGAAGGTCCTGGAAAATACAGCTGTATTTTTTATTTTTAACTGATGGAAAGGCATCTCCTCCTCTCCTATTTTCTCCAGAGGATTTTCAGGAAAAGCACACCTTTTTCACTCTTTAGACATTTAGGAATGTCCCCTGTTTAAAGCAGAGTCTGTATCAGCTGCCAGAGCAACCCAAAATCAATAGGATATAAAAGATAACCTAGAGCTTCACCCTGCTCTTCCTGGTCTACAGATTTTATGTTTAAAGCTCAAGTCTGTCCCACTCTTTGCCTTCACCCATCCCTGTCTCTGGTGGCTTTCTCTCAATGATGTCAACTACCACATGTGCCTTCCAGGGAGATCCATGGAAGCACAGCATAATTCATGTCGGAAGGGACCTCCAGAACCAACCAGCACAAATTTCCACAGCAATGGAAATAGTTAATTCCAATTAACCAGTATAGGATTAATTGGACTTTTCCCACCTGTGTTATGGAAAACTCTGAAGAAGTTTTGAAGACTGCACAACCTTGGTGGAAAGGTATCACTACAAGCCCTGGTCAAAAGTCTCTCTCCATCTCTCTTAGAGGTGGCATTCAAGCAATCCAGTTTAAGGGCAAGGAAAATTTTTACTTTAGGTTTTAAAAGGTGATGCAATCTCCTCCGTGGGCGGAAAAAAATAAATTTAAGCTAACAAACCAAACTAAACAAAAGACAAACAAATATTGCTGCAGGGGCAGCAATGGAAATAGTTAATTCCAATTAACCAATATAGGGTTAATTGGCTTTTTCCACCTGCATTTTGGAAAACTCTGAAGAAGTTCTGAAGACTGCACAACCTAGGTGGAATTAACTTGAGTGCTCACTTATTCTCAGAGTAAAAAGGATTCTCTCCAATATGAAGCTCCCTTGTTTCAGGTTACACCAACATTTAGACACATCACAACGAGAACCCTGGCTCTTTCCTCCTGATGCTCTCCTCATAATTACCACAAGGCTGCCACAGGGTTAGCCCTAATTTTCTCTCCTTCCACCTGGCAAAAAAGCCACATTTTCTCATCCTCTCCTCACAGGCAATCTCAGTGTCCCTCCTTTGAACTCGCTACAGCTGACTGCGGTATTTTATGCATTGAGAATCCTCAAGCTGGATGCAATATTCCAGAAGCAGTAGATTTAGATGAGATATTAGAAAGAAATTCTCTCCTGTGAGGGTGCTGAGCCCTGGCACAGGGTGCCCAGAGAAGCTGTGGCTGCCCTGGATCCCTGGCAGTGCCCAAGGTCAGGTTGGATGGGGCTTGGAGCAATCTGGGACAGTGGAAGGTGTCCCTGCCCATGGCAGGGGGTGGAACTGGATGATCTTTAAGTTCCCCTCCAACCCAAACCATTCTGTCGTTCTATGATGTACAACTGATCCATCAAGTGCTGAGTGGATGGGAATAAACGTTTCCTTGTATCTCCTGCCTTTGCTCTCTCTTAATCCAGCCCAGGACCCTGTTGGCCTTCTCTGCTTTCCTCACGACCTGTGCAAAAAGATGCAGACTCAAGGTTCCCAAAGAATTCTTGAGTATTTTTTTTCACACTGCAAAGAACTTTTGGGGACTTTAGCTGAGGGAATCTGTGCTGGCATCAGGGCTCTCTCACTGTGGGGACATTGGGAAACAGAGAAGCTTTCAGGAGCTCTGCAGCTGTCGTGCCACTGGATGCCACGTTCATTTGCAAAGCAAGCTCTTGTCATTACTTGTTATTATTTGCCCATTTACACTTCGCTGCATTTAAACAAAACCCCGAAGAGAGAAGGTCCCTGACAGGAAATTTGTTTTGTGGAGGCTCCCAGCAAGTTCATGGAGCCCCATCTGAGTCACACTTGGAACAGGAACGCGCTGACGAACAGCTACGGGAGGCTGCAGAAACACTCTCCACACACACTTACCCTGCCCAGGGGAGGAAGCTTTAATTAATCTGCTAATTAAATTAAAGCTGTTTGCCCTCAGCTAGCACGCACACGTTCTTCCCTTTCTCTCCTCCCTGCAGGCAGCTCCAGTGGATGCCTCGTGCTGCAGCTCTTACTCCAATATTCCCCAAAGGGGCTCCGGGAATGGGGAGACCACTGGAGGAGGAAGGCAAAAAGCTCATTAGAGCAGTGGTAATTGGGAGCGCTTGAATTTATTCTCAGCTCCCCTCCTTCTCCTTTCAGTGCTCACAGACATTGGGTTGGGTATTGTGCTGAAGTGGAGGATGAAAAACAAATCGCTTCACAACTGGAAAAACCCCAAAGGAATCAAATCTTTGCACAAAAGGTTGTGCTTAGAGTGGTGTTCTCGGCCAGCCTTTCTTTCTCCTTCTTGTTTCTGGAAGGTGTCATCACTATTTTGCTGTGAAAACTCAAGGAGGGGATTCAAGCACATTTTTCTGAAGAAAAGAAGGGAGCAGACTGAATGGGATGTCAGAGCACCAGCATGGAGCTCAGCTAAAGGGATCAGAAAGGAAAAGATGGGGCAGCCACAGCTTCTCTGGGCACCCTGTGCCAGGGCCTCCCCACCCTCACAGGGAAGAATTTCTTCCCAAAATCCCATCTAACCCTGCCCTCTGGCAGTTTGAAGCCATTCCCCCTTGTTCTGTCACTACAAGCCCTTGTCAAGTCTCTCTCCAGCTCTCATAGAGGTAGCATGCAAGTCGTCCAGTTTAAGGGTTAGGAAAATTTTTATTTTGAGTTTTAAAAGGTGATGCAATCTCCTCCATGGGAAAAAAAAAAATAAGCAAACAAACCAAACCAAACCAAACCAAGAAAAGAAGACAAACATACACACAAACAAAACCCTAGAAGACAATAAACAAACAAACAAAACCAAATAAAAATAGGGGGAAAAAAGAAAAAAAATAAGGAAGAAAAAAAGCTGAGATATATTAACACACTTCTGCAGGATGACAAAAGATACTAAAACAACTGATTTTTTTCCACAAAATTCTCTATTTTCTACAAAATGGAGAATTCCAACTTCCATACACTGTGATCTCTCAGTCTGGGTTTATATCACAGAGAGTGTTGCTCATGCCACTTCTATTAGGTGATCTAGCCAAGCAGAGTTCCTTCTTTTAGGGTTCCTGCCTATTGATGGGCACCTTATCTCTAATTTTAGGGCTGTCTCAAAGCTGTGGTGCTGAGGAGCATCAGGAAACACCTCTCATAGCAAAGTAATGCTTTGGACACTTCATTTTGATCAATATTTATGACTTAAGTTATCAGGGTGAAAAAAAGAGACAAGAAGACTTGCAGTGTCAGTGTCTGTGTCCTGCTGGTAACAAAAATGGGATGCCAAGGTGACTGGAGTGGCTGTAGATCCTGCACTGGTGGATCCCATCCCCATCCTCCTGCTTGGAAACTCTGATTTTTGCTTTATTTTTTCACCTTCAGCACCCCAGACTGTATAGGCCTGATGCCTCAGGTTTAGCTTTTATATTTTCAGATTCTGTGCTGCTTTAGTGTGTGGGTCTGAGCTCCACATCAGGGCATGGTGAGCTCTGTGCACAGAGCAGGGAGACAAAACAATTCCTGCTCCAGCTGGGCACCAAGGACAAATGACCCAAATCTCAGCCCCAGAGCACAAACACCGTGGGCTGGAGAGAGAAAAACAAGCAGGGTGGGACTGCCTGGGCTAAAGCTGGGATGGGACAATGAACTGCAAGGTGCAAATGGAGCAGAGCTGATCCCAGGGAGAGACCCCGGCAGCGCTCGTGCATTTTGGGGCCATTTTGGTTCATCTTGGGTGCAGCCCTGGCTGGGCTCTGGTGCTGCCCAAGGTGCATCCATGGAGGGTTTTAATAAATCCCTGCTTTATTCTTTAGCTCTGCCCAGCCTCTGCTCTAGGTCAGCCTTCACAAGGCATCAGTTCAGTGGAAGTAGTGGGCACATGGTTGAGCACCAGGATTTAAATATCTGGAAACAGCTCTTGAACAGAAACATTTCAATGCCATTCCCAGGAAACACCACCTCTGATGGTGCACAGTGGCCTCCTGACAGTGAATAACCAAACTCTAGGCAGATAAATCCCTGCCAGAGGAGTGATCAGTTCCACCAACACAATTCCCCCACTGATGCAGCAGAGGGGATTTGGTATGTTGGTAATTCATTTTTTGTTTAACCACATGCAGCATTTAGGTCTTGGGCATCTGTAAGCTTTAAAATGACAATTTGATGCCATTTAATGATGCTCTGGACACCACTGAGATTAGGAAGACACATTACCTGTTTTATAGTATTTGTCTCATTAAATCTTTTAATGTCTCCATTAATGCATATTAACAAATAATGACTTTCAGTGGGAGATTTGGCCTCCGTCTTTAACCCTATAATCTATATTATAGTATAATTATTTATGTTTTATATATAATATATTTTATCACATAATGACTTTCAGTGGGAGATTTGGCCTCTGTCTTTAACCCTATAATCTATATCATAGTATAATTATTTATGTTTTATATATAATATATTTTTAGAACCTGAGAATGTGCAGCTCTGAATTAGGATCATGCCTTGTGATCTGGATGCAGCACAAATGTGCCCCTCTCAAGGACATGCAGTGAGCAGGTGATGAGAAATAACTTTGGACCTCAGTTCCCCATCCCTGACGTTTGAAATAAACAATAAAACCATAAAATTCTTTCAGAGACAACATGAAAAAGAGGCCCAGACTCACAGTCAGCAGGGACCTGTGCATTAGCCACAATACAACCAAAATAAGCAGTAATTAATTACTGCCATTTTCACAGGGGCTGGAGAGACAGGGAAACACAATCACACCCAGTTCCTTTCTTCAATCACTGGAGCTGAACTCCAGAACATCTCAGACAAGGTGTGACAATTAGAGGGCTTTTCTTTTTACACATTATGAAAAATTCAGACACATCCACCTCAATTCCTTTTCTGAGGAGTTGAGAGCAGCAGATGCAGGAGGAGAGCAGAGATGGAACAGAAAATGACAAGAAAAAACAGATGAAACCTCTGGTCCACAGCACAGCCCTGGCAGAATATCCAGAAATGTTTCCTATTAACAGCTGGGGCCTTCCTATACCCTGGAAAATCTTCCCTGGCTGAAGCTGCCCCTGAACACTCCTGATTTTTATATTTTTAAAATTTTATTCATATTACTATGGGATGAGATCCTCAAAATTTGAGGGTTTGGAAGGATAACCTACTGTGTAAAAATCTGGACTAGCATGGAGCAACATATTTCAGAGCAGTTCTTGCTGCCTGTGTGTTACACATCCAGCTCACTCTTTCTTTCAAAATTTTTTTTGTATTTTTTCCCTTTTCCTAACATTTTATTTTTTAATCTAATTAGTTACTATTGCTGTATCAAGAATACTCTGCCATTACAAACTGCAATTCAAAGTTCTCATGAACCACGACTTAAGAATGCAATTTATTACTTAATCCTGCAAAAAGTGCATTTCCTAACCATGTGTGATTCCTTATCTGAATGCTTCATTTCACATGGCATCAGGATAGGAGCATAAAAGTTGTGCAAAAATGAATTTATCTCCCATGCACTGCTCATGAGCCCTCCTTAGAAAACCCCACACATTTCCTGAGCTGAACCTGCAGGAGGTTTCAAAAAGTTCAGAAATGTTGAATATTACAGAATATTACAAAACAGCATTGCAGAATTACTAGAAACCGAACCAAACGAACCAAACCCAGCGCCAGATTGCTCACCCACCCTCAAATCCTTATTTTACTCCCGTATCACCGCAGGGCAGGGTTTGATTTAAGGAGGGACAACGGGCAGGGATGGAGATGCTCTGGTGTTAGCAGCAGATCTCCCCCTTAAAGGGTGACTTCATTCCCAACAAACCAGCAGGGCCTGGCTGCCTTTCAGGCCCTGACAGATCAGCCACAGGTCTCGCTGTCAGAGCCCTGTCGTGACCCAGATTCTGCTCCAGCATCTCCTGCCTTTTGTGCCACACTGAAATCTCCCTGAAAAGGAGGTTTCACTGAAAGGGATATGTCACTAAATCACTGAAAAGGGATATGTCGCTAAATAAAAGGGTGGGTTTTGTTAACCTGGCAGCACAAGTGTTGCTCTCAGCTGTTGCAGCAGCTAATCTGCATTTCATAAAAAGAAAAATGAAAATTTAAAAAAAAAAAAGTAAAAAGTTTTGGTTTTTTGTTTTTTTTTTTTTTTCCGCAAAAAGTTAATGAAAAGACCTTTCTGAAGTGTTGGCAGGTACAGGGATACTGTGGATGCAGAGCTAGTGGAACTTGCCCAGGGTAGCAGAAGCCTCAGCTGTGCTGTTTGCAGCTGCCTGCAATGCACAGCCTTTGAAAATCACAGCCTTTTGCATATTTAAACAAGCGACAATTTTTCTTTTTCAAGAAAGGGAAAAAAAAAAATAGGGTTTAGAGCCAAAGTATAAATGGCTGCAGCTCTGCATGACAGATAAGAAGTGCTGGCTGATATGTTCAAGCATCTCTTCCTAAATTTAATGTGCTAAAGGTGAGAAGTGTCAATGAGTTGGCGCCCTGGAGGAAGAGGTGAGAGTTCTGCTGGGGTTTTTGTGCATGCCACATCAGTGGGGTCTGCCACACACATCTTTTATGGAAAATCCTTTCCTTAGGATTTTTCCTCCTGAGAAGCTGAGAGACCTCAGGAACAAAATGTAAACATTGATTATCTGCTGCTGTGGAATGCAACAGGTGCATCTGTGATTGGTCTCATGTGGTTGTTTCTAATTAATGGCCAATCACAGTCAGCTGGCTCGGACAGAGAGCCAAGCCACAGACCTTTGTTATCATTCTTTGCCATTCTATTCTTAGCCAGCCTTCTGATGAAATCCCTTCTTCTATTCTTTTAGTATAGTTTTAATGTAATATAAATAATAAAATAATAAAGCAAACCTTCTGAAACATGGAGTCAGATCCTCATCTCTTCCCTCATTCTCAGACCCCTGAGAACACCATCACAGGGTCCCTGACTGTTGATTAAGAGACCCCAAGCTTGAAAATTCCAGATCCTACTTCATCCGTGACATGGAATTGCAGAATATCCTCAGTTGGAAGGGGCTCACAAGGATCACTGAGTCCAGCTCCTCACCCTGCACAGGACACCCCAAAAAATCCCACCAGGTGAGAAAATTGTCCAAAAGCTCCTTGAGCTTCGTTGGGCTTGGTGCCACCACAACTTGTGCTGGTGTTTGCGGGGGTCCCAGGACAATGGAAGAGATGAGAATCCTGACTCCATGTTTCAGGAGGCTGATTTATTATTTTATGATTTTATGATATATATTATATTAAAAGAAAATTATATAATAAAACTATACTAAAAGAATAGAAGAAAGGATTTAGTCAGAAGGCTTTAAAGGAATAGAAAAAACTGAAAATAAAATCTTGTGACTGCTCACAGCCTCGACAGGGGAGCTTCCCTCAGTACAAGATAAGCTGCCCTAAAATACTGATTTTCATTCCCAAAGCATCATTTTGGGTTTTGTTAGCAAAGGTGCAGCAAAATATCCAGGGATACAAAAGGGAAAAGAAGTTTCATTTCTATCTTTGTATTCCCTAAATAAAATAGCTGCTGAATTCATGTTGTAACCAGGTGAAAAACAATGGAAAATAAATTTTATTATTTTTTTGCCCCCATCTTCTGTTTTATTTCACAGGAAAAAAAAAAATCCTTTAATATTAAAATAAAATCAGCAAACAGCTGGACAAATAGAATAAACAAACTGCTGTGAAGAAGGAAAAAGTGTATAAATGCAAAAGTGAAGGCGTTGCTTTGCAGAACACCCAGGGTGTCCCCAAGCTGCTCTGCCATGTGCTATCCATGGATTTTGGGGGTGAGAATAATTTGGATACCAGGCCATGTGCAAAGAAATGTGTGGAAAAAGGCAGAAAAATAGGGACGTGCAATGAAATAATGACCTGAGGGCATCACATCCAACCAATGACATTTTTTAAGGGTTTCAGCTACAAAAGAGATGGAATACACAGACCGAACATTCCCCTTATAAAAAAAAAAAAAATCATTTCAGGATACTGAAGATGTGAAACTCAGAATCTCTAAAAGGCAAGAAGAGTCAGCCAGAGCTCCTTAGCCTCACCACCCTAGAAAGGAAGAATTTCTTCCTAATATCCCATTTAATCTCCTCTTTTTCCATTTAAAGCCATCAACCCTTGTCCTAAGATGAGCTCCAGTCTGGACACTCTTCTGTCTAACAAGCTTATTGAGTTTTTAATGAAATTTATCTTTTGTAAGGAAATAAGAAAAAAATCTCTGCCCAAATATTCACATGAAACTGTTAGAAATTTAATTTTTCTGAGATTGTGGTTCTTCTGTCAAATTCAGTTGAACTGACCCAAAGCATTCAGGTTTGCAGGGTACATGGAGGAATAGAAAAATTAATTTATTTCCATATATGTGACCATATTAATTGCTGTCCCAAGGGTTTAAAAGCCCTTCAGCATCTTTCAAGCCATTCCCAATGATGCTGTACAAAATTCCTGGCTCTCCCACAGCTGCAGTTTACTGAGTTTCTTGTGAAATTTATCTTTCTGTAAAGAAGAAAATTTATATTCCTGTAAGGAAATAGGAAAAAAAATCTCTGCCTAAACATTGGTATGAAACTGTTAGAAATTCAGTTTTTCTGAGATTGTAGTTCTTCTGTCAAATTCAGTTGAACTGACCCAAAGCATTCAGGTTTGCAGGGTACATGGAGGAATGGAAAAATCAATTTATTTCCATATATGTGACCATATTAATTGCTGTCCCAAGGGTTTAAAAGCCCTTCAGCATCTTTCAAGCCATTCCCAATGATGCTGTACAAAATTCCTGGCTCTCCCACAGCTGCAGTTTATTGAGTTTCTTGTGAAATTTATCTTTCAGTGAGGAAATAAGAAAAAATCTCTGCCTAAACATTCACATTAAACTGTTAGAAATTCAATTTTTCTGAGAATATGGTTCTTCTGTCAAATTCAGTTGAACTGACCCACAGCATTCAGGTTTGTAGGGTACATGGAGGAACAGAAAAATCAATATATTTCCATATATGTGACCATATTAGTTTCCTGTTCTAAGAGTTTAAAAGCCCTTCAGCATCTTTCCACCCATTCCCAATGATGCTGTACAAAATTCCTGGCTCTCCCACAGCTGCTCTGCAAATGAAGGTTTCCTGGGAATTCCCAGAGCTGCAGCCACTTGTGGATGAACAGTAAATTCATCATTTTGGGGGGCAAACATTTTAAACTGAAAACACACAGTGAGAGTAAATGGCTATTTTAAATGAGGTGCAGTTTGTTCACCCGGTGTTCCTGAATGAGTTCAGACAAAATAAACAACACATCATGTCCAAAAGGCTTAGATATCACATATTTATGTTGCTGGAAGAGGTGCTCAAATTGACTTAGATTGAAATTACATGAGAATTCAATTGCTGTTGCAGAGCAAATATGGTATTTCTTTTATGCTTTTTTAAATAATGGAGAAAATTAGCAGAGACCTAATAACTAAAACCAGCTCAGCCAGAGGGCAGCAGGAAAAAGAACATTTTAATATCTCTGAGGAAGTGGAAACAACTTGCTACCCTTGAGCTTTAGCATATCCTTAATCCAACCCAATCTCCGTTTTGCATTATCTGTTATCTTGCAAGCCTTTGGCAAACAAGAAAGCATAAAGTAAATGTCTAAAAAACAGTTTTATGTCAAATATCAAAAATGTTCAGATGTGGCTATTAGGGAAGAAAAAAAAAAAACAAATTAAAATCTCTGGATTGCCCCTTCCCAAATATGCAATTATCAGTGGGTGAAAATTAAAATCTATGGACTTGGCCTTCCCAAATATGAAATTATCAGTGGGACAAACTGTTGTAGAAGTCTTCAAACCCAAGGAAAATTTACGATTTAAGCCTTAATAACCACTCAAAAACACATTTTGGTCACAGATTCTGAGCTGGAGAGAGACTGTGGGGCCAAAATCATTTGGAAAGAGGAGACAGCAGATAAAGTGTTTTCTTCTGTCTAAAACTCTTAGAGAATTAATATTCCCTTAGAGAATTTTGCACTCCAAAAGGAGCCCGCAGAACAAGAAAAGAGCACTGCAGAAATGTGTTATTGTGAAGGGCAGGAACAGTAAAATCTTTTATCACTGTGAAATCCTCCAGAGAAATCCAGACCCAGAGGAGGGTGGAAGAGTGAGGTCAGGCACTGAGCATGCACAAAGGTTGGGAAACCATAAAACTCCCCAGAGTAAATTAAATCTGTATCAAAGATGTTCCTTGAGACTTTTTTCCCTCAACATGTTGATTGGATTTACAGTCTAAACAATACTGATAGCCAAAAAACAACAAAAAAAAAAACTAAAAAACCCCACAAAAAACATTAAAAAACCCAAACAACAAACAAACAAACAAAAAAAAAAACCCAAAACCCCAAAACCAAAAACCACAAGCAATTGTTATTTGTTTCTTATTATCTTATTAAAAGAATTGAGGAGTGTTAAAAAGTGTTCATTTCCATATTGTTTTTTGTTTGAAGAACATAAGTATTCAGAAATCTCAGATGCAAAAAAAAAAAAAAAAGGGGGAAAAGTGGTTTGAATTGAGATTGGATTCTTTGGACTCTATTGGAAGTAATAATTCTGTGAAAGTACTACAGAATATTTTTTAAATGTTGTTCTGGGGAAAATATTTTTTTTGGTATTGTTTAAAATAGATCATCTTTGGGTCTGGGGTGTTTTTATGATGATTCTGAAGTATTTAATGGATGCATTTATAGTAATTTTTTAGTCCAGGCATAAAGATCCATTGGCATCTGCCCTCACTCATACAAGAACATACATTTAATATTGAATTTTAAAAATGTGTTCCTGGAACCAAGAGTGGTAAACAGCATTTGTGATAACCTTACAAACCTCCCCACCAAGATGAGTCACAAGATACTGAAAATTCAAGACAATCAATTGGGCAAGGGTGAGTTACTGCCATCTATTCCTGATGCACATAACATTTATTATACATGCCCAATAAAAATGAGAGTTCCAAAAAGCTAAAGGGACCAAAGATTAGCCTAAAATAATTTTTTTAGGGCCTTGCAGTAAAGAGAGCATCAGGGGGATTTTAGGATGGGTTTTACCAGTGTCTATAGGTCTCAATCACTAAGTACAGAAGAATACGAAATACAGAAGAATCAAAATTATATATAAATATAGAAAAACATCTTCATCTGAGGCTCTGGAACAGGTTCCCAGAGAAGCTGTGGCTGCCCCTGGATCCCTGGAAGTGTCCAAGGCCAGGTTGGACAGGGCTTGGAGCACCCTGGGATGGTGGAAGGTGTCCCTGCCATGGCAGGGGTGGCACTGGATGATCTCTAAGGTCACCTCCAACCCAACCATCCCTGGATTCTCTGATTCTAATCTGCATATCCAGAATTTAGGAGGCTAATTATGGTTCTAAGTGAATTTCCTGACTTATTTAGATGCAGAACTCAGCCCTAACTCACACACAGAGGAAAGTTCAGAGTCAGCTCTGCTTCATCCATGGCGTCCTTTTACGCCAAACTGGCATTGTATGGCACGCAAGAAAGGCATCATCAGATTTTGGTACAGACGGGACCCGCAGCTCCAAAATCTGCATTTCCACATGTGGGGCTTTCGTGGGTGAAAGGATCTGACCAGATGTGCTTGGAGGAAAGCACTATATAAACAGTTTTTTCCCAGGAATATTGTGGAGTCCAAGACGACTTTCAATTGCTCCAGTTATTTTAAAAGTCGCATCCACTCCCTTGGTAGAAAACTGGAAAATCTGCGTGACAGGGAAGTGCCAGTTTGAGGTCAGGAGCACAGCACATTGGAATCCTGGCAAACTCTGCTTTCCCAGCCCCACAGCTGGGCTCAGACCATCTCTGGGAGTTTGGCCTGCAGAGTTTGTGGGGTCCCCACCTGCTCGCCCAGGAAGGATTCCAGCATCACCCCCTGACCCCCAGGCAGGACCCAAATTCACTCTGAGAAGCAGCAGGGTTCATCTCACAGATTGGGAAAAATCTCTTTATTGCAAGCCCTGCTGAGAGGGGCAGGAGGGAATACAAGAGACAAATCCCTGATAGAGGAGTAGTGCTGTAAATGTGATTTTTTTTCATAGTTTTGTCCTCTCCTCCTGCTCTTTTGCTCCCATTTCCCCCTGCTCTCCATGCAGCTTTGGTTCTGCATCACAGCTCTCTCCTCAAGAAATCCTCCTGGGCTGCTGAGTCAGTAAACCCAAGGAATTGCAGGCAGCACTTTTGAAAGTCTAGAGACTTGAAAACTATCCCTCCAGGAGCTGCTTATTAACAGCTGAGCAACACAAAAAAATCACTGATTCTGATTTTATTTTTTTTTTTACAGCCTCCTTTTTAAAGAACTCTTTCTAATTCCCCATTTGTTATTTGTCTGCTCATCCAACCCTCCTGCAAGCTCGTGAATGCAAAACCAGCAGGGGAAAAAAAATCACAATGATTAATGCCTTTAAATCAGTTTTGTCATCATTTTATTTGCCTCTCACAGAAATTATTGCTGCTTCCAGAGGGTAAAAAATGGAAAATTTAATATAAAACAGGGCAAGTACTTTTTGCTTTGTTACCTGCTGCTTTGCATTTCTAAGACTGAGATACTTTGTCTGTCCAAAGGAAAGTTGTGGTAGATATTTGTGTTTGTTCACAGTGTTGTGAACCACATTTGGGTAGAATATGTGTATTTTTAGACTTTTTTCTCCTCCTGCCATTCATCTTTTGTGCAAATCAGCTTAAAGAGCTTAAAAATCTACAAGACCAGGTTGGACAGGGCTCTGAAAATCTTGGTTTAGTGAGAGATGTCCCTGCCCAGGATCCCTAACCTTTAAGGTCCCTTCCAACAGAAACCATCTTATAATTCTATAAAAAACATTTTAAAATTTTTACATTTTAACCAGGTTTCTTTCTTTAGCTTCTGCAATAATCCTGACTTCAGGAGTGTAAAAACACTGAGTTTCTCAGAAAAAAATCTACAGAGACTCAGAGCTATGGCAGGAGGAAATCCCACTCTCACTCTGGCACTCTCTGTAAGCTCCTATCCCACCTAACTAACATGGAAACAACCATCTGGGACTTGAAATCCTAATTTTTGTGCCTCTGGAATATCCTTGAAGTTGGTTGGTAGCAAGGCCTCTGTGGTTTGGCCACGCTGATTTTCTCAGATGATTCTTTTGTGATACCAGAATTCTGAACCTTCTCTTTGGAACTGTTTTACCCAGTATTACACATCCAAAGATTTTGTTTTTTCCTATTTTAAACAAGCCTTTTAAGAGGTTGCTATTTTCTCCAGCTTGCCCCCAGCACCAGCTCCTCCTATAAAAATGGAAAAGCTCCAGCAGCATTAATGCCTTGGTTAGCTGAGCCTTTATCTCCTATGGAGAACATTCCCAGCAGTCCCCAGGCTGTGTTTGTATATAAAATATTTATCTTTTCTTTACATAAATAACAGGGAAGCCTCATGCAACTCTGCACTGTGTTTGAGAAACCTGCAGTCCTACAGAGAGCTTGACTTCTCTAACACGGTTATGAGATGCTACAAATCACCAGGCAGGTAAACTCATTAAAAACTCTCTCATTAAGCCCTGGAATGGAAAAAATGGTTTGCTTGAAGAGCAGGGACCAATCCAAGCTTTTGTGTCTGTGCCTGAGGAGTCTCATGTTTGGGCTGGGCTTAAAAGCATTGCAGGCTTGGAGAGAAACTCGTAGAATATTGTGTCTGAAATACACTGTGTCTCATCTTTTAAAAATAACAGAGGCTGGAAGGTGGATGATTCTATTTGAAGGCAGCCTGGCAGCGACAGCCAGGGATGAATAATGGAGGATACAGAGAGTTCTCTGCTCTGCAGCCTCGGCACACCCTGAGAAAATGGAGAAATGTTCCCCCCTGCAGCAAACAGGGGCTGAGCAAACGCTTGAGCTCCTCTCCTCAGCTCTTCGTGAATTACTTAACTCTCACCAGATCCAGTTTCATCCTCTGCTCTCTGAGGTGCTGCCTCCCAATCATCTGTGTTTGCCCACCTGACTCTCACTCAGAGATCACGCTTCAGTGTTGTTACACAAGAGGCATCACTTGCACCTTCCCTTTTCCATATTTCTCTCTTTTTTTTAAGGGAGAATTTTCACAGATATCTTTCATGCAAAATCATTTCCTTAGGTTTTTTTCCTCCTGAGAAGCTGAGAAGCCTCAGGAACAAAATGTAAACATTGATTATCTGCTGCTGTGGAATGCAACAGGTGCATCTGGGATTGGCCCATGTTGGATGTTTGTAATTAATGGCCAATCACTGCCCAGCTGGCTCAGACTCTCTGTCCGACCACAAACCTTTGTTATCATTCTTTCTTTTTCTCTTCTTAGCCAGCCTTCTGATGAAATCCTTTCTTCTATTCTTTTAGTATAGCTTTAATGTAATATATATCATAAAATAATAAATCAGCCTTCTGAAACACGGAGTCAGATCCTCATCTCTTCCCTCAACCCGAGAACACCATCAAAGAGAACTTTTCCCCCAGCTGATCAAACATTACCCAGAATATTCTGCCACTGGAAACGTTTAAGTGTAGCAATATTAAATACGTACCCACAAGAAATTCCAAGTATTAGGTAAAGAAATGCATCAGATGGAATTATTCTGGACAGTTAGAACACCTGCATTGCAGTTACATTTAAAATTCAGTTCATACACCAAGCCAACTTTGTGAGTCATGAAACTCATTGTTTTCTCAAGTACATTTGGAACCAGACAAAGGAATGATGGTTTGGGATCCTTTCTTCTCCATAATTTTATGATGACTTTTGTTAATATTTTCCAATTAAAAAAAAAAAACCAAACCAGTAACACATAGCCTGATGTTATCACAGATGAATGGAATGCAAAGTCAATCCAAATGCCAGTCAGAAAAGTCATAATGCCAAAAAAATGACATGATGGAATCCTAGAAAGGTTTGGGTTGGAAGGGACCTCAAAGATAATCCAGTTCCAACCCCCTGCCATGGACAGGGACTCCTCCCACTGTCCCAGGTTGTCCAGAGTTTCATCCAAAGCAAAGAATGGAAATTACTGGGAAGAGCTGAGACAGAAGAAATGGGTTAAAACCAGCTAAAACAGCAATATAGGCACTTAAATCTAGGAAAGCACATAAATGGCAGAAAAAAATAAAGTTCAAGAATTCCTATAAAGGCCTTGCAGGTATCATGGTGCCTTCAGTCCTGAGGGGTTCATAGATTAGGTTAATGCAGAACAGCTTTTGTGTAAAGCACATGAAAAACTGAACCACCCTTGACTCTGCCACTTAGAACTGGCTTAAAATGCTCATTTCTAATTATTTCTTAGCACATTATATCCTTTTTGTCTGGTCAGAGCCTATACTTGAAGCCACCTGGAATTTCCCATTCATACTTGGTTCTCTTTTTGTCTTTTCTTGATTTGTTTATGGATGTGGACATCAGTTTTGGGGCTTTTGGGGGTTAAATGGGTCTGACCAGATGTGCTTGGAGGAAACCGCTTTACAAACAGTATTTTTCCAGGAACATTGTTGAGTCTAAATGACTTTCAATTACTCCAATTGTTTTAAAAGTCGCATCCACTCCCTTGGTAGAAAATTGGAAAATCTGCATGAGAGGAAAGTGCCAATTTGAGGTCAGGAGCACAGCACATTGCAGATGGTTCACAGGGAAAGGGTGTGCCCCAGTGGAGAGAAACGTGTTACCACAAGAACTGCAAAAAAAAAAATGACAGCAAGGGAAGAAACAGAAATAACATTATACCATTCCTGAAATCTGGTCTGTGAAAAGAAATGTAACGATTCAATGCGAAATGAATACTTATACACAAATTATTGTGTAATCTCTGTGGTGAGCAAACACACAAATTCACATGGTTTAAATGGTTAACTTTAATGTCTGGATTCCTGCAAAAGACTGCAGTAAAACCTTATAATCATAACAAAATCACAAACTTTGCAGAAGCAGCAAAAAAAAAACAGGTTTTTTTTTTTTTTTCTTATTAGCTCTGGTTTGCTATTTGGTATTTTATTAAGAACTGCTCTTTCCACAAGCTGAAGCTGATCACTAATTATCCAGCTCAGCAACCACAGTGATGTCCTGAAACGTGAGCAATTGGGAATTTGCTGTCCTTCTCCATCTGCCAGGAAGGTCACCCATCTCAGAGCTCAAGAGATTTGTTCATTTATTTCCCTTAATTAAAAACTGCTCACCTCTAAATAACAAGACACCTTTCAAGAGTCTCGAGCCGAGCACTGAAAATATTGAAATATTGAAGGCTGTTGGTCATTTAACAAAAATGCCTTTTGTCTTTTAATCATTTAATTATTTTGGTTGCAGTCTGAAAAAATATGCTTGCATGGACAGGAATTCAGCTTTCCAGTTTGTCCCAGCAGGATCCATGTCATCAACACTTCTATGTCCAAAACCAGCATCTGAATTTGAGCTAAACTCTTTTTATAATCAGGAATCTCACAGTACCTAAATCAGATTAAATCTGGGGGGGTTTCTCCCCATTAACTTAGATAGAAATGTATTATAAAAATTAAACATACTCAGTTTTTAATAAGTTATCATTTCTACCTGAGCAGGAAATCAAAGGAAAAGTCACAGGAGCCATGCTCTAGATAAAAATTCCAAGGTCATATATTTATATGTAAAGGACTGTATTATTTGGATGAACACAACTATGGTACCAGTTCCAACCCAATTCTGCAGAATTTAGCTGAATTATGCCACGTTTCAGATGTGCAGTGAAATGGACTCTAAATAAGAGCCAGAAGGAAAGAAAATGTACTTTTGTGTGCCAAAGTAAAACCAAGTTCTCTGTGCTGCCTGCTATGCATTGTAGAAGACAGGCCACATAATTGACACACAAGAGCAAAAAACTCTGCAAAAACTGCTGAAAGATGCTCTGGTCACACCAGCATCACAATAAACAGCTGTCATTTAAAAACAAAACCAACTAAATGTCATGAATTTTTTCAAATACTGACTATTAAAGTGCGCAAATGTGAAAATATTCTGTGTATTAAGCAAGTGTAAAGCATTTGCATGGAAGTTGTAGAAGGCTCTGTGGGGGAATGAGCTGGAGGATGGAAATCCTGGTGCTGTTTGTCACTGAATCCCTGTGAGCAATGCTCCTGGAGAAGAGCTGGAAAGCACATTTGTGAGCAATGGATTAACACAGAATTGTGCTGAATGCAACAAGAGGTTATTGCAGGGCTTGTGTATGAATCCTCACAGCTACAAAGACAAAAAAAAAAAATCTTTTTTCAGTGGTTTTGTGGCAGTTTTGTGAGGAGAGATGCAGTCACTGTGTGTGGGGACAATGGAGAGGGAGAGTTACAATTCCCAGATGTGTTAACACACAGTTATTAATGGAAGAGCACGTTGTTTAGCAAGTAAAGACTTGTGGGGAAAATTAATCCCTGTCATCTTCATAAAGAGTTGAATATCTTCAGAAGGATGATGGATGACTTTTAAGTGCCTTTAGTATCTTTAGAGGCCCATTTGTATTGTTTCTTAAAATTGCTCCTCTCAAAACGGAGGCCGCCAAAAGCACTGCCTGGAATATCTCAAGGTTTAGGTTTCATAGCAGGGGATAAAGGGAATATTTAATTTTATCCCTCTGTCTGGAAATAAAAATATTTTTAAACCAATGGATTTGAAACAGAAGACATACTGTGTTTTTTGGTTTTTTTTGTTCGGTTTTTTCTAATTATGACTTTATTTTGTTTTAAATCTTGGTTAAAAACGGTGAACAAATGCCCTCAAGGGATGGACTTGCCCTTCTCAGGATGAGCAATGATCGCAGCCCTAATTCATTAACAAAGGAGGCTGGAAAAGTCTTAACCCAAACTATGAGACCACCCAGAAAAATCCACAATCAGTGGCAGCAGCAGATCCTTCCTTCTTGTCAAATGCTGGCCTGGAGAACATGGATTTATATCAGAATAATGCAAATAAAATCATTTTTCCTTACCACAGGAAGCAATACGAGGCTGAAGAAGCAGACCTTCCAGTTGATGGCCATCTTCTCTCCTAATTTTGGACAAGTTTTGTTCATTAACACTGAGATTGCGACTGAAGCAAAGGCTCTGCTGATATTTTGAGGTCTTCACATCAAGATCTCTGCAACAAAGGAGAGAAATTATTATAAATATGTAAACCACAGAGAGAATGAAAAAGAAATGGACAGAAAACAGAGAACCCAACACTTGAACTGCAAGTGGCACTTATTAGAGATCAACAAGGCTTTTGCAGATGTTAAAGGTGGTCTTGGATACCTAATTTTAAGGCAAAAAGTGATCAGTAACTTGTGTCAAAGAAATGCTGGAATAGGTTCTGTAGCTGTAAACACCTAAATTGTAGCCAGAGGAGGAGAAAGGGTGGATTATTTTGAAAAAATAATAAGAAAAAAAAGACCTGTCTGAAGTTGTGGTTTGCATTTCATGATTTTCAGTAGTGTCTTAAAAGCAAAATTGTCTGAGGAATTTTTAGGGGTCTTGCTTCTAAGACCGGTTGTCCAGATAACAAAATCCATTGCCAGACTTGTTAATAATCTGTTAATAAACTTGTTATTAACCTGTTAATAGGCATGTTAATAACCTGTTAACAGGCTTGTTAATAACTTTTCTGAGAACTTGGCAGTAGGGGGCAAAAGAATGAATCGTAGTCTCAGGCTAAAGATTCGTCCCAGGACATAATCAGGAATGATTTATATGAACAACAATGTCATCCATATCTGTGACTTCCATTGCTTGACCTCTGCCCTGAAAGAATTGAGGACTGGGGGGAATGTGATTTAAGATCTGGATTTATTTCTCATTATCCTACTTTGATTTGTAAAGGAATGATTTGTAAAATAACTTTTAGAACCAAAGGACACTCAAGTTTTATACTGACACTCAAGTTTTATACAGACTGCAACACACTGCCAGGACATCAGCATTTAGAAAGGAGAGAGTCTTTCAAATAAAAAAAATAAAGAGGAAAATTAATCTCTCTCTAAATTTTGGGAGAACAATGATTCATGAAATTCACTCTAAACTGATCTATTTTCTCCTATCCTCACTTGATCAGTCACTCACGCTCTGTTCTGGCACTGAATTTAATTACTTAACTGTATTTCTGATGGTTTATCAAATAATGAGCAATGGATAAGATCTCAGCTGAGGAGGACAGCAAACATCCCTGGTGACATTCAGCCGTGAGGACCTGGAATTCCATTAACAGCAGCAAGACAAAACCAGACAGAGGCATTAGCAGCCACTGGGTTTGAAATTATTTCCTGATCATTTGCACTCCTGTGTGCAGCTCAGCCCAGAAAAGCCAGAGAGGGGTGGGGAGGTTGGATTCTGCCCTTTCATTCTGTAATTCATCAGGAAACGATCAAAATGCAGTGGAAGGGTGGGAGATAGATGGACACATAGAGATGCCCTGGGGGAAAAGGGGTGACTTTTAGAACACCTTTTTACTTTAACCTGGCAATTTCTAGGTTTGAAAAGTAGAGGGTGACTGTTTTCTGTCTTGTCTGAGTGTCAAAGGAGCCTCTAAAGAGACAACAGGAACATCTGCAAACCATTCCATGGCTTTTCTCTCACACATTGCAGGGAAAATAAAAGACTCCACTTCATTTTTTGCCTTCAAGGTAGTCATGGAAACCTGCACCAAACACTGGGCTGAGGCCTTGGTGTCATCCAGGGAGACTGGAGTGTTTATTAGGGAATAACAGCTTCCAGAACTTCTGCCCTGGACCTGCAGCAGAACCTTTTATAATGTTGAGCTCGTCCTGTCATGTGTATTATACATACATTCAGAGTCTACCTATTACTAATTAAAGGCTACTTATCTCTATTATCAATTAAAAGGTATCTCTATCACCAATTAAAGCCCAGCTAGTTCCCCAATAACTATCACCTATGTTATACTAGAAAAATAAACCTTTTTAAAAATATATAGGTAATGCTGATAAAGCATTACCACTCAGTGCTGAGAAAAAGAAATAATTATATCAGTACTGGATTTGGAAGGGAAGCTTGAATGATTATATTTTCTTCTGATGTCACTGGTTGATAAATCCCGTAATTTCATTACTGATGCTTCATGCGGTTGTTTTATCTGCCACTGTAATTAAAATTAGTGAAGTCAGAAGAGCCATTAACAGAGGGGTTGCACCTTTCACTTATGGATAAACAGTTCCTCAAAACAATCTTCCATTATCTCTGGTGGAACAGAAGGGCTGTAGAAGTGTCTGAGATAGAAAATCAGCTGATTTTTGCTAAAACAGAATGGGTTTCAGGGGTTTACTTCAAGCATGGTTGATATACAAGAAGAAAAAAGAAAAAGAATACTGTTCTGGTCACCTAGTGACTTAAGGAAATAATTCATCCCCTCTGAAGGTGAATTCATTTGTCCACTGGAAACACTTTCAGTGCCACAGCAGATTCTTTATGAAAGCATCTGAGTTGCTTCAAGGGCAGGTTGGAAAAGCTCTGACAAAACTTGTTCTGCTGCAAGCCCCCATTTCTTTCTCCATCTAAAAAGGTCTCTGGAAGCTGGTGAGGACAATTCCTCCATGAGAAGCCCATAGGTGCACAATCTGATGTCCATAATGAACAAAACCACACGGTGAGACCTTTCAAGGTACCATGGGACTACTCCCAGGGAGGCATAAAAAGTTAATAAATCACTTCTCAAAAGGACAAAAAAGTCCCCTTATCAAATATGGGTGAAATTGTTATACAGCATCACAGAGTGCACCCTCTGGATGAACGAAGTTGAGGAACTTTTCTGATGAATGGAAGGATTTTTTTGTGGCTTTCCAAGGCAGTTATGAGCTCTTACTGAGATCTCACGCAAAATAAGCCACCTGATCTGCTGGGCTCCTTCCTGTGGTCCTCTGGGACGCGTGGCAGAGGTTTGAAAGGAAACCAACACATTTCAAAATGACCCACAACGGTTTAGACCAGTGACGATCAAATGGGAATTCATCACTTAATTCGTCTCACTTCAGTGTCCAGGGCCTTCTATCCCATCCTCTTCCTGCCCCATGACCAAGCTCCTGCCCAGGTGAGGAAATCTGAAAGCTTCTGACAACGTGCAGGAGAAATTGAGGTTTTGCAGACTCAATACTGCAAAACCTCATCTTTTATGAAAAATCTTTTACGAAAAATCCTTTCCTTAGGATTTTTCCTCCTGAGAAGCTGAGAGGCCTCAGGAACAAAATGTAAACATTGATTATCTGCTGCTGTGGAATGCAACAGGTGCATCTGTGATTGGGCTCATGTGGTTGTTTCTAATTAATGGCCAATCACTGCCCAGCTGGCTCAGACCCTCTGTCCGACCACAAACCTTTGTTATCATTCTTTCTTTTTCTATTCTTAGCTAGCCTTCTGATGAAATCCTTTCTTCTATTCTTTTAGTATAGTTTTAAAATAATAAAGAAAATAATAGATCAGCCTTCTGAAACATGGAGTCAGATCCTCATCTCCTCCCTCATCCTAAGACCCCTGTGAACATGGTCACAGAATACATTTCAGAAAAGTCAACCATCCCATGCACAGTAAATCCAGTGCTTCTTAGAGACATGAAGAACATTTCCCTATGAAGAATAAACACCGGTGGAGAATTACTGGGTGCAAAATATATGAACAGGCGATTATGAACTCCTAGAATGGCTGGGGTTGGAAGGAACCTTAAAGATCATCATTCCAACCTCCTGCCATGGACAGGGCCACCTTCCACTAGTTCAGATTTCTGGCCTTGGACACCACAACCTCTCTGGGCAGCCTGTTCTAGTGCAACCCAACATCACAGTAAAGAGATTATTCCTAATATCTAATCTCAATCACCTTCCTTCAATTTAAGGCCATTCCCCGTTGGACTTTCACGGCACAAAAAGTTCCTCTCCAGACTTCTTTTAACCCTTTTAGGCATTGGAAGGTGCCCTGAGGTCTCCCTGGAGCCTTGTCTCCTCCAGGATGAACAGTCCCAACTCTCAGCCTGAATTCACAGGAGAGGTGTTCCAGCCCCCTGACCAACTCTCCTGAGGGCTGGAACACCTTTCATTATGCACTCAATATTTTTTTTTTTATCTTTAGGCTCTCAATGAAACACTGCATTTTATTATTTCCCTCCTCTAAGTTCCTAAATGTGGTATTCCAGCTACATCATTTATTGAAAAGGCACAGTGCCCCTTCCTCCTGTTCCTGCTCACCAGCAATGAGCAGAATTAGGAAATCAACCCCTCAGTGACCCAGGACATGTCTCCTAATTTTAGAAACCCAGGAGAGACATCCTCACACATGAGCTCATTGTCAAGTTTCCTTTTTTATCAACAGAGAGGAGCAGACATGTGAAGGAAGTGTTTTGTCTGACCTATTTTAACCATCTCCTTTAAACCTCCAGCTCCTCTCCCAGAGTGTGAGGGAATTCTGAGCTTGTTTGTTGACATCTACACTGTGGGTATCTAAATCTGGACAGAACAATCCCATCTCCAGTCTGAAACACATGGATCAGCAATATGAAACCCAAAACAGTGAAAGTTCACCTATCACAAAGGATTGAGATGGAATTGGATTGTTTTGGGTGTCAATAAATTAGAAAAGCTAAAAGAAGATTTAATACCAGACAACAAGAGCTCTAAAGCTTCCCATGGAAAATACTCCAGAAAGAGCAACTCTACTAAGGCAAAGGAAAAGAACATCATGATCTTCCCACTATCTTTAACAGAGTAGTTATTATTTCTTGAAGTTTAAATATTTTGGGTTGATTTTTTTTACCTGTTTTCTAAATTTGCTGAAATTAAAGCTTCTTGATGGGGTCACAGCAGCCGAGGGTCTGACTCTACTTGCTTTTATAAACTTTTATTCTCCATTTGTGTACTTAATTGGGAAAATCCCCCAAGTCCTTGTTCCCACTCACCAATTCTGTTGTCAATGACAAAACAGGACTCAAAAGGTCATTACATCAGGAGGTCTAAGAGGTGGATTTTCAGACAGGATTTACTGCTACAAAGGAGAAAACCCTTTTCAGCTGCACATGAATGTCTTGAGGGTCTCAGGCAAAAATGGCACACCTTTGCCTGAAAGAGTTGTCAACAAAAACCATGGATTTTTTTCACAGAATGGTCCACAAGGATGGATGCAGGCTGCCCATTGTTCTAACACGTGAACTGGTGTGGGAATCACAGGCTGAAATATTTCCATTCATGACAGATACATCCAGGCAGACTCTGCTGGTATCCAGTTTTTTCGCTGTGCAGGAAAATTGCTGCTTAAGAAAACAACATTTTAAAGGGAGCTGATACAGCACTAAAACAATTTTGCATGGATATATTTGAAAGAAATAGATTCAGCTGCTGCCTGACTTAAGCATATAAGAATATGCTTAATGAATATCCAAGTCTGCTAGCAATACTCAGTAATAATCCTTTTACTTTCTGGAGGAATAAGATTTTGGTATTTTTTTCCTTGCATAAAACTCAGAAAACACCTGTGAATTTTACAAGAACACCCTTTCTAAAAGTGAAGATAAAGGTGTGATTACAAAAGTAGAAAATTGTAAACTGCAGATGCTGAGACTCCTATATGTAAATGAGAGCTTAGGCGTCCAAATATTTCTATATGAAGCAGAATTATCAATTTCATTTACTTCCACGAGGACTTATGTAGGAAATCAGTCAAAGCAACATGGTTTTGCAAGAAGAATGGCTGCTAAAGAGGATTTACAGAGTGGGGGGTAGGAAGGACCTCTGCAGATTGTCCAGTCCAACAGCAGGTTATTCAAAACCCATTCTCAATGATTTCTGAATATCTCAAATGTTGGGACTCAACAATTTATCAGATCAACCTCTTTTAGTATCTGACCATTCTAACAATAACCAAGTGTTATCTTACAGCTGAATTTCCTGGGTGTCTGTGCTTGCTGCCTCTTGACAGCACAGGGAAGAGCCTGGGTCCATCTCCTTTGCACCCTCTCATCAGGGATTTCTACATATTGATAAAATCCCCCCAAATCTCTTGCTGTAATTCCTCAATAATCTCTGTGGCTCCTCACAGAGCCCCCTGTGTTCATGCTCTCAGCAGCCCAGCCCTGGCCCAGGCACTCCAGGGCTGAGAGAGAGGAATTATCACCTCCCTTGACGTGCTGCCAAGGCTCCTCCTCGTGCAGCCGATGATGCTTTCGGATTTCATCACTGCAAGGGCACTTTGCTGGCTCAGGATCCACTTTGTGTCCACCCAGAGCTTTAGGTCCTTCTCTGTAGAACTGATTCCCAGCAGCTGATTCCCAGCTGTCGGTTTCTCGGCTGTTTAGGTGGCCTGGAAAGGCCCGGGGTGGCCTTGGGCAGCCCGCGCTCCAAAGGACGAGAAGAGGCTTCAGGTTTTTTCTCGGTCTCGGTGTTTATTAATTGTTTATCTAAAAGATTTTCTCTCAGCCCGACAGAGGTCTGCACAGCAGCCAGCCATGAGCACACTGAGAGCCCCCGGGGCGGTCACCTATCTTTATACTCAAAACTACGTATACAATATTTATCAATTTTCCCCAATACCTTTCACCCTTATTAACCAGTGCACTTTTAGTAATAACCAATCCCAAAGTGCCAACATCACCACAGAAGATGGAGGCGAAGAAGAAAAAGAAGAAGGACAGGACACGCCCCAATTCCTCCATCTTACTTCTCTAGACCCCCCTGTACAGAAATCCTAAACCCTGTGTCTTACACTCTAATTAACCCATCCCTTCACCATTCACCCAGTGAAATCCTCCCATCCTCATACAGGTGTTGTCTCCCATGCAGGATCAAAGTCCAGCCACCAGACACTTCTGGCAACATTCCAGGACCTCCGAGCCCCCCGAGGGTGGTCTCGGTCACTCTGCACATCAGTCCTGAGGTGCTGAGATCCCACACCCAGTCTGCCCTTGTGCATGGAATTATTCCTCTCCCAGTGCAGGACTTTGCATGTCTTGTCCTTCTTCATGCTTCTGCCTATTTTTCAAACCTCTCTGTGCAGGACTTTGCATGTCTTGTTCTTCTTCACCTTTTGCATGTCTTGCTCTTTTTCATCTTTCTGCCTATTTCCCAAACCTCTCTGGTTCCCTCTGAGCAGCAGCACAATCATCCTCTTGGTCTATCACCCACTCCTCTTAAATATGTGTAACCTTCAGCCTTCCTGCAGGTGCACTCTGTCCCATCATCCTGATCATTAGTGAAGGCATTAACCCACATCAAAAAGATCTTTATAGTTCAGCCCAACCTGCCCAGGCTCTCTCTACAGTCAGTGGAGATGCAGGCAACCTCAGGGAGCAATTTCTGTATCCTAAATACAGATAGGAGGGACCTGGTCTAGTGGAAAGTGAACTGGGTGACTTTGGAAACGTCCCTTCCGCCTCAAACTATTCTATGGTTCTATGACACTCTACCTAATTCTGGACAAAGTGAATTGCTGCTTTGCAAAAACCAATTTTCTTTTCCTCTGTTTGTTCAGGCCTGATGAGGGCAAACACAGAAAATTCCATTCCCAAAGTTTAAGACTCCAAAATATAAATGGTAAGCAAAACAGAGCCCTGGCTTCCCTCTATGTTGAAGCCTTTTCTTTCCATATTATCTTAGTTCCTTTTATTAACACAGCCTAATAACTCCCATGTATGTTTTACTTCAGCTGTCCCCATTACAATTTTGGTGGAGTGTTGGTTTTTGGGTTTTTTTATTATTTTCCTTTGAGTGGTTTCAATTAAATTGAAATTCCCTGAAGATATGAGCATTATAATTTGTCCTTACAAAGTACACTCTTTATCACTTCTGTATAACCTGACAGCTCCTGCATTTTGTAATCCTCTAATTTTATAGAATTTTCCTAACATATTAAAAAATAAACCTATCTAAAGCTATTGCAAAACATATTTTAGTAAGTGTTGCTCAGCAAATTCAAGATATTCAAATTTACACTATATGAAGATCCGATTAATTTCTTGAAGATCTGCAAATTATCAAAAACTCTTTGAAAGTCCTAATCCTCTGTATCTCATTCCTTCATAGATGTCATAAAGCCCAGCCTTTCCTGAGCTTTGAAATTTTATGCTTTTCAGGGACATATGTATAAAACTAAATAAGACTTGACATATTTTTACAACAAACTCCATTTAAAATGCCTGAATTTTATAAATGAAATAAATTCTCACAATATAACAATTCTTTTCGTTCATATGCTGCTTCACCAGTACAGATCTGATGAAACATTGAAGGTTAATGACATCTCAACTCTGGATATCTGAGTATTTTGACATTGTAATAACTTTGAATGTCTGTTTGATGGAGGTGCTGCTCCAGGCTCTCTGAAAATTCAAGTGGACATGAGTGGATCATGCATCCAGAGGTCAAGACTTTCTAGCTTATCTTTGCAGTGATGGGCTCATGATAGCAGAGGCTATGGAACACAATTCCTCCCTCCCTGGGCACAGAATTGCTTTTCTTGGCAGGTCTCCTACATAACACCATCAATAAAATTCTTGCCTTGATTGGGATTATTTTCCCTATTGCATTATCCATCAGATTTATTGTGCCCTTATGTTATTGATGCCCCCAGAGGCCTGGTGAAATGACAAAACCTAACTAAAGACCACAGAGACTCCAAAGCAGGGAAAGAACTGCAAACTACCACACATTCAGGAAGCATTAGGCAAAGAAAAAACCCAAAAAAACCTCATGTGAGGAGATTCCCTTTTCACAGCAGATCAATTATCCTTTTTAAGCATCTGTGGTATATGTGATACTTCATTGCTAATATGAAATTAATACTGGCATCATAAAGATAACGACATGCTGCTCCATTCCAGCAGGGCTTTAAGTGCTGCTTGGCTGGGAATTCACAATTATTACTCCACAACCAGGAATACACATTCTCTACCCAGCATATCAATGTTTTGCAACAGCTCCCTGATTAATTTGCTTTCTTTGACTGGTGGTCTGTGTTTCCTTCCCTTGTTGTAGGTGTAAATATTGTTTTTTATGTAACCTGTCCGTCAAGCTCTGCTTTGAACATGAAGCCCAGCACGTGTGGTCATAGGAAAGAGTAAGAGCAGAGCAGAAAATGCAGCTCTGGACCAAAGCCTTTTATTCCCATTGTCTCTGAGGATCTTCCCAAGTGCAGTACTCAGACAGAACCTTCAAAACAATTCCTTAACTCAAAATATTCTGTTTATCAGAGTGTGATGCCACTGTTAACACCCTCAATTAGCCCTCTTGATGTGCTGAGCTGATTATTTTAATATCAAACAGCCATGATAAAGCCACCATTGCTCCCCAGACCTGAGCCAGGCTCCATGCAAGGTGCTCTCAGCTGTGAGGAAATGCCAAATGTATCTTTAACAAAACATTCCACTCTTTATTTAGCATGGGCAGACTCCATGGGAGTGTTCCTGGAGCTGGTGATGGACCCAAGGCAAGACTCCAGTCTTGGAGCTCCAGAAACAGCACAGGAAACCCTTATCACCCCTGGGAAACAAGACTACCCTTCCTGTTTCAGAGCAGGAAAAAGTAATAAAATAGGAAATGGTTTGGAAGGTGGTGAATACAATGAGCAACTGATTGTATCTCCTGATGCCAAAGGAATAAATACAAGATGGTGTGAAGAAACCAGTCTGACACAACCTTGGTATTGAGAAAAGGGTGCTTGGGAGTGTGGGGAAATTGCCAAGCTGTTCAGAGAGGATGATCAAATGATCTTTCTTTGCCTCGGGTGTACAATTCCTTGTCATCTCAGTGCAAAGTCAGAGGCATTCTGAACACAAGGGCTTGGACCTCACGGAACATTCTGAGCTGGCAGTCTGTGGTGAGGGCCCAGATGAACATCCACGCTCCTTCACCCACCTCTAATCAACATCAAAAGCTTTCATGGGCCAAACTCCAGCCCACCTTGATAAAGGAACAGATATAATGTGTTTCCCAACTTCTCTCTGGGTAGAGAAAAAGATACTTCCCCTATTGTGATTCCTCAAGCAAATATTGTGAAGGAAATCTATCCCAGAGCAGGCCTGGGGCTACAATCCTGTCTCTTCCATCCTTAGGGAGGTGAAAATCCCTTTTTTCTGTTTTAACAGCTTCACTCTTCTCTACTACACTGAAAGACAAGGTTAAGACACTGTATGAGCACTTGGAAACTGTGTAATTTTTTCCCCTCCACGTTTCCTATTGTCCTCCTTTCCTACTGCATTTCTGACAGCTCGGGCTCCCAGCTGTGTCCCATATTGTGCCTAATAAACTCATTACGTTTGGACATTATTAGGACCTTCCACAGCACGTGTTCTTGCAGCACCAGGGATGGAATCCAAGGCACATAAATGTGGCTGTCTGAAAGGGAACCATCTCTATCCACTCTGGCTTCTCTCAGCTGATTCCAGAGCAAATGGAAAACGAGTAATTGTCCTCAGCAGCACATGGCTTTGCCTTGCATCCAGACAATGTGCTACTCATCTTGGCAAAGAGAAGGGTAATAAAGCACAAAATCACTTTGATTAGCTCAGGAGAGCCTGTGTGGAATAGGCACAGCCCTGAGAATGGCAGAAGTATCAAACTAAAGAGGAAAAAAAGTGATTGAAATCAAAGTCACTGTTGGGTCAAGAAGTTAAGCTGGGAATTGGAAGAACACTTTGAACCATCAGCAGAAAAATGACCTGAAGGTGCCTTCCAGAGAGAAGAGGAAATTAAAAATAAATTTAGAATTTTGAGAGGACTCCATATAATGTGAATACTTTGTAAACCAATTTCTCTGGCACATGAAGACACTGCAGATACAGATTAATAGATTCCCAACCACATGGCTCTGCCTCAGAGCTGGGTCCCACCTTTCACCTGAAAGCACGGAGTAAACTCATGTCTCTGCAATTAGGAAAACTCTAATGAGGAAAATTGCATCCCTGGAGGTGTTTCAAGGGTGTATGGATGTAGCACTTGAGGACAGGGTTTAGTGATGAACCTGATGATGCTGAGTTAATTGTTGGACTCAATGATCCTGGAGGTCTTTTGCAGACTAAAAGATTCTATGACTCTAAAAGCTCTGACACAAGTGGCAGTCACAGCCTGACACAGAAAGAAATGAGTCTAGAGTAAGAGTGAGTCCCAGAGAAAAATTTTAATTTTTTTCTTCTTTCTCTTTCTTTCTTTCTTTCTTTCTTTCTTTCTTTCTTTCTTTCTTTCTTTCTTTCTTTCTTTCTTTCTTTCTTTCTTTCTTTCTTTTCTTTCTTTCTTTCTTCCTTCCTTCCTTCCTTCCTTCCTTCCTTCCTTCCTTCCTTCCTTCCTTCTTCCTTCCTTCCTTCCTTCCTTCCTTCCTTCCTTCCTTCCTTCCTTCCTTCCTTCTTCCTTCCTTCCTTCCTTCCTTCCTTCCTTCCTTCCTTCCTTCCTTCCTTCCTTCCTTCCTTCCTTCCTTCCTTCCTTCCTTCCTTCCTTCCTTCCTTCCTTCCTTCCTTCCTTCCTTCTTCCTTCCTTCCTTCCTTCCTTCCTTCCTTCCTTCCTTCCTTCCTTCCTTCCTTCCTTCCTTCCTTCCTTCCTTCCTCTCTTTCTCTCTTTCTCTCTTTCTCTCTTTCTTTCTCTCTTTCTTTCTCTCTCCTCTTTCTCTCTTTCTCTTTCCTTCTCTCTTTCTCTCTCTCTTTCTCTCTTTCTCTCTTCTTTCTCTCTCTCTCTCTCTCTTCTCTCTCTTTCTCTCTTTCTCTCTCTCTTTCTCCCTCCTTCCTTCCTTCCTTCCTTCCTTCCTTTCCTTCCTTCCTTTCCTTTCCTTCCTTCTTCCTTCCTTCCTTCCTTCCTTCCTTCCTTCCTTCCTTCCTTCCTTCCTTCCTTCCTTCCTTCCTTCCTTCCTTCCTTCCTTCCTTCCTTCCTTCCTTCCTTCCTTCCTTCCTTCCTTCCTTTCCTTCCTTCCTTCCTTCCTCCCTCCTCCCTCCCTCCCCTCCCTCCCTCCCTCCCTCCTCCCTCCCTCCCTCCCTCCCTCCCTCCCTCCCCTCCTCCCTTCCTCCCTTCCTCCCTTTCCTCCCTTCCTCCCTTCCTCCCTTCCTCCCTTCCTCCCTTCCTCCCTTCCTTCCTTCCTTCCTTCTTCCTTCCTTCCTTCCTTCCTTCCTTCCTTCCTTCCTTCCTTCCTTCCTTCCTTCCTTCCTTCCTTCCTTCCTTCCTTCCTTCCTTCCTTCCTTCTTCCCTCCCTCCCATAATAATTCACCTTAATTCACACACCACCAATTCACAATTATTATGAATAAAGTAGCTTTACCACTTCTAGAAAAAAATAAAAGCAAATATAAATGAACAGAAGTGATTCATTTCCATGCAACCATCTTTTCAGCCAGTGATTATGACTACCTCTATATTTATCTTCATTATCAGCTCATGGATCTCCACAGAGAGTTCTAGAAGACGAGCTGGCCCTATGGTGCTCTATAGGGTCAGAGAATATGGCCCTAAGGTCAGAACAATGCAGGACCAAAACAATTTCATATGAACACACAGAGATATACAAGTACATGCAGAACTCATTGGCCAATAAATGATGTGTTCCCTTATTTTATCAATTCTAGAGGTGTCAAAAACCCCCAAAAGTAACTCATCAAAACACAACTAGAAGATGTCAGTTGTATCCATTATAGCATTGTTTATTCTTCCATCAAATTCCAAGCTACTACAGCAGCAATCTCATCTACAGATCCTGTGTGAACAGGAGACAATGGAAACTAAAAAAAATGGGTAATTTTCCTCTCTTGCAAGTGTCTGTTGTAGTGAAAGCTGGAAATCCTGATTACAGATATTAAGCTATCTGATGAGGAAGTTTATAAATTGACAGGATGGCCGTCGGATCAGACTCAACCCAGCTTGCTATGATTCACATTTTCTGTTAGGTGTCATGTGGAACTGGAATATCCCCTGTGGCCCAGAAAACAATCAAAGTGCCGTTCCTTTCCACTGGATAGCTTTGTCATTTTATGGTCATGCATCCCAGTAAAGCCCAGGATATAAACACGTAAATCCAATCAAGCTGAAATCCCTTCTTCTCCAACGTGCCCACTGCTCGGTTTGAGACAGGTTGACTCATGTCTCAAAGACACAGGGAAAATGCCTCCCTTCCCCTGGGGGGTCCTTCAGAGCCCTGGGTGAGAGTTATCTCATTAAAACGTGTACCTCTAAACCCGAGATAATTTCCACTGATTTCCTTGTATAGTCCCTGAGATGTAATCAGCACATCCCAGAGAGTCCACAGCATATGTTAGATTATCCTAAATTATGTACTTCAGAGCAACAGATTAATTACATCCCATTTCTCTATATTTTCTATCAGGAGGAAGGGAGGGAAAGAGAAGGATTTGAGAAACAACATTAAAAGATTCAGTCCAAACATTAAAAGTTGCCAAAGCTACACTCAGCTGATGAGTAGCATCTTATAGTGGGCAGCAAATTAAGGTTAAATGATATGTTTAGCAACAGTTTTTTTCTTGTTGCTCCAACTTCCTCCCCTTTACTTTCCTCACATTTGATCAAGTGTAAATTCTGTTCTCGTCTTCATTTGCACCCACACTGAGATTAATATGTAATTTAAGCTCAGCTGAAATGGCACTGAAAAAACGTGATCATCACCATGTGCCTTTCAAGCATGTCAGGTAATGAAAGTTTGATCCTTTAGAAACTCTTTAGGACAAAGGATTTTGGCCACAGATTTCACAATTTCATCATGGCGTATAATTTATCAGTTCTACATTATTCCCCTATTTCCTTGGTTACTCTGTGGAGAGGGTTACCTCTAAGCTCTTGGGATAACTACAAGAACAGTGCTGTAGACAGGGAGAACTTCCCAGGCTGATTTCTCATGGAAACACAGGTCAGCATTTGACAAAATCTTTTAAAAATTATCAAAACACTTCCTATTATCCAATCTAAAGAAAAGCAACCTAAGAAAGAGAGAACTTAATTGATCTCCAGCACTGGGAGATCTACTTCAGCAGCCTCCAAAGGATGCAATTTATTTAAGACAAGAAATCCAGCTGTCCCAAAGCCCTCATTTCTGCAGGCTGCATTATTGATGACCCTCATGGCTTCAAATGGCACAGAGCTGCATTCAAGTGGCCTCCTTGGGCTTCCTGATCCAAATAGAGGATTAAAGAGAGGATTAAAGGTGGACCAGGACCAGAAAATTAAGGAGAAACCATTAATGGTACGTGAGTGTTAGCTGGCAAAACCTGGGGTAAATTTTAATTGTTTATCTGTGCCTTGGCTAACCTTGGAAATATCCTTCTGTTTAAACATGGAAGCAATCCTAGGAATTAGGTACTGGTAGCACAGCATAACTTTGAGTTATCTTCACAACATTTTCTGGTTCAGACATCTCAGTCCTTTCTTGTTGTTCCCTGGCAATGTATTCTGCGCCAAAGACCAGCTTTTCTTGTAAGGCACCACTCCAATAAAACACCCAAAACCAACCAACCAAATGAAAAAAAAACCCAAACAAACAACAACAAAAAAGACCACAAAAAAAACTCCACAAACAACCAAAACCCAAAAAACACACCCTAAACCAAACAAACCCCAACCAAACCCTCCACACACAGTAGAAAAGGTGAATCTGCATTTTATGGTATTTCCTCCCTCATATCCCAGAGTTCACTTCTGTCCCTGGAGTTTGCTGCCAGCTGCAGCAAATGAGGCATGGGATGAGTTTGTGTGTTTTTCTGAAAGATGTAACTCACTGGGGAAAGCAGGGTAGGGACACAGAAAGGAAGGGAAGAGAATGATCTTCTCTCAGCAAATAAAACGAAATGTGTGATAACCTGGAGTCAGCACAGTGGGAGCCTCTTTTGGACAAGCAGAATAAATTTTGTGCTGGAGTCTGGATAGGATGGTGCACAGAGGACTCTCCAGGGCACAGCTTGGCTGCCATTAGACATATCCAGAGAATTGGGTATTTTATTGAAGATTGTTTTATTCAGAAACAGCCACAAAATGAAAATGCTGTGTGAGGCAGAGAGTAATTTTTCCAGTAATACTTTGCACATTTTGGGTGTGTGCAGATCTCCCACTTAGATGAAACCAAAGTGTTGTGGCATGGGTTTAGATGTCTTTTGGATTGTTTAATTCTATCTAGCACTGCTTGACTCTAATTGATCACAAAATCGACCTTGATGGACAACAATCACAGGATTTATAAAAATAATTCTGGCTCATGTTCTGCAAAGGAGTGTGGTATTCTGTGTTATCTTCAAGTCAGCAATGAAAATAATGACAGTTTTTAAATCAAAATAATGTAGGATAACATTCTTGCAAAAAGCAAAACAAATTAATAAATAAATCCCAAACCCAAACCAGGACATCAGGGCTTACAGGTCACAAATAAGCAGGTGAATAAAACCTAATAGTTATTCAGTGACAGTCATCCAGCTCCAGTCCAAAGGGCCATGATTGGCATCTCTCTAAAATGGAAATTAATGTGTTTTTCTCTTTCTCTTGCCTTTTTAATGCATTTCCCAAAGCAAAGCAAATGCCCCAGCTTGCTCCCACACGTAGAGGCCTCCTCAAGGCAATCTTCATCTCTGAAGACAAAAGCAACAATTTCTGCAGAGTGCCTTGAGTGAGAAAGGAGGACATTGAGTGCTTCACACTGAGGCAACCTCAGTATTTCAGATCCACACAGGATTAATTTAGCTCCAAGTACCTGCTGTACCTTCTCTGATCACCAGCAAAGGGAATAACACCAATTTCTCTTTTTCACTCTTTCACAGTGTTTTTCTTTTCAACTACTTCTAAGTTAATGGTGTTTGCTTGCATTAGCTGAGAGTAAATTGAAATTTCTTCATTAGAAGATGTGAATTCTTTCCATCTGCTGACCCTCTATAGAAACGAGGTGTCCACCATTGGGTACAAATTCCATAGGAATGCTTCAAATACCTCAAGAGGGCTACAGACACCCCTGGCCCCAGCTCTGGCTGTGATGGAAAGGACATTACCCCCAGTCAGCCTGGAGACACCAATCCATGCTGCACTGCTTCCTGACCCCATCAAGCTCCTTGTAGGATCACTGCCTGGCCAAGTGTCTTAGGATGAAAGATGTGTCTGAGGGTGTGTATTCTATTGCCATCTGTCTGAGGTGGAGCAGTTATCTTTTGTTAACTGGGCAGTTTTTGTTTATCTTCCAACCAATCCTCATTTATCTTTTCCAAAGTTTTTCCTTTCTCTCTCCCCCAGCCAACCCTCCCTGCAGGAGATCTCTGCTGTCCATGGCCACTGAGTGTCCCTGCAGGGCTGATCCAATCCCAGCATCCCATGGGGAGATGCTCCGCCCAGGGGAGGAGCCAAGCATTCCTGCCTGGATCCAATCTGGGCCTGGCCCAGCACAGCAGCCTTTGCCCCCTGCACTGCCAGAGGAGCAGCTTTCTGCTGCCCTGCATGGCCAGAGGGAGCCCAGGCCCATCTGCAGCAGCCCTGGAGCTGCAGAGGAAAACTCCCCCCTTGTGCAGGATCCCTGCTGCAGCAGAGCCACAGCTGGCACTGCAGGAGGGCTGAGCCCCATGGGATGGGGCTGGGACACCCCCTGACACACAGGGGACAGGGACTGCTCTGACTCTGGCAGTGTTTTTTTTCTTTTTACTACTGCATTTGTGTTTTTAATTTTCCTCTTAAAGAACTGATATTCCTCTTCCCATATCTTTGCCTGCGATGCTTCAGAGTGAGGGGGTTCACATTTTACATTTCAAGGGAGGCTCCTGCCTTCCTTAGCACACACCTATCTTTTCAAACCATGACCCCCAGGTTACTCCAGGTGAGTTGGCTTAAATATTGGGTTGATTTTGATTGGATATGAGGAAGAAATTCTTTACTCAGACGGTGGTGATGCCCTGGCAGAGGTTGCCCAGGGAAGCTGTGGCTGCCCCTGGATCCCTGGAAGGTTCCAAGGCCAGGTTGGACAGGGCCTTGGAGCAACCTGGTATAGTAGGTGGTGTCCCTGCCCATGGCAGGAGGTGGAACTGGATGAGCTTTAGGGTCCCTTCCAACCCAAAACGTTCTGTGAATCTCTGATTTTGTGACTCTATGAAATAATAAATCTTTGCCAGCCAAGGCCAGTGAGATACAATCAGGTCAGGGAACTCTCCTCAGCAGCTCAGTGGGGAGATTCAAGGGGTGATGATGAGATGGTGCAGCTGACTGGAGGTTCTGGTGTCTTCAGGGAGCTGCAAAATTTCATGGACTTAACACTTCAAAACTCATGGACCCGAGTTCTTCCTGTGATCCTATGGGAATTTTTTCCCCCCATTTTTCTTGTATGGGCTATTTCTTACTCTTGATGTTTATTATTTTAACTCTGAAACAGCAGACTCATTTTGTCATTCTTAACAGAGCAGGTGAAGCTGAGTCTTAGCAACGCATATATTCTAATTCTCTGACTGGAAACATTTTCCTGTAATAAAATATGCAACAAATTCTCCTGCTCTTTAATCTGCCATTTAATCGATGTGTTCACATCATGCTCAGTAAATGGTGCACTGTCAGTTTAATTTGTTCAGCTCTTGTTGTGCTACTTGTTTTCACCCCTCCTTGCTCCTTCCCCCCTCCCCAGTACATAACCAACGTATCATTTTGCATCCCATGTCCAACGTATCATTTTGCATCCCATGTGGGATTTCTCTGCTTTAACCTAGTAAATCTTTTAATTCCTAATTCAGTATTCTGCTCTAATAGATTCACCCATGAAAAGAGCCCGGAAGGCTGGAGCTAAGAAAAATCACTTTCATTTTCTCAGATACTATCGAGTGGTTTAATGTAAAATACACATGCGGTGCACAGTTTGTGATCTCAGATTTTATCAGCCACGTGTTGCAGAGCTGAGTCAAACCTGATCAGGTTTTTGATGAAGGGATAAAGATTCAAGTCTAGGCTGGAACCACTTAATAATGGTGAGATACTGAAGAAAATGCAGTTGCATAACAGCAAGGAACAGTTCACAAGAGACTGAAATTTGGCTCCAAAGCACTGGTGTGAAATGTGGATATCAGCACAAGCTGTCCAAAGCAGAACTTAGAACTTAATTAACCTTGCAGCTTCATTATTGGGGATCTCCATTTAAATTAATGAACCAGATTAAAGTGTTAAAATAGCAAATGGACAATCTATATTTAACTATAAATGCTATTTCTGTTTGTCATTTACATTTTTAGCTTTTATTTTCCCCACCCTGAAAAAAAGTTGATGATAACTGAGTTGGAAGAGAGAGTTTGGCAATTTTATTTTTTTTTATTACTGGGGAAGGTATTTCAGGAATATTTTAAGTGGATATACATTTTAATTTCTATTTTTTCATTGATTTTTCCATACTGGACCATGCCACATGGTTCATTCTGACTTAGTTTCTAGCAATTCATAATTTAATTAAGAATTACTGTCTAAGAATTGAACAGAAATTAAAAGCACATTTGGAAATGCACACACACGATGTTCTAAGCCTCCCTGCCCTGACTGAGGAAGGGAAAACAAAGTTGCTCATGACATTGAAATTTATTGAGAATTATGTGACGCTCTGAACAAAGAAAGAATCGTGGTGTTAGTGAATTGACTGTACAGCTCCTGGACAAAGAGTTCTTCCCAGTTAATTATTAGCATTTAAATTATAAGCAGAGATATTTTAGTCTCTCTCTGCTGTTAATAAAAAGAGCCTGACACCTCCGTAGCATGAATCATATTTTGACTTCAGTCACTCTTTGGTCTCTGGTTAAAGCCTGTACTGACTGCCCTTCTCATTCAGAAATAATAGAGTTTGTACTATTTTTTCCCATGTTCTGTCTCAGTTTCACAACACATCGTGACCTCTAAATGTTCTCCCAGCTTCCAGATTGCATATTTTCATGAGAGTTTCAGTCAGCCTTGGTTTCTTGGAAATCAAAACTTAATTCCTGTGAGCGTGCTCAGGATTAATTGATAGGATGAAGAGTGGTGTTCACCCTGCATGGTTTCCTCAGAAAAGACTGAAAAATTGGTCTTATTGCTACAACAGTCCTGTTTTTCAGCTCATTCCAGGTCATTCTCTTGTAAGGACATTCCATCTCTGGAAGTGTCCAAGGCCAGGTTGGACAGAGCTTGGAGATAGTGGGATAATGGGAGATGTCCATGGTTGCCATGAGATGAACTTTAAGGTCCCTTTCACCCCAAACCATTCTGGGATTCTATGGTATTTTCTTCCCTCCACCCCCCAGACCATGTTAAAAATTTATTTTTATTTAGTGGATGTTGACAACTATGGAGGTTGATGACTTTTGTCAGTATTTGTGTCTTAAGCATGATTTTGTGTTGGGTTGTTGTTTTTTTTTTTTTTTTTTCCCCATTTCACTGCTTTAATTTTTCTTTTTACAAGCCCAGTTTTGGGGTTGGTGAGTCCCTTTCATGGCAGTGGGATTGGCTTTAAGGAGTGTCCACCCCCAGCACTGATGTCACAGGGATAACCTTGCAGCTTGCTACCATTTACTGGACATATTAAAACTCCTCCAAGACCTGTTCCTTCAGCTCCCAGGGTAGATTTAAAAATGCCAACAGTTTTAAGACAGATCCCTATGATTACCATAATTCTGATATGTCAAGGTGAGCTACAAAAAGAGAGAAGAAAGACAACACAGTAAAAAAAACAACCCTTCTGAAGAGAAGTGCCAGTTGTACTCTGACTTCTGAACACCTCCGAAGCACTAAAAACAGACATGAAGAAAACGCTTTAAAATTGCTCTTGTTGTTGTTGTCACTAAGGAAACAACTTCCCAGGAATCTGCAAGTTGAGTGTTCAGGCTCTTTGATGTGCAGCCAATTCCTTCTTCCAGCACACTTCCCAATCTCTGGTGAATCAGGTCTGTCCACCAAGGGAGATCTCAGCTGAGGCCTCACTTTGTGCAGGGTTTGAACTCTGATGCTTAGAAAAACCATAATCCAGACTCACCACAGCAGACAATATCAAAGCACAGAGCCATTACTAAACTGAGGGATTTTGCCTTAAGATACTTCTGCAATCCAACAGCACTGCCAGGAGAGCTAGAATAGCACAGGAGCTGGGGAATGTGGGAGGCACAAGGCAGAATTTTTTCTGTCTGTTCATTTGGGGTGGGTTTTTTTTTTCAGTCACACTTCACACACCCACACACATACACACAGTGGCTGAGATGTGTGCTGGGTTTGGATTGAGGCAAGTGGGTTTGTAGAAATTGTTTAACCTCTTCAGCCCTTCAAGCAGCGTGGCCATCTGCACACTGCCTGTTGGGAATGATGAACAAGATTGGAGCATCTCTGATTTGAGCCCAGGGCATTGTAAAGGAGAATCTCAGCCTGACCTGCAAACCCATTCAACATGCAAATTATTTATCATTCATTTCATAATAATTTAATAACAGTTTAGTAACCAAATTCCCAGAGTTTAGGATGTTCCCTAGTAGTGTTCCATTTCCCAGCATCAGCACAGCCAACGTTTTCCTGAGTTGTACAGTCCCTCACATACCAAAAACCTTGATAACAAATTCTGCTGGAATACATTCCAACAGGAGATGCAGAGCAGATATTCCCTGTCACCAGTTCTGCTGCAGACTAAGGAGCAAATAGTGGCTAAATTAGTGGAAAAGAGACAGCACAGAGCAGGCAGCAACTAAGGAACAGAATATTTTTTTTTAATTACTGGAGACTAAGCCAAGATGTAAAGAAAACTGGTAAAATAGAATCTGTGTAAAGGCTTCACTAATATAAAATCATTTCAGAGCATTTTGAAGTTTGAAAATATTTTCTCATTATCATGGACAGGTGTCCATGTCAGATCTGACTTCAAAGGCTCCTTGGAGGACTAAAGCACTTTTATGCAAGAACCAGAACATGTCTTTGTAGACAAGTTTATTTCTAGAGTGTCCTTATCTTCTTGCAGTCTTCTATTCCCCTTCTCCTTGAGTAAAAGTGTAATCTGGCTCTCTTTAACTCTTATTTTTTAGCTATGTATACCAAAAGTGCTTAAAAGATCCAAAAGCAAAGCTGTTCTGTCCAAGCCAACAGCTGGACCTCAGTGAATCCATCTGCCAATGGCAGCAAATCAATAACCACAGAGCAATGCCCTACTAGGGTAAAAATCTCTCTGTGCAGCCAGCAAGGAGCCTTTGCTTTTATGTTAAACTCATCACCCACCTTTGGACAGAAGTGATTTCTCAGCCACCTCTTTGTGAACAGGAGGGAGCTCAAGGAGGAGCCAACAACCACCAGTGGTGGTTTCATAGCAGGGGCAAGAAAATGGCTTTAATATTGTAACTACAATGTGAAATGCATCAGGGTTTGGAACCTTTCTTGGCCTTGAGGTCAAGTAATGCCTTTGCCATCATTCTTGTTCACTCTGCCAAACTGCTTCACCACCAACCAGAACAGCCTCATCCCAAGTGCCTGTGAAAACACCCTCTGGGCCATGAAGTTTGCAACTCCTGATTGCCTTCATTTAAATACCTTCATGCCTTCACTAAATCCCTTATTTAGATGCTGCATAGAGAGTTTGGAGATCAGATTCTCCCAGGCTACTGCAGATTCTTGCTGTTCCCTTCCCTTCAGAGCCCTGTAAATGATTATCTGCCTTCCTCACCATTTCCAGTCTCATTGGTATTCATGCCAGGGCTGTCAAGCAAAAGCACCTCTGCTGAAGAGATCTTAATGAAAACAGTTTTCCCTCATCTAGGGAGATTCATTTCATCTCGAGAAGACAACAGAAATTTCTGTCACTGTGCAGCGTGGAGATATAAAAGGCACAAATGCAAAACCCAAGCAATAGAAAAATGTTTGGCGACGAGTCTGCGCCTGTCTGAGCACACAAGAACTCTCTGACGTGAGTTTTCCTCAGATAATTCCTTAACTACCAATTTAGGATAATGACAGCGACACTTTTAAGAAATCTTTTGGGAGAAGAGTAAGTATTCGCTTTTAAATTCTATAAACTCCTGCAGGAAATATTTTGATCACTTTTTTTTTTTGCTTCAAATCTATTAACCCTATGTCCCATCCTTGACATGGAAAGCCTCTGTTTTGTAGATCCATAAGGGGAGTTAAGAGAATGTTTTACAAATCAAAGTGGATTTTCCTGCAGTAGTTTCAGATGTGTACTTTGTGGATGTTTATAGATAACCAAGTCATACCAGACTCCTGCAATGGACAGTGGTGAGGGGAAGGGGAGTAAAGCTATCATGCAACACAAGACATCTGATTTATTTAAAACTTTTGCTTCACCAAAAAAAAAAAAAATTATTTGAACTTTATATTTTTATGCTTTGTAGATACAGTGTAGAAATTTATATTTATGTAGATGTGATGGAGACAGTCGATTTACAAAGGGCCCATAGTGCTAGGACAAGGGGCAATGATTTTAAATGGAATGAAAGCAGGTTTGGAGTGAATATCAGGAAGCTATTGTTCCCTTCAGGGTGGTGAGGTCCTGGAACAGGTTTCTCAAAGAAGTTGTGGATGTCCCATCCCTGGAAGTGTCCAAGGCCAGGTTGGATGGGGCTTGGAGCAACCTGGGATAGTGGAATTTGTCCCTGCCTATGGAAGGGGGTAGAACTGGATAATCTTCGAGGTTTCTTCCAACCCAAATAATTTTATTATTCCATGACAATGATATATTGTAGAAATTTACTCCAAGTGTACCTTTCCAGGTGCCTCACACAGGGCGTTGTGATTTTGCAACGGAATTTCATTGCTACTGTAGCAGCACGTTGAATAAATCCCCAAATAAACAAGTTTCACTACTTTGACTGATTCCTTTAAATGATTTATTTTAAAAAAATTAAAGAACGTCAGTAGAATATTTGCTAAGAGACACATTAAGAACTTGGGGTCATGTCTCTTGTTTATCCCATGGTATTGTTGAAAGGCCAAGTTGAAACAAGCAGGACGAATATACCTGACAAAGATTTCAGCACTGCTGACATTAATAACATGGGTTCCTTTCTTGAGCTCATTGCACAACATCGAGTGGGAAGGAGCTCTTCCAGAGCTGCTCACAGGAAACTCAGAGGGGAAAACTCAAACCAGCAGATGGAGAAAGGTGTGGGTCACACTGTGCCCCTCCTGCTCTGTGTGGCAATTCATGGGCCACTGCAGGCAGCAGTCTGCTGAGAGAGGGAATAAGGAATAAAGTGTGGGATCCTATAGAAGATTTTATAAAACCAGGTTTGAAAACACAGAGCTTCCAGCCATGGAGGTCATGGTGATGCTGGCTGAAGTCATGGTAAGAACAGCCTGAATCCCAGCTGGACAAAGGGAATACAGCAAAAAAAAGGGGTAGAGGATGATGATAGCACAGAGGGGAGTGGAAGGCACTGGGAGGAATGTGCATGGTTTTATTCTTTTGCACATTTCATTATTAAATGGACTGGCAAATCACTGGGGTTCCTTTCACTGAGAGTTCATGTCTTTCTTAGAGATGAGAACTTTGTTGAAGGCTAAGTCCAGCTTTAGATAGTGTCAATACCACCTGTGCAATTTAGAGCACATTAGTACTTTTTCTTTCTTCATGTTCCCTTTCATCAGTGATTTTCTTAGCCTTCTTCAACTTGGAAGAGAAAAAAATTACCTCAAAGATTAATACAACGTTTAGAAGGGCTGAAAAAAAAGGCGGGAGGATGTTAGGACAGCACCCTGGTATTTGGTCCTCCAGCAGCAAAGGAAGCAAAGTCCTGAGATGTATTTTGAGGAAAGATAGAAATTATTACTTTCTTTAAGTGAAGAAATCCTTGGAGATTAATTGCCTTGTTTACTCAGAGGATGGTGGGGCACTGGAACAGGATGCCCAGAGAAGTTGTGGATTCCCTTTCTCTGGCAGTGTCCAAGGCCAGGTTGGATGGAGCTTGGAGCAACCTGGGACAGTGGAAGGTGTCCCTGCCATGGCAGGGGTGAAATTGGATGGGCTTTGAGCTCCCTTCCAGCCCAAACCATTCCATGAACCTCTGATTCTATGATTGATTCTCTGATTCCACAACTGATTCTCTGATTCCACATTGAATGCAGTTGCAGAGATGTGAAAGAACAAGGTGAGCTCAGCCACCCTCAAGTCTGTCCTCTTTATCTTTGCCATTCCTGATAAAAATGCACTAAAATGATGAATACAGGTCTTGCTTTGTGGTCTGATCTTCTGCCTGTTGCAGGCTAAATGCAAACACAGAGGCACCAGAGGTGGTGATTTTTCAGTCACAGAAGCAGTAGCACATTCCAGGGATGCATTTTGGAAATGGCAAGGATGTGGCACAAGTACAGAAAAATTTGGCAAGTTGAAACCAGCCCATGAATCAGAAGCTGTAATATTTTGGGTTAAAGCTCTCGGAGATGATTTATAAAATGCCAGTTTGAACATGCTGCTGAAGAGAGTGACATGGATTATCCTGGCCATGCACTCAGACACTCCTGCATTATCCTTCCAGTCTGGCCAATCTACATGGAATGGGGAGATCTTTTTATTTTCCTTTTAACTTTTCTTTTAACTGTTCTTTTTTCAGATCACCCTATCTGGCTTATCTTGCTCTTCGACAGCACTCACTGCCCAGTATTCCTCCACAGTAAATGGAGGTAAAAAGGATGCCCGATCCAATGAATTATTTTAGAACCCTGATTTAGGATCAAAATCATTTAAATCTGTATTCCACAGGTTCCATTGTTGTAAAGACAACATTTAATAAACACCATTTAGTTCCACCCAGAACTGCACACATAAAAAGGTTGCATTTTACGGCAAGTAGTTATAAAAGAAGCAAAAAGGAAATTACATAAAATTATATATGATTGCCAGAAAATTCAGGCAACCCCTGGTTTAAACGAAAGCATTTTTAAACTTCAACATTTCAGTGAATGACATTCATTATGGAACAGTCTGTCAGTTCATTAAGCAGAATATCAGGTTAGAGTTTCTGCAGTCAGTGAAGAAATGAACTGCATGTTAATGTTCAGGTGAACTTCCTTCTCACCCTTTTAGAAAATAAATGTGAGTTCCAAATTATCTGATCTAAGTGTCTGAGATATCATGCTGCTGGTTTCATATCCATATTTTTCATTACATTTTACACACTAAATTTCTTCTGGCTGTGAATGGATTTGGCAAAGGGTCACACCCATGGTACTGCATAATACAGAGTACATGAAAATATGCATAATCTATTTATTGAGGTCTGCCTCAGAAGCTTTTGGGAAATAACAGAGAAACTAAATTATGTCCTTGTTCTAATTCAGTAGGGACAATGGGAAGGAAAGCAAGAGGTCGATGTAATGATCCATCAGGAGAAAAAATATTAATAATTTGACATAATATTATGTCAGAAGGGAGACTTTTAGTTTGGAGAAGGCATTTTTATTTCTGCTATAAAGACATGAGACTTACTTTTCCAGATGGATCCTGGAAAGATAAAAAAATCATTTTTCTTTCAGGGAGAGTACCATGAGAAGTTTTCCAAATTGATGCACATAAAGCTCCCCAGAGGACCTGGAAGATGCTGAGTCTGTCAGGAGAATATTAAAGCCTGGTGCTTTGAAGAGTTTTGCTCTAAATAGGCCACGTTTTGCTTTAATCACCTTGGACCCACCTCTGTGTTTTCTGGAGACAGAGAACGTGCCAGAAAAACGAAAGCAGACAAAAGCCACACAAACCTTCCCCAGAGAAAGCGTGAGGCTGACATTGCTCATTCCAAACAGGAGAGTTTGGGGAAACTGAAACAACCTGGTAGTAAAACCAGCAACACTTTGGAACCTGCACAGAAAGGCTTTTTCACATTAAAAATGCAAAACCATGTGCAATGGAACCTCAAGGAAGCTGGGAAAGGGAGCTGCAAGGAAAAACTCCAGAGTGGAGCTGGTGAATCACAAACATCCAAAGAATCCAGAAATTCTTTCTCACCCTAACAGGAGAAAGCAACCTGGGCAACAAAAGCCAGGAGCTGTCAGTGGTAGCTGAATCTGGAGAAAGTCAAATGCAGTCTCGAGGCTGTTTAAGGGAAAAAATTATTCCAGGAATGATTTGGAGCTAATAGATACACCTAAAATGTAGAATTTTTTGAGGGGTTGTTTTTTGCCTTTTTTTTTTTTTTTTGTGGGTTTTTTTTTTTTTTTTTTTTGGGTTTTTGTTTTTTTTTTTTTTTTTTTTTTTTTGTTTGTTTGTTTGTTTTTTTGGTTTTGGGGGGTTTTTTGTTGGGTTTCTTTGGAGGTTTTTTTGTTTGGTTGGTTTTTTGTTTGGTTGTTTTTGTGTAGTTTTTTTATTTGGTTTTGTGTGCTTTTTGGCTTTTGGTGTTGTTTATTTTTTTGTGGCTTTTTTTTTTTTCTTTGTGGCCCTTACCTGTGATTCAATACAGAAATTCAAAATGGTATTTTCAAGCCCTGCATGAGTATATGAAAATCAACCAATTCTTTGTGTGTGTTTGGTGAGAGAAAGCACTGAGGCCAAGATTTGATCAGTCTCACTCTACACCACCAGGAGGAGGGATCAGAAAGCCAGGACAGGTCTCAGACAGCAAACGAAACCATCTCAGTGGCATTTATGGAAGACTTTTGGGGCTAGAGAGCTGCAGAGCTCAGTCTGTAGTAGATAATTGTATTTATCCACATTGACTGGGCACTGGCCAGAGGCCAGAATCAGTAGCTGAAACGCTGGTGTTTGGTGCAGCAGCACCCCAGGGTATTTAACCTGCCCTCAGGAAGAGGGGAAATGATGTGCTGTAGATAAACACCACGCTGACAAATCCCTGATGGATGTTAAGATACCCCAGGGGATCTCAAATGGCACTTAGCACCTCTGTTTAAGTGGCTGAATCATATCCTAAATCTCCTTTTATTTTAACAGGAGTTTCTGCACTCAGATACGGCAGATAATTCAAAACCCACACTCGTCTTGTCTGAGAGCTGGATCCCATTTGGGGCGAGCATCATGAAAATTATCTTAGCAAAAGGGACCTGCAAGTTCCATACAGAGAAAAGGAAATGAGCTGAGTGCTAGAGGTGAAAATCTGCCAGGGATACGCTTGCTGGAGGCGCCAAAAAGGCTGTGATGTGTTTTCCTTCTCCTCTTCTGAATGAAATTCAGGCTTTGGTAGCCTGTGAAATCTCTTTTCCATGACAATCATCGCTACATCCAGCTGCGGAACAAGCAACAGGCCGGAGAACAAAGAGCTGGAGAACACAGAGCAGCATCCAGAGGCTTGGATGGTGCAGGGGAACAACTTCCACATGGCTAATATTGGCTTTCCACTCCGCTCCCTCCCTGCAGCCACCAAGAGCTATTCTCTAATGAAGCTCATTCCAGCTGTTCGCCCACTGTCCGTAATCATCTCAGCTCCCAAACCCATTCAGCAGCACAAAAACCCCATCCAGGCTGTCAAAAGCCACGAATCCCCAATGAATGAGTGTGGCTTGTGCCATCCAAGGCTGCAGTGACAGCTGTGACACATTCCCAGCCTTAGTCATGAAGAGCTCGAGCATCTGCGGTATTTCGGATGCTCTCTCATCTCCTCTGCATTTTAAGCTAGAGCACAAAACTCCTGGAAGGAATCCAAAGATCCAGCTCTCTAAAACACAGGAAATGAGTAACTTCACTAACTTTAACTTGGGGCTTTAAATAATGCACTTGTGCTGGCTTCTTTATAGAATTTGTTTCTAGGCCAAGAGAAAGTTCTGTTGTGTGTCCAAAATCTTAGATGCAAATTAAGCCCAAGCTCATATTTGGCTTTTGGTACTAATTGCATCAACTTAAGAATGCAGTTGCATGTGAAATGTCATTATTACAAATATTTTGTTTTAAAAGAATTTGTTTTTTACTTTTGACCATTACTGTGTCACTTTGTTTTTGCTAGAAATAAAGAGAACATTCTCTAAACCTCCTTCAAAAATGTGACAGTAAGAGCAGAAACAGAAATGTTGTGATTTAATAAAGTCTTTCCATTCCAGGAAAAGGAATTCAGAGTTAAAGATATCTTAGCTATTTTAAACTCCCTTTCCAAACATATATAATTTATTTCTGCTGTGGAGAAATGTATCCCTTACTGCTACAACTTTAACTGCAGTTTATGTATCAATGTGTTCTGAGATGTTCATGTTTTTATTTTTTGCATTATTTAGTTTTCAGTAAATAATTTTAAAGGCAATAGCGAAGGAGGAGGATGTTAGTTAAATCTATTTATCAGCAGACTTTGTTAGCATAGGACAGAGGGTGAAAGCATTAGAATAAAAAAGCACTGAGCTATTGATACATGGCAAAAAGATGCCTTTTAGGTCACCTAGTTCTGAGCACAAGGGCTCCAAGCCGGTCAAAATGTATTTCACAAGGTGCCAGCCCCGAGCTAATGAGGTCTGGTCAGCATTCATCCCCAGCTCCGTGCAGCTCCCAGTGCAGCCATTCCCGTGCAGGGCAGAGCAGATGAATCTGGAGCTTTCACAGCCCCTGCCTGGCTCAGGGAACAGGCAGAGCCAGCTTGTGTGTGCCTGCAGAAAATCATGGCACTGTCCTGGATGTGTCCCTGTGCTGGTGCATCCACAAAATCACATCCCAGCTTCTGCTGGCAAATCCCTCTGAGTAACTGGAGCGTCGCAGGCATCTTTTTATGAAAATCCTTTCCTTAGGATTTTTCCTCCTGAGAAGCTGAGAGGCCTCAGGAACAAAATGTAAACATTGATTATCTGCTGCTGTGGGATGCAACAGGTGCATCTGTGATTGGTCTCATGGGGATATTTGGATTTAGTGACCACAGCAGAGCTGGCTCGCTCTCTCTGTCCGAGCCACACACCTTTGTTATCATTGTTTTCTTTTTTATTCTGTTCTTAGCTAGCCTTCTGAGATGAAACCTTTCCTTCTATTTCTTTTAGTATAGTTATAATGTAATATATATAATAAAATAATAAATCAGCCTTCTGAAACATGGAGTCAACATTCTCATCTCTTCCCTCATCCAAGAACCCCTGTGACCACTGTCACACTGGACAAAGGAAGAAAGTGCTGATACACCAAGGAAGCCTATCAGATCTCAAAAATCAATGAATAATTAAAAAATAATCTAGGTAGGATATTGTCTGGGACATGTGGCATTAATTCTGCAGCAGCTGTGTCTGCCCTTCATGGAATAAAGGGAAGATGTGAGGTCCACCACAGCAGTCCTGGGCTTTCCACAAAACTTGGGCTTTTCATAAAACTTGCCAGCTATCAAAATTTGTGAGGCTAGCAAAACATCAGCAGCCTTCCCTTCCAAAGAAAAATGGGGGAAAAGGCATTTCACTGCTGGGGATGCCTCTGAGATGCCATGGAAGGCTCCATCTGCCTGACTGAGGATGTGTGTCTGAGTCAGCTGCTGCAAGAACCTCCACGGGCTGATTCATCTGACCCCCTCCAGGATGGCATGAGCCACTCTGCTCATTCCCAACACAGTGAATTAGGGGGATTGGCTTGGATGTGAGAATCTCGTTTTCAGATGCTTTCAGAGAGTAGATGAGCATCCTCCAGGCAGCCAAACACTTCCGAGTGAGAAATCCTTCCTTCCACATAAAATGAGCAATAGTTTTGCCAGGGGATCCTTTGGGGACAAGTTTCCTCCTGGGAATGAGTGAATTTGTACATCCTCCAGCCCTCAGAGATGGACCTAATGATGAATCTGCTGCCCAGAAACCAAGAACTTAATTCAGTCACATTCCCATTTATTTTTTTTCCCTTCATTTTTAACAATTTTTTCTTCCCTTAAGAATCCTCACAGAATCAAACTGGACAGTCCCTTTTGTCCTTTGCAGGGACAGAAAGTAGCAAAATTTGCCTAATTCTGAGCAACAAATTAACAAAAATTTTTAAAAATCCAGGCTATTAACCCACCACATAGATTAAAACATCTTTTCCTGCCCTAACCCTCAGCTCCATTTAGCAAAGCAACAAATCATAGATAACAGACCATAATTATCCTTCCATTTGCAGTTCCCAAGAAATCGTGACCCAAGCATCTCTAATGGGGTGCAAAAGCCACTGTGATTGAGGCACATTTCTTGTGAAATGCCTCCAACTGAATGGACAAACCTGAAAACAGACCTGGCAGATGTTTAATGTGTGTTCAGGAAGGAGCTCTTAGACAGCAATACTCCCAATGTGTTACAAAATAAATTATTATTATTGCTATTGCCGTAATTATTATTAAGAAGAATTTGATCATATACATACTTGTCCCCTTTTCCCTCAGTTTTAGAGTGAATTATGAATTACATTAACAAAATCTAAAATTATTGAGGGTTTTTTTGGGTATTTTGTCCTTGTTTTAGTTTGGGGGGTTTTTTGTGCTTGTTTTAGTTTGAGTTTTTTTAACAATGGCATTAAGCAGAGGTTTTTCCACCTTTAAAAACTATTTTTATAAAAAATCCTATGGCAGTCAAATAGCTCAAAGTAGTTTCAGATTGTAGCTCTCTATCAAGGAGTAAGATATGACACCTGAATGAGCAGGGATGAGAATTTCAGGGTCTCTCCAGATAAACTGAAGTATTTGTATTTAACAAATAATTTTGAATTTAACAAATTATTTGCATTTAACAAAATTTTATTTAACAATATTTGTATTTAACAATAATTTGTATTTAACAAAAGAGCAGCAAACAAGAGTCCCTACAGCTGCTTATTTCTGCAGGACCCTTCTGAGGAAATATTCCTCAGCACAGCAGCCCCACTGGCGTTAAATCCTCTGTGTGTGGTGATGCTTCTGCCTTTTCTTTGGGAGATGGAATGGTTTAGCTTGTCCTGAGAAGTTCAGCCCTGAAATTATTAATCTGCCCACTCTGGAGATGAGCTTGCAGGGGGACAAAATCACTGATCTGCAGTGAGTTACATAAACAAGGCTTGAACAACCCAGGAGTTTTATACTCACTCCTAGTTTGCCTTGTGCAGCTGAAAGTGCGAGCCTAAGGAGACAGATAATAAATTGGGAGAGCAAAAGGTGGTCAGAGGATAAAATACCAGCAAAGCAATGGGGTGAAGGGTGGACATTCTGCCACGAAGCTTCTGAAAAAATAAAAATAAATCTGCCTTTTTTCCCCACTCCATTACAATCCAAACAGCGCTTCAGCAGCCACGACAGACACGGGGTTTCTAGAACTTGTTAGTGCTGTGGAAAAGTACCAAACACCTTTCTGCATGCAAAGCATTCCCTAAGATCAGAACAAGTTCAGCACCGAGGGAGCTGGGAAAGTCTCCTCAGGGATGCTCTGAGCAGCCTCTCTCAGTGGTGCCACAGCTCACCCTGACCAGACACTGTCAGCAAAGATGACTTTCAAGTTGTGGATAGCAAAAAATTAAAGAGAGAAAGAGTTTCTCACTGCTGCATTTACATCCCTTTCAGCAGAGCTGTTCCACTTCTGTCCTGATGTGGAAAATTCACTCCAAAATCCTGTTGACTGCAGTGTGTGTGCTGGAGCACAGATGGTATGGGATTGGCTGGACGTGACAGGAGCAGAGGAAATGGAAACAAGGAAACACAAGCCAACAAACAAATTCCCCTCCTTGACTTAAAGATTGTGGCTGCACCCTTTGGGCCAAGGAAAGGGGAGAAATAAAATTGATCATCTCCGCTGCCTTCCACATCCTCAGATCAGTTTTCCTCTCCTGGGAGCAGTGGCAAATAAGCAATTTCTCTGTTAAAATCAGGACCAACTGCAAGAGCTGATATTTCTGCAGGTTTCCCCACCAGGCATGAGCTGCAGCATGATTCTGCCCTGAGTTCACTTTTTTCTCAGCTCTTCTTAACTCAGATACTCTGCTTTCATTAAAAGATAATCTGAGCTAATTTAGGAATTAGACTGTTTGTACTAAGTGTGCTCAGAAGGAAGGAAAGGCAAACAAAATCTGCTACATTGGAATGAATCAGCTCGGGGACACGGGGCTCAACTTAGCAAAGGCACAGGCACATATGGAACTCAACCCCAGGAAAAAAATATCTCCAGGATGCTGTCTCAGTCAGCCAAACGAGGAGAGATGTGATGAACAAAGGTCTGAATGTGCTCAGCAGCACAGCCCACCAGCTCAGAAATCTCAGGTTTTCTCTTTCCTTGGTAGCATCCCACAACAGAGCTCCTGCCTCCCTCCTGTTTTGTGATCCTCACAAACAGCAGCAGCAGCTCTGGGCAGCTCTGTGGGGCTGGGGCACCACTGTGCCAGCAGCAGAATTCCTAAAGCCTCAGTGAGGAAAGAGCCCCAACAGCAGAATTCTTAAACCCACAATGAGGAAGGAGCCCCAGCAGCAGAATTCCTAAACCCACAATGAGGAAGGAGGCTCAACAGCAGAATTCCTAAAGCCACAGTGAGGAAGGAGGCTCAACAGCAGAATTCCTAAACCCATAATGAGGGAAGAGCCCCAACAGCAGAATTCCTAAACCCACAATGAGGAAGGAGGCTCAACAGCAGAATTCCTAAAGCCACAGCAAGTAAAGACCCCCAGCAGCAGAATTCCTAAACCCACAGCAAGGAAAGAACCCCAGCAGCAGAATTCCTAAACCCACAGTGAGGAAAGGGCCCCCCAATTTCCTGCAGGCATGCCCACTGATGATGGAAATCCAAAGCCAAGGAGGGAGCAGAAAGCCTGTTTAAAGAGAAATAAGTGTGTTTATCCCACAAAAAGCCCCCTCCTCCTGACCTTGAAGGCTGTGGTTATCCTCCCGGCCATTCACGCGTCTTTGGTTGGAGAGAACAAAACAGCGGAAATCTTGAGATAAATGCCCGGGACAAAATGAGATCAATTGGAGCTGTCCTGAATGACAGCAAAGCAGCAACCCTGGCCCACAGCACATGGAAACAGGTGGGAATAAAAGTGGGAGACCGCAACCCACACACAAGCAGACACATCAACTCTGATCCATCAACTCTAATCCAACTCCCCTTATTGCCCTGACCAGCATTCCTTAATTATTCACCAAATTCCAATATTGCCTTACCCATCCTACAGGACAAGTTCCTCCAAGCCAGCTCCAGGCTGTCTGGCATCAGCCAAAGAGAGATGCTTGTATAACACGTTCTTTCTCTGCAGCTACACCAGGAGCACTTTCAGGAGTTTGCCTCTGTGCTATCATTAACCTCCAGCAATCAAATATTCCCCTGGATTATCCATGGAAACATTTCCCTGCTGTACCTGACCAGTGCTGCATAGGCTGGGCAGAGCAGTGAGGGGGCTGTGTACCCAAATAACAGCAAGTGCAAACCCATTTGTTGTTTTTCTTTACTCCAACAGATGAAATAGAAAAATCCAACATGCTGCTTCAGTCACATATTGCTGTACCAGTCCACCACACACACTGTAATTAACATGCACCAGACGGATGGTAATTGATAATTCCCTGAGAAAGAATCACATCACTTTGCTGCCCTTATTCACTTTAGTTAAGATTTTCTGCTTATTACAGCTACCTCCAAGACATCCTTCAAGCTAAAGGCCAGATTCTGTTTACCTGCAGATCAGATGCAGAAGAAATCCACTGACTTCCAGGGAGTTCTTCCAGATCTGCTGCTGTGTAAGTGGGATGATCATGTAGCCATAAACACCGGTGTGCCACTAATCAAATCTCCCTTTTTTCCCCCACTTCTGCACAGCAAGCTGCATTACCACATTCTGGCTGCGAACTCCTCAGATTCCAACACATACCTGAACGCTTCCCATCCTAAATTCAGAGCACAGCGGGAGGGAAGGAGCCTGTCCTGCGTGCCATCCCCCTGACCGGAGATGTGCTCGGCATGAAGATGGTATTATTAGAGCCAGCTGCTCAAACACCGATAAGGAGAAGTGCCCAGAGGTCAAAGGCACACGAACCCGCAGTTTCTCCCTCCTACCCCACGGTTAAACCAAGCAAGTCCCGCTGCACCGCTCGGAGGCTGAATCAGAGTTTCTGCGGCAGGTGAGGATGAGGATGCAGAGAGCTGCATCGGGAAACGCCGACAGCAGCGGCGGGGCTCTTAGCAATCAGGTTTTATTTACCAGCCATATTGTGTTAAAAACCAGACGTGATTCCCATACCGAGCGCCTCAACCTGTCACCGCCAGCAAAGCGAGATTGATTTTGTTTGCAGAGAACCAAATCTGGAGGACGCATCCTCCGAGCCCGCATGAAGAAGAAGAAGCGTCCCCAGGAGCTGGGGACGAGCCGGAAAATCAGCGATCAATGCCAGCCAAGCCGGCGGTTCCTGAGGCATCCTCGGGGGGTGGGGATGGCCCGGGAGGAGCTGGGGAAGGACTCACCATTGCAGCAGGGCTCGGTCCCGGCGCTGGCGGTGCCGCATCCCCGCGGGGGGACAGTGGCCGCGGGGAGCGGTCCCAGCCCCGCTGCCCGCGCTGGCTCCCCCCGGCCTCCGAAGGGAATCCAAATTCCTCCTCCCTCGCCTGCCGCTCATGTCCAGGCTGCCTTTGCTCAGGGGATGGGCGGCCAGCTCCTGGCCGTGAAGGAATTTGCCATCGCTAAATCAGAAAAAAAAAAAAAAAAAAAAAAAAACAAACCAAACCTCCTGACAAACCAAACCACAAAACTCAAACAACAACAACAAAATAAAAGCAAGAAGGGAGGTGGGATATTTTAAAACTTTTTTTTTTTTCCTCTATTTTTTGTTTTCTTTTTTTTTAAGGGTGCTCGGGCGGGGGACCAGAGGGGCGCTCAGGCTGGCTGGGATGCTGTGCCGGGCTGAGATGCTCCGGTGCGCTCGCCCCTGCCCCTGTGCCTGTGTGTGATTCTCGTACCCAGACAATGCTCTGCAAAGCGAGCTGGTCCTGCGGAGAAATGCAAACACCGCCTCCCCCGAGTGCCTGAGCAAAGGGAAAGCGATACGGAACCAATAGCTACTCCTTGGCTGCTCTCATTAATATGGAGGAGTAAAAGAAACCAATGAGGAGGAGCGGGAGGAGGGATTTATTCAAATCAAATTTCCCCGAATCGAACACCCTTTCTCCCTTTTTTTTTTTTTTTTTTTTCCTTTCCTTTTCCCACGTACCCCAAATCTGCCTTCTCCCTGTCGCCTTTCCCGTTTCTGCTGTCTCGGAAATTTTTATTTCTTATTTCATTTCCGTGACAGGGTCAGCAGCACACGGCGATGGGAGGGAGGATGGCATCGCTGCTGGGAGCGAGCGGGGGCTGTGCGAGGGAGGATGAAAGGAGCCAATTTCCCCCGGACCTGCAGGGTTGATTGCAAAGAGAAGCGATAAAGTAGCTGGAGTTGTCAGGGTGGGGAACTGAGGGGGAGCAGAGCAGGAATTTCATCTGGAAACACCATTTTGCGGACGATGCGTGCAGATGGGAGGGTGGCCTGTGTCCAGGCTGAGCCCTCCGAGCTTGGAGGGAGGATTCTCTCATCTTCCACAGGAGATGCACACCCAGGGAGAGAAATGTCTGCACAGAACAGCAGCATCTGCACTGTCCTGCAGTGCATAGATCCACAGGACCCCTGGAACAGCCATGCAGGAGTGGCACCAGGGGCTGGAAAATGACTGGAGAGGAGCTGTGGGGAGGGTTGGAGAGAGGGGAAGGGGCGTCCAGTCTCAAGCTGAGCCAAGAGAAATACAGGTTGGATACCAGGAGAAGGTTTTTTACAGAAAGAGTGATAAAGTTGTGGAATGGCTGCCCGGGGAGGTGGTGCAGTCCCCATCCCTGGGTGTGTTTAACAAAGCCTGGATGTGGCAATGGGTGCCAGGGTTGAGTTGAGGTGTCAGGGAACAGGTTGACTCAATGATCTTGAAGGTCTCTTCCAAACTGGTAATTCTGGGAATTCTGTAGATTCTGTGGTTCCATGTCCAGTAACTGCAGAAGAGCATCCAGGCACTGCTCCCTGCTGCACAGGGCTCGAGGGGAGGCTCTCCAGAGCTGGAAAATGAGCACTGAAGGAGCCTGAGCAGCCACAGCAGGCCCAGAGGAGTCCTCTGCCAGGATATCCCATGGAGACACTTGGCCCCACGCTGATTGTGCTGCTCTCAGGCCCCACAGATCCCTGTTGAGAATCTGAGGTGCTGGATGCCCCCATCCTTAACCAAACTCTGTGAGATGTGCTGGAAGAGCAGCTGCCTGCTAATGAGGTTCTTCTAAATACCCCGAAATTCCATGACACCTGTGTGCCTAGGCCCTTTCTGCTGTGGAAGCCCCTTTATCTGCTTATCTTTTCATAGGATCACAGAATCATTAAAGTTGGAAAAGACCTCAAAATCATTGGTGCCAACTTCTGACCAAACACCCCCTTGTCAACTAAACAGCACTGAGTGCCACCTCCAGTCATTCCTGGGACACCTCCAGGGAAGGAGAGTCCAGCACTTCTCTGGGCAGCCCATTCCAGTGCTTGACCACCCTTTCAGAGAAGAAATTCTTTCTGATGTCCAACCTGAACCTCCCCTGACACATCCTGAGGCCTTTTCCTCCTGTCCAGGGGCTTGTCAGGGAGAAGAGACCAATCTCCACCTGGCTACAACTTTCTTTCAGCGAGGTGTTGAGAGTGATAAGGTTTCTCCTCAGCCTCCTT